>NC_133537.1:321461797-321778325 GCF_048544455.1 Silene latifolia
CCCCTAGAATATCCTCCTCGAGCGGAATAATTATCAATTGCTCGGTTGCTATGCGACGGCAAGCCTCCTCATGCAGTTTCCTCATCGTCACCGTTCTTACTTTTTGCATGTAATCCTTCCCAGTATATTGTGTGGAGTTTAAACTCCTAACTTCTTTCACGTCGAGGAGATAATGATTCTTTGATTTTGTGCTACTACCACCAGCCTACACATGTAGATAATTAAAATAATAAAAAATCCAAAGGTAACATATCCTAGTTGGAGTAATAAAAATAAAAGCGTACTTAACTAAATACCTCGTCAACTTGCTCTTTCAATGATGAGGTAGTAGTAGCAGTATGATTTGGGGACTTAGGCTTATCGGTCTTTTTGTCCCCTACACAAAATTACCATGCATGCTTTTTAGAAATACAGACAAAATACAAGGGAGCGAGGTTTTTAAAAAAATGGAGAAGTTAATTAAATACCTCATCAAGTTGTTGTCTGGACGAGGTAGTTGGCATGTCCGGGGACTTAGGCTTATCCGCCTTAGCCGGCTTTTCTGTTCCCTACATACAAAAAATTTCCATGCTTTTTAAAAATACAGAAGCAAAAAAATTAAAGGGAGGTTTTCATAAAAATGGAAAAGTTAATTAAATACCTCATCAAGTTGTTGTCTGGACGAGGTAGTTGGCATGTCCGGGGACTTAGGCTTATCCGCCTTAGCCGGCTTTTCTGTTCCCTACATACAAAAAATTTCCATACTTTTTAGAAATACAGAAACAAAAAAAATTAAAGGGAGGTTTTCATAAAAATGGAGAAGTTAATTAAATACCTCATCAAGTCCCCGGACATTAGGCTTATCCGCCAAAGCCGGCTTTTTTGTTCCCTACAAAAAAAATAACATATAAATTTAACATATAAAAACATTCAACAATTAAAAATGTAACATATATATAAAGGTATTTCTTCTAACCCCAACTGTTTTTTTCTTTGAGGCGAGACGACCGAGCCAAGTAGATGTGAGTTTCAGGCCATTGGATGAAACTCCCAACCGCATCTCCCGAAATGGTAATGTCGTCGAACGGGATGGGGCGGTTGAAAGTTTTCATGGCCTGGAAAGACCGTAGTTATCTCTACTTTTCTATGATTTCGCAAAAGTTTTTCCCCATGAACTACTACGATTACGCGGGCTGATTTGGTGTGCATTTCTACGAGACCCCGGCCAACACGCACATTTGGATTTTCGAATTTAGGGTCAGCAAGAATAACTACTACCCTCTTGTTTACGGCCTGAAGAATATACACATACATTATTATATCCCAAAATTTAATAGAATTCATATAAATTTAACTAATTAAACACTTCATGTATGCATACCTTCGAAAACAGGGAACCGACTTGAAGGGGATGTATCTTGTTTTCCATCAGCCGTCTTCTCAAGTTGTATATCCTTTTCAGACCCATTATTTACCTAATAAAATTAACCAATGGCACGATGTCAGAAGTTATAGCATTAGAGTTGGCAGGGAACACACCCCCTGATCTTACCAAAAAAAAAGGAAAAGAAAAATAAGAAAGTATTAGGTGGTACCACGATCGGCTTTAGTTGTTCTGACTTGAAGCATTAGGTACCGATCTTTTCGAATCTCGTTGACCGATACTTCCTTCTCATGTATTGCCAAGGTAGTAGCGGCCTCTTGACCAATCTGTTGTACCTTATTACCCCCTTTGTAAATGACATCCTCCATCATCTTCACTTCTTCTTCGGAAATCTTGCCTCCAGCATTCAACTTTAGTAGTACGGATGCCATTAACTGAAGCTGCGTGCCAAGAATGTAATGTTTCAGCAATTTTTATCCCAACAATAACATGTGAATTGAAGTTAAATGAAAATAATAGAATAAATGGTACCATGTCAGCCTTCTCAGACTTAGTCTTCCTTTTATTCTTTATCGGGGCAGTTGTCCCATAATATTTCGTTACACCAACCTGTAACGGGACGCCCCTCAAACGACCTGGATGTTCGGGTCGGCCGATCGCTCTAGCAAGAACGTCATTACGACCACTGGGAGTGAATTTCCCTTCTTCTACCTCTTTCAATACGTTGTCCTATAATATATTAAATAAACTTCAAATTATATTTGTGACTAAAATAATAAAGTTAGTAATGAACTCGTCTTAATAAAATAATGCTTACTATGTTGGCCGACACTTCCTCATCATATTTGTCACGCGACGACCGGGATCCTTTAGGCGTGTGCCCTTCTTTATAAGTTACATGCCGATCCAAGTTGGTCACTCCCTTTGCCACCTACACATTAACTTGGTAACATTTATACATGTAAATGTGTATCAATGCAAGTCCAAGTGTGATTAAAAAAATAAAGTCTCACAGGCCGGGGAATAATGCATGCTACTTACGAGGTTCTCTTCTATCTTTCTGTAACCGCCTCGAGAACCATACCATTTCCCCTTCTTGCATGAAATGTTAGCACGATTTCTTCTGCTAATGGCCTTCAAATAATTATATAAAAAGATTATATAAAGGACTCATTAACTAAAAAAATGATAGGTAAATCGTTAAAAGGCGAGGATATTTAACCTGAAACTTCTCAGTAGTTCTCATCTCTTTGAAAAGATCCCATTGTTCCTGACTGATGGTGGGACACTTGTTTGCCGGTGGGCTCTTACGCATCTCCCCCGTTGCCTTGTCCACATACAACCAATCCCTAGCAACGTCACACCTCCACCGCTCGTGGACATCCGCCGCCTTATGCATTAAATACTTATCATGGCTTTCATCGGGTATAATAAAGGCTTCCTTTACACGAGCCAAGTATAACTCCGCCAATTTTGGATTCAAAGTTCTAACATCATCTAAATGGATAGGCACAAACTGTCTTGTGCAATATCCAATCCAACTGGATAAAAAACCCGCATTTGGACCAGTAGGGAAACCCTTCGAGCTCCATGTTATTTCCATCGGTTGTTTAGCGGCTATAGCTGCAAGGGCTCTCGGGCACTTCGTAGCACCCCTCTCACTAGGCTTATTATCCCCAGGCTTATTATTCTTTTGACTTCTTTTCCGTTTTTCACCCATGATAATCCTAAAACCCAAATATGAATGAAGTAGGAAATGAACAACTTAACAACGTACATGCAGAGTATTATCTAAAACCCTAAACCCTAATAGGAATGAAAATTTAAAACAACAGATTGAGCTTCTAAAATCCTAAACCCTAATAAGAGGAGTGAAGTAGATGATGCGGGATGATAAAGATAAAAAAGAAGACGAAAAACAAAAAGATGCATGAAAAAGAAAAAAGATGATCGTCTTAAAACCCTAATGACGAAACACAAAACTAAAGTGAACATACCTGATGATGATGATGATAAAGAGAACGAGCAGGATGATAAAGGAAGGCAACGGAATCTGGGCGTCGGAAACTCGGCGACGAGAATGTAGAAAGCGAGGAAGAGAGACGAATAAACTCAGGATACCAACGGTTGAACTGGTGTTGTGTGTGTTTGTGTATGGTATGCTGTATGTGTTTGTAAATTAGATTTTTATTAAGACAAACTATTGACAACGGGTTCTAAAAGCAAAATCGTTGTTATATGTTAATAACAACGGGTCAATAAAAGTCAACCATTGTCAAAACTTTATTACAACGGTTAAAAGATACCCGTTGTAATATATTTTCACCAAATTTGCGCCAAAATGAAATATGTAAAAAAAATCAATGACAACGGGTAGGGGTACTACAACCGTTGTTGAAAGTAATAACAAGGGTAATGTAACTATAACCGTTGTTGAAAGTATTAACAACGGGTAATTTAAATATAACCGTTGTTATTGTTGAACCTTTTTTTTTTAAATTACCGTAATTCCATTACAGTCCAAACTGTAACAATACATATGTAATGAAGCACCATATCCGCAACATTATTCAGCAAGAATTTTAACACCAAAGATCCACATCTAATAATAAGATCAAGAAAATAAGACAACACCAAAGATGCATGCATCTTTGCATATCTAAGCTACAGGATTTACCATGCCATGCAAATTTGGGAATTTTTATTTAACAATGACCATTATTGATTTACCAATAAATTAAACCATCAAATTATTGGTCCGAAAATGACTCAAAATGTTGGTCGTCCATATCACCGTGTCCTGATGAACTATCTCGGGATCGGGGCGTTTCTTGGATGTCATAGTTTCTTCGTTAACCCAAATACCTTCACCATGGTCATCACGCATATAGATGCTTTCAGTGTCCTCATAATCAGTGTCAACATCGTCGAAATAAGATACAGTGGTAGAGTGATCCATTCCCTCAAAAACGACATCCTGATCATCATCACCATTATCGGATGGACTACTCCTTCTACTCCTTATAGACAGTACAACAGACCACTTATTATCCATAGGATCGGTGACATAGAACACTTGTTTAGCTTGGGATGCCATTATGAAAGGATCATCCTTATTATTGCCAACCTTACCCAGATTGACCAACGTAAATCCCATCTTATCCTTTCGGACACAATGGATGTTGTTATCAACCCAGTTACATCGAAACAAAGGCATTGTGAAATCAATGTAATCTAGTACCAATATTTCTTGAATAACACCATAATAAAGGCATTTTCTCCAAATAGGCTTTTTATCTTTTGAAGTAGCAAAGTGCATTGCCTCAAATTCAGAACTCACACCACTATTTTGCATTGTGCTCAACTCATCTTGCTCGCGGGTGTAAAAAGTATATCCATTAATGGCAAAACTGTTGTAAAAGGTGACCCTGGCATTTGGACCTAAACCAAGACGTAGTAACCTAGGAGAGATGTCATCACCAGTTTGATCCGTACACTCTAAGACAATATTCCTAAACCACTCTGCAAACGTCTTTGTATGCTCGTTCGCAATCCACTTCTCGGTCTTGTTTGGGTGATCGTATTTGAGCTCATCTTTGTGTTGTTGAATATAAGGTTGCACCTCATCTTCATTGTTTAGCACATACGTGTGTGCTAAATGCAACATTTCACGTGTCACAATTTTTTCAACCCGGCCCCTAATACCTTTTCCGGTCATCCAGTCACTATGACGATTCTTAGGAACGCCAATCAACTCCTCAGGGGAGAGATGAGCGTAACAATATGAAAGAGCTTCGTGTAAAATAGCGCGTTCAGCAATACAACCTTCCGAACGATACCGATTAGATGTATAGTCCTTGTAGACTTTCATCAATCTTTCGAAAGGATGGTATCTCAAGTACACGGGCCCAAGGTACAAAATCTCCCTAACCAAGTGAATGGTCAGATGAATCATGATAGTGAAGAAAGAGGGTGGAAAATACATTTCCAACTGACAAAGAGAGGTTACAACGAGGTCCTACAATGAATCCGCGTCATCGGGATCGATGACTTTCTCGCATATGGACTGGAAGAAGAGACAGAATCTAGTTATAGCATATCTTACCTTTTCAGGTAAAATGAACGAATAGCCACGGGTAGTAATTGTTCCATCAAAGTGTGACAATCATGTGACTTTAACCCGTGAGTTTTAGGTCTTGCATCGACACTAGGCTTTTGATGTTCGACGAATAACCATGTGGCACTTTAATTCCATTCAAGCATGCACATAACTCTTTTTCTCATTCCGTGAAAGGGTATAAGTCTTTGGCGGTAAAAATGTACGATTACCTCTCTTCTCGTGGTGCCAACTCTAGCCTAATACCCATCATTTTCATATCTTCCCTAGCTGCGGCGTTATCCTTTGTTTTACCAGGAACATTCAGAAGGGTATTGATAATATTATCACAGACATTTTTCTCAATGTGCATGAAATCGAGGCAATGCCTGACCTCCAGGTCAGGCCAATATGGAAGTTTATCAAAAAATATGGATCTTTTCTTATACCCACGAGTAGACAATTTAGAGCCGCTCTTCTTCCCATAATCTATCTCAATATGCTTTACTTTCTGATAAACTTCATGCCCACTCAAAATTCTAGGAGGTTGACGAAGTTCTTGTCTTCCATTGAATGCTTTCTGCATCTTGCGATAACAATGGTCATGATACAAGAACCTCCTATTTCCCATATACACATACTTACGAGAAGACTTCAAGTATTCAGACTCGATATCCTCCCCACACAATGGACAAGCCTCTTTCCCATGAACTGTGTGCCCAGAAAGGTCGCCATAAGCCGGATAGTCAGTTATTGTACACAATAACATCGCTCTCAAATTGAAAGTTTCGTTCTTATATGCATCAAATACTTCTATCCCACTATCCCACAACAATCGCAAATCATCTAAAAGAGGTTCCAAATATACATCTATATCATTTCCAGGTTGTTTAGGGCCGGAAATTAACAACGACAACATCAAATACTTTCTTTTCATGCACACATATGGAGGTAAGTTATAAATAGCCAACACTACTAGCCAAGTACTATGTTGGCTACTCATGTTTCCGTGTGGGTTCATTCCATCTGTGGACAGCGCTAGACGTAAGTTTCTAGGTTCATTGCCGAACTCGGGATACTTAGCGTCGAACGATTTCCATTGCATACCATCTGCCGGGTGTCTTAGCTTTCCATCATTTATTCTTCCTGTTTCATGCCAAGTTAACATTTTTGAATCATCGGGATTCGCATAAATCCTTATGACTCTTGGTATCAATGGAAAATACCACAACACCTTAGCCGGGATCCCTTCCTTATCCTTATAATGCCACAACAAACATTTAGGGCAATTGGTTAAGTTTTGATATAATTTCCGATACAATATGCAATCATTTGGACATGCATGTATTTTCTCATATTTCATGCCCACTCCTCTTATTAGTTTTTTCGCCTCATATGTCTTAACAGGTAGAACATTACCATCAGGAAGCAACTCCTTTATCAAGGCTAAAAAACTAGTGAAACACGTGTCACTCACCCCATTTGCCCTCTTGATATTATACAACTTCACCACAGCCGACATTTTTCTGAACCTACAACCAGGATACAGAGGTGCTTCAAACTCACACAACTTATCATACATGTTGTTAAGGTCATCCCAATTACTAGTGTCATCACCTGCATCTTCAAAAGCAATCGACTCATCATCATTCTCTTCATTATCTATAGACCCAACATTCAACTTCTCTACTTCCAACTCTTCCAACTCAAAAACTCAAAGCAAACTCGGGATCATCGTTAGTCTTTCGTGTACCTCAACATCATCTTCTTCAGAATTATTCTCTTCCTCTAATGATTCCCCATGAAAAATCCAACGTGTATAGGATCGACTAAATCTCCACTTTTCTAGGTGTATTTTAACGTCCGGAAAAGCCATATAGCTAATATTACCACATCTTTCACAAGGACATGCAATACTAGAAGAACCTTTCAAATTGTTCGAAACGAATTCATAAAATTCAGCTAAACCATCCTTGTAGGTGCGGTCACTCATATTTGCATCAATCATCCAAGTTCGAGTCATTATTCTACATTCGTAATAATAGGCAACTAATTGAGAAAATACAATAATAAGCAAACAAATAAACGAAATTCAGGAAAGCAATTAAGCTAAATTATTAACAAATTAGATAATAACCCAAAAAATCCTATTTCTATAAGCGTTGCTAAGAAACATATATATATATCTGATTGATAAACACGATGAGGGAGAGAAGACGTTGACAACAGTGACGGAGATGAAGACAGAGAGACGATCAGGGAGGAATGGAGGATGATATAGTAGCAGTATTAGCTTGTGTTTGTGTTTTGTAGCGTATAGCAGAATAAAGCAATCTGTTGTTTTTAAGATCTTCATAACATTAATAACAACGGTTATTGAGTCTACAACCGTTGTTAAAACGTATTAAAAACGGGTTCTAAACAAACCGTTTTAATTACTTTTCACTAATTTTGCGCCAAATTATTAACAACGGTTAAAATGTAACCGTTGTTATTAGTTTTTATATTAACAACGGTTTTGAAAGTATGACCCGTTGTTAAAACCAATAACAACGGTTAACGACACAGAACCGTTGTAATTAAGTTTGGTAAAATTCGCGGCATCAATTCTACAACGTGTTTTGATGATTTTCGTGAATAAGCGTTGTTAAAGGGTCGTTGTAGTTGCCTGTATTTGTAGTAGTGGGCGCAGTGGTCACTGCGTCTGTTCCTGAGGTGAGCTCTGGCTGTGAAGCCGGAACTGCGAATTGTTAATGTTCGTTGGTAATTTTAACGATTGATTACCGATATTTGACTCAAGTGAAGGTAATTTAACATATTATTTACATGTGAATTGGGTCGTAAAAGCGATAAACATGAATTAAAACGAATTAAAACTAACTAAAACAAATTAAGATTAATTGATTACAAATTAATTAAGGTTATTTAACGAATTGGACAAACGCGATAAACTAACGGAAGCATATACAAAAGTCGAATTTCAGAGACTTGATATGAACAAATCGAATCTCCAAAACTCGGGTTTGATTTAATGACGAAAACCCGCAAATATTGATTATAAGGGATTTAGGTCGAGATTAAAGTGATATTTATTAATTAATAGTAAAATAGAACTCGTATTAGAATTATTAGGCATAAAATAAAAGAAGAAAACGAGAAAAGGCGGAACCAAACAACGAACAAAGGAAGAAGAAGAAAGACAGGAACTGTGGCAACCTCAGGAAGAGGTGCAGCAGATGCTGCGATTCTTCGAAGCGGCGCAGCAGTTGCTGCGTTTCTTCTCGACGTCTGCCTGCCGTTGATTCGTAAAAATAGTTTAACAAAAGGGTTTTAGAAATCGGTTTTAAGTATACTTTTGACGTATATCTTACATTAATTAGTACAAAAATAAAATACAATAATAAAAGATGGGATTTACACCCTCAGACTTACATGTTTGACGAAGCGAGATTAACTAATTTAACGTTTAGCGATTGCTCGACTCGAATGTATGAAGAAAGTGCCCTCGTTAGAGGATTTAGATTAAATTGATTGATTAATTGAGGTGGAGTTGGAGTTGGTCAAATTGGTCGGTCATGCAACGTGACTGGTACTCAGAAGGATCCGAGCTTACGTGGTCGATTTGATCAAGCACGTAGACATCAATAAGCTTAGAGCACGGTCTTAGAATGCAAAGGGAGAAGAGAAGGGCGGAAACTCGCGTGAGAAATATGAGGAACGAAGATCCCTATTTATACTAATCACACGGAGGAATTAGGGTTAAGGTAAAACTTTGGAAACAAATCTCGAAAATATTTGAAAATATGCAGAAAAGAGCTGGGGAAGAGGCGCAGCAGCTGCTGCGATCCTTCGAAGAGGCGCAGCAGTTACTGCGTCCTTTCCCCGGAGGTTTCCTCCAGCGGAAGAATGATTTTCCGCGTTTCTTTTATGGAATTGCTGTAGATCTCGACTTCCTTATTCTTTATCATAAAATTTCAGGATATATTTTGCCAAAAGATTAAAAATTTATTTTTATGGAATAAATATCTGGAACATTCTAGGACATTCCGACTCGGCATTTTAAAACGTTTATTAGACAATGAAACGGTTTTCGACCCGGACTCCAAATGAACTCTAATTACTGTCAAAACGACCGCACCGGCGCGTAGATGACAACCAAGGGGTAGACACAAGTATTTGAGCTATCACTTGATGATAGACTTACGAACTATCATAGATCGTTCCGCGTACCAAACATGCGGTCCAATCATCACCGGGTGTTTGGCGGGACGTGCAGAAATGAGGTATCTACAATTTATCATAACTTAAATCATGCCACAATCAAGCTCAATTTACATCAATCTCCACACCATAATTTAATTCATGCTTATACCAATAATGCTACAACAATTCTCCTTTCACTCTGCCTCAAGCCCTTTTCTTACACATTCATCTAAAAATTTTTTACCTTTAAATTTCATATCTTGCAAGCAAGGTTAGTATTTCATAATTTCAGAACGTATGTATAGACCCTTAAGGTACTGCATCAACGCTAACTAATCCACTCTCTTATCCTTTCTCGAGGTGACCAGTTCAAAGCTAAAAGGGCCATAACTCGAATTAAAGATGTCTCCCTAACCGAGTTAAGTAGGGGCTCCTAATAGTTTCTACCCAGGGTTCATTTTATTAGACTCATTCTAAGTTCATTAAATTCATTGATTTTAGGCCTTAGGAACGTTCTCTCTGATACCATCTTGTAACACCCTCATTTATCCAAGAGCCTTTAACAAGACATTCTCAGATAAGTAAGGCTGTTACCATCTCAGTTGTCGGAGGTAGTAAGTATAAAAGATAAACAGATACCAAGTACTTTAAGATAAATAATATAAACTGTCTCAATTGGTTTTATTACAAATCTCCAAACTGAAACTTATTGATAGATAAATTATTATAACGCAACGCAAAAACTAAATAATGTTTAAATGTCTTAAGGTAAATAACTAGACTCTGTGTGCTAGCCAACTCGCGTCCCAGCCTAAGAATCCATCGAAGCATCTCAAAATCTAACATGTAAGTTAATCTACTCCCCATTTAACCGGAAATATTAAATGGTTCATAACAGGACGCCGTCAATTAAAGCAGATATCAATTTTATTTGACATGACAACAAAAACACGTTAACCAAAGGTTGAGTAGGATAGCTAACAGTTTATATAAAGTACCTAACCCAAACCTGCAACAGAAAGTATAACAACAAACAATGAAAGGCACACGACCAGGCCACACCAGACCAAGTGTAACACCCCCATTTATTCAGAAGCCTTAGGCTAGGCTTCCCATGTAAATAAGAGTGTTACCATATCAATTGCCCGAGGTAGTAAGAATATAAGACAAACAGATACAAAGGTAATTTAATTAACTAAGTTTAAATGAATAATAATGCGACAATGGTTTTATTACAATTTCCAACTTAAATAACTTAAGTAAATTACTTTAATACAAAAAACCGGAATTAAAACTAGTGATTAGACAATGTAAATGTGGCAATCTAGACTTTAAAGACAGTGTGATCTCGCTCCAATCCCATCCCGGGCATCCAAGACAGCTTCTAAAATCTAATCTGCTATATAATCTGCTCCCCAATTAACCGGAAATATTAATTGGTTCATTACAGGATGTCATCAATTAAAGCAGGCATCATTTTATTTTATGACAAGACACACAAAACACCGTCAACCAATGGTTGAGTAGAGATAGACAGAACAGTAAGAAAACACAATTAATAAACTTAAACTGTCTAGAACTATTATAATCACAGACCGTTAATTAATGGCATTACCACACGGGCCGATTAACGGCAATCACAGACCAACTTAATGGCAATCACAGACCAATTTAATGGCATACATAGACCAACTTAATGGCATACTCGGATCAACTTAATGGCATAATCGGACCAACTTAATGGCATGCACGAACCAACTTAAAGGCATACTCTTATATTATTCACGGAGCCCAAAGACCAATATTACTTATCTCTTTCCCACATCAATAACAATAGCAATACTAATCACAACAGCATACAATAATAACCATGCGAATTCCCAACTTCCAATAACACAATCATCAATTAAACACAAGATTGAGTAGAGCGTCTTTACCTTTTCGCAAATCCAGCTAAATAGCAATCCGATTAATAATGCTCCTCAACAAATCTGTCACCTAGATAAATAATAATTACACACAATCACTATCTAGACTAATTGTAAGACGATAAGCTAAAATAATAAAACCCGTCTTTGCTAGACTTGTTTCCACAAATGAAGAAAATGATAACATGACAAGTGTTGCCTTCCCATTGGATAACCAAACAAAAAATATAATTAAAACAAAAAGAATGGACCATGTATAAATAAAAGACACAGTTTGAAACCCATGTATAACAACCACAAACGCTTCCTCCTTTCATACAAATACCCACGGCAATACTAACAGCCTGACGCCTCCGTGAACCACCCATACCTATTACCGAGTCACGCACCAGTCACCGGCAATTCTTATATCCTACACCCATGTGTAGGATACTCTATACTCCCTCCTACTCCCCCCACTCCCCACTCATCCCCAACTTCCTCTTTTCTTTTTTTCTTTTCTTTTTTTTTTTTATTTTTTTTTTAAAACAAAAAATTAACTTCCAATTTTAAGAAGCAGTTACCACTATCATATTCAATTTAAGTGTTTTGTAGTATTGCATTCACGATATGACACTGTCATATTCACTTTAATTTTAGTGAATATGACAATGTTGTATAATGAATATGCGCTTTATAGTGTGATATTCACAATATAACACTATTATATTCACTTTTAGTTTAGTGAAGATGATTGTGTAGTTTGATGAATATGTTTATGTAGTGTGATATTCATCTCATGCCTCTATTATACTCACTTTTAGTTTAGTGAATATGGCATTATAGTTTAGTGAATATGATTCTATTTGTTCAAATATATTGAACAATGACGATCTTGAACGTTTTGATCCATATAAAAACCGCATAATACCAAATAATTTAAAGGAATAAAAATAATTATGTGATATGATATGAATATGTCAATTACGTGATGTGAATATATGAGAAAAAATAAAATAGATAACAAAATATATCAAATATGATCTCTATTTGTAGAGAAATAAAAATTATGAGTAATGATATATTTTTTATAATTTTATAATTTATTAAATTTAATAACTATTTATTATAAGAAAAGTTTAAGGGAGAGAGTACCATGCACCATACTCCTGGGTGCATGGTATAATTTACCACACACACACCCGACAATGCTACAAACACCAACCCAACGCCGCATTCCCCACCAACAGCCACCACCGTGATCTCCTCTGACCCACGGTAGGACCACCGGTAGCACCAAAGCCCGAGGTCCAGGTCCTAGTCAGTCACAGTGGAGGTTCAAAACCCATTAATAACGTGGTACAACCATCAACATATACACAACACCACCCTTGGGAAATTCCAGCGAGAACCACCATCGATGGCTACCACCATCAGCTACCCATAACCACCACGAACCACCAGCTGTAACTGTTGCCCACGTTGGGGTCTATCAAGGTCAGCAATACACGGTTTCAACCACACCCTATAACCCTTGCGTAAATCCAGCCACACCGCCACCCTAACCACCACCAACGACCACCCAACACCACCCCTGACCCACGACGCAACCACAACAACCATCCAAAGCCAAGGCTTTGTCCATATAGGTCACAGTGGGGGTTTAAATCCTTAGCCGAACCCGGTATAACACAATCAACAACAATCTAAACAAGCGGTCAAACCACCACCTCCCTTGGTCAACGTCGATCAAAGTCAATGATGGTGGAGTCTCACGGTGGGGGGTTAAGGCACAGTTCAGCCAAGGTGGTCAACGGTGTTAAATATTTAAAGTAATTGCGAGACGAATTAGTTATGAGACGGTTTTATACGAACCAGGGCCGTCTCAAGAAAAGTAGAGGCTCGGTGCAAAAAAAAATATGAGGCTGCAAATTTACAAAATCAAAGAACATTTATATAAAATATTAATAAATCAATAATAGGAAAGAAAAATAAAGACTAGATTTAAAGATATCGACATCATAACCCGAAACAAGATAATTAACCAATTTCACTATGTACATATAGATATGCTACTTATTTTTATTAGGTATACCAACGACCGAATCCCGTAGAATTCAAATACAAAATCCTACATATTACTAAATTCTAAGCTAATAATTACTTGTAAGGTGTACATGCATTGTTGAACTAAGCCTTACACACAAAAAATCAACACATTATTGCAACAACACTACTATCACAAGCATACAACGGCTCGGTTATGTAATGTTATTCAAATAATATTGAAAATATATGAAATTTATTAAAATTAAGAAAAATATTATTATCTATTTGACTATTTCAATCTCTTTGAAATTCAAGTATAACTTCATCTTTCCTTCAAAAAAAATTAGGGGTTTGTATAGAAAATTGAAAACTGATTGTGCTACAAAGTTTTTATTCCAATTTCTCTAATTGTAAATTTGGATGATTTGTGAGAAATTGATTTGGAATAATTATATTTAAATATTTACAAAAGAAACATTAGATAAAGTTTCTAGAAAGATTAAAGAGCAAATATAATTAATTTATTTGGGGAAGTAGATTAATTATTTGAGGAAGGAAGATAATTATTTGTGGAAGAAGATTGATGTTTGGAAATTGGAATAGTCACCGTGAATTCTGCCTCACATCATTGCTTTGATTTTTTTTTTTAATTTCAATCATATGGGTATGTTAAGATTTGGGCCCCAAAATATTGAGGCCCAGTGCCAATGCACATAGAGCATCATGCTCTAGACGGGCCTGATACGAACTTACCTTGAGACAAATAAAAGATGATGATCTCCTCTATTTTTCTCCCTTTTAATTCTCTCTCTCTCTCTCTTAACTGCTCACCATCCCCGAATGGATCATCACAGTTTTGAAAACAATATCGGGGTCAGTCAACTGTATAATCAACATAAGAACTCATAGTTCAACAATACACACAAAAATTGCAATATCAATACCCAAACTCCTTTACCAATCAATATCCGACTACACACTTAAGTGTGTAGTCCTGCCAGATTACTCATCGCAACAAGTAATCCTCACCGCCAGTGGGGGACTGCAACCGTTTCTACCTAAGCCCTGCTCGTCGCAACAAGCGCACCCAGATCATTAATATGCACATCCCCCTTGTGACGGGAGGCACAAGAGGCGAACATGGGGTTGGAACCATCTCTCAAACATGGTCTCATCACAGCAATACCAATCATAATATTACTCAACCAGTATCAATCCAATACAGCATATTAATCAATCTATCAATCACAACAATCTCAAATTAATTACGCAACCGACTGAGTAGGGAAACCCTACCTTATTCGCGAATCTGAAATCAACAAACAACAGCAGAAGCTAGAATTGTTCCTCTACAAACTCATCACCTAACAATAATCACAACAATACTATATCACAATCATACCAATCAATCCTTTTCCCCGACCTAATCAATTAGGGCAAACCCTAAAGGACAAACACAAACTAATTGACAATGTACTAAAGACTTACCAATGAAATCGATATGAAAAAGACGGATTGTAGACTCAAGATCGATCGCACTTGACTTGGGAGTGATTAAGGCGATTAGAGAGATGGTATACGTAGTTTAGGTTTTGATAAAAAAAAGATTATAGTAACTGTTAACACGATGTATAAATAATCTTTAATCACCGTAATCAAACCGCGGAAATAATCCCGTCAGACCGGGTACTCGGTCGAGTACCAGGTACTCGACCGACTACAATCTACTCAGCCGAGTGCTCCTGGACAGTAACCTGACCAAAAGTTACACGATGACCTACTCGGTCGAGTTCCACCTACTCTATCGAGTAACTGAGGACCACAAAACCATGGTATTACAGTCTTCACGCCTATTGTGATGCCGATTGGGCTGGCGATAAAGACTCTTTTGTTTCTACATCGGGTTAATTGTCTATCTTGGCCGGAACCCTCATTCATGCGCATCCAAGAAACAATGAGCTCTGGCTCGTTCATTGACTGAGGCTGAATTTTGTGTTATTGCTGATACAACATTTGAACTTTCCTAGCTTCAATCGCTTCTAACTGAGCTACGTCTCATGCAACTGGGTCCCCCCGTTATTTATTGTGATAATTTGAGTGCTACTCATTATTCTTCGAATCTCGTATTCCATTCCCATATGAAGCATTTAACTTAAGCATTTCACTTTGTTTGAGAAAGAGTTCAAAATGGCACCCTTCGTGTCCAACACATCTCAGGTGATGATCAATTGGCCGATGTTCTGACCAAACCGCTGCTTCGTTCCCGTCATCGTTTCCTTAATTCATGTTTTTTTTAGTTTCCTTAATTCATGTATTTCCTAAATATTGTATCATGTATCTAGACATCCTAGATTAGATTTAGTCTCCCATTCTTTTGTATAAATATCATATCTTGTGTGATTGTTCCAATTGTGAATAAAATCCTAACCATTTAGTCATTTTACATAAACTTTCCCTCCTAATTGCACCACCTTTGCAAAAAATTTCACTGCTGGAAACAATTTTTTAGGCCAATAACCCACATGCACGTTTGTTTGTCACCTAGGTCCCCAAGTAGCTACCAATTACCTATTTTGCGATCTGCAAAACATGACTAGTTAGTTACCTTTGAGGATGCCTTATTTACTCAACTTAATGATGTCTTGTCATCTAATAAATTATTCTCTCTATATTTTAAATAAAGACTACTTAATGAACATAGAAGAAAAACTTCTCATACACCACGCCTCACTCCCTTAGCTACTCCCCATCATCCAACAACCACCGTTATATCCACCGTCTAATGACATCACCTCTATCGCTACCTATATTATTGTCAACTTTCAGCTCAACTCCAATCAAACATAACATAATTAACTTTCAAATGTAACAGATTTTAGCTTTTATTGTATCTAAAACCCAACACTATTTATTTGGCGACAATGGGTAACGTTTGAAGAACAAATGAGTTAGTTACTTTTGAAAGTCATGTATATAAAAAGATAGTCTTACGCTTAATGTACTCTAATGAAAAATTCAGACAAACTTCCGAGAATCATGACTTTGATAGTGTTAGACAAAGAATAAAATTAAGTAGGAGAAAGTAAAAATAAGATCAAAATGTAGTATATTTGAAAATCCAAGAAAATAAAGGGAAAACCTGGCAAAATGTAACATAATTTTCCTTGCCCATTATTTGGTTACCTTTGATTACAATACTTGAACATATATGACGAAAGTATTAAAAGCACATAGAAACAATTTTCATCATAGAATACTTGAACATATATGACGAGAGTCGCAATTAGACGCATCTATCATAAGACATTTGAAGATGCTACTCCCTCTGTCCCGGTAATTTGTTGTCCTATTCTATTTTAGGGTGTCTCAGTCAATTGTCGTCCTTTATATTTTAGGATTGTATTTAATGAGTAATATTATCTTTCACACTCAATTTGGTCAACTTGTCATTTAATAATTAGCCACTTCCACTTTCCTTAGTCTTTGTGCCAAAACCAAAAGATAACAATTAACCGGGACGGAGGGAGTACTTTATATCAAAAATGTCTTTAGCATAACCAACCATGAAGTACTGATTAATTCCACCCATGGATAGAAGTGAGCATTGATTTAGTGGACTAAACAAGGATAGAGTCTCCTCCACATCCAGGGGCGGACCCAAAAATTTGTTTTTGGTGTAGCAAGATTACCGTGTTAATAAAATTAGCGTCTAATTGATTGGACGTAATTAACAATGGCTAGATTTAAATTCGAGCTCACGCTCAGGTCAAAACTAATTAAAATCTACTCTAGAATTTTGAAACTCGAATCAAAATCGATCAAATATATATTCTTTTTACATTTCTCTTTTTAAATAATTTAATTTAGTAAAAAATAAATATGTATGTAAACTCAAAATTCTCCTTAAAAAAACCGAGGGGAGCATATCCAAGCCGAAGATGGATTAGTGATAGTATTTGAGACGAGAATGTGCATTGTAACCAAAGCAATTTCTGTCTTACCATAAATTCACATTTTAATTTATGAGCGGCATTTTATTTATATAATCACGTGATAACAAGAATGAGAAGTCAAGAAAATACCGTACATCGTTAAAATTAGTCAAAATATTATTTAAAATATTTCGTAAATTGTTCAAATTAGTGGTAAAATACATGAGAATTGTTAGGAAATTGGGCTTGGCGAAAAAAAAAATTGATGACGAGATTATTTAGGAAATTGGAACGTTTACAAAATATAAATAAGGTGGGTGTATTAAATTGGCTGAACTTTGGGGAAGTAAGGGAGACCACGCATCTTTTGTGAGTATAAAGACATAATTATTAGTGAAAACATTAATTATTGAGCAATAAATAGATAATTATGGTGTAGCAAATTGAATTATTCTCATGCAATTTTTTTTCTTTGGTGTAGCAAATGCTACACCAAGCTTATATGTGGGTCCGCCCCTGTCCACATCAGAGTATACCAAAAATCGAGCAAGTTTGGGGTATCAATTCATTTGTAGCTTTCTTCCAGTATAAGCCCTTTACCATGCGAACTCGTGCAATGAAATGCTGGGAATCTTTATGCATCTTAGCATTACACATGAAAACCAGTGCAAAACTTTCCAAATTACAAGTTAAGACACCATCTCACAAACTAGATTAATTGTAATAATTGGTAGAAACAATCTCTGCTTTTGTGAAGTTCCTCAACGCACCAACTGTTAATTTCCATGGCCACAAGGAATACTCACAAAGGCCACAATGAATTAATTTTCTAAGTGTGGATGCTTTGACGTATGTAGCATTGCATATTCCGCTTGTCTCATTCACTTCTCTCGTCCAAGGAAGAGATTTTTCAAGGCCGCCTTTTCTAATATTTAAGTCTATCAAGGGACATAAAGCGACGATCTCTAAAGCGACGATTTCTAATATTTTCCATGGCCACAAGGAATACTCACAAAGGCCACAATGAATTAATTTTCTAAGTGTGGATGCTTTGACGTATGTAGCATTGCATATTCCGCTTGTCTCATTCACTTCTCTCGTCCAAGGAAGAGATTTTTCAAGGCCGCCTTTTCTAATATTTAAGTCTATCAAGGCACCCTTCTTAGGGTGAGGCGGCTGGACACCTTCTAAACCGTCAGATCTAATAACTAAAGATACTCCAGATGCTGCCACGTGTCCCTATATTATCCACTAAATGCACAGCTTACATTTCATTTACTCAACTCATTTTACTGCGTCTCCTTCTCTCTCTTCAACTCAGCTCCATCATCTTCTTCTCGTCACTCGCCATTAACGTTGAGCTTCCGACCGCCATTCCTACTAAGCTTTTCATCCGCCATTATCCTCCTCAACTTAGTTATTGTCGTCACTCTCCATTAATAACAGACAGAAGGCGAACAAAGTCCTAGAACACCAAGCTGTCAATATTTACTTTTCCATTACAAATAAAACATCAAGTGGAAGCAACAAAAATAACGACGAACGAAACCGCCTTCTCAATTTCAATTATTTGAATTTTCTACATCTTAATTTCTAGGGTTTCCGATTCTCTTCAATTATTTTCCCCTAATTTTCACTCAATTATCACAATTCAAGATGTCGAGCCCTAAGAAACGATTAGATAACAAAGGATTCTTCGCTTCTGTATCTTCTAGCCTCTCTATGTTTAGTAATGCCATGCATAGATCTGTCAACAGGTATAATTTCTCCTTTTCCTTTTCGGTTTCGTCAAAATCGTTGTCGATTTGTTCAATTATTAGCTGAAGTGCTGGAATTTTTCATTGTTGTTACTGATTTGAATGGATTTGAGCTTAATTATTTATCGATGTAGCCTAATTTATCGTGCTGGAATTCACTTTTACTGATTTGTCGCTATAATTTTCTGCCTCTTGTTTGATCATATGGAGCTAGTTACGTTTTACTCGAATTCGACAGAAATTGGTTGTCTATATTTTTTAACTTAAATTTGCATTTTTTTTGATTGATCTTAGCTGAATGATGTAATTTGCTCTTAATTACAGATTTTTAATGAATTTGAGCTCAAGTATCGATCTCTGTAGTCGTATTTGTCCCTTAGTTGTTGTTGTAGGAAAATTTCATTGCCAATTGATTAGCTTGCTTTGTCAAATCATACTAGTTGAAGTGCTAGAGATTAAGATTTATTCAAGTTTGATTTGCATTTTTACGGTTTTGGATGAATTTGCGCCTAATTATCCATCAACGGTTTTAGGAAATTTTCAATGGCGATTAGTTTGCATATTTTTGTTAAATTATATTAGTTGAAGTCCTGGAGATTGAGATTTATTTAAGTTTGATTTGCATTTTTAAATCATCTTAGTTGTATGTTGCATTCGTTGTTAATTACTGATTTTTTGATGAATTTCAGTTTAGTTATCCTTCATTGTTACCTTACTTGTAGCGTAGATAATTTTTTGCGTTTGTAGGAATTTTTTAATGTCGGTCAATTCAATGTTTTGTCACATCATACTTGTTTTAATCTTTGGTGTTGCAAGTTTTTTCCGGCTTAAATTAGCATCACTGTAGTTAGATAGTTTAAAAGTTGGCGCTTTATTATGAAAAATGAAGTATAAGGTTACATTATTAGGTAGTGTCACTAGATGCGAAACTGAAAAATGTCGCACAGTTTCATATCGAAAATCTGTAATAAGTTTGGGAGATTGGAGTCAGTGGTATAGGTAATGGAATACAAAAACTCATATAAGACGGTTGTATGCACACACTGTTCCAATGTTATACCTGCAATGGCAAGAAGGGCAGAAAAAATGCTTAATTTTTTTCCTGCGGGTAAATGCTTAGTTTTCTACAGAAAAGCAGAGGATCAGGAACACGAATGGCAGAACGATGAGACTAGTTTACAAGTTAGTGGATTGCTCCTCTTATCACCAATTGATTTAAGGAACGAACCTCACTTGACTTGTGACCAGTCTAACTCGCCCGCTTTTATGAGCCAAGCATTTGGTCCAATGACAAGTCCTACGTCATAGTTATTGACTTTACGGACTATAGGTTGGTTTAACTGTCCTTTTTGTCTAACCAAAATAAGAAGACAAGTCATTGGAGGCCTGTGCAATATTTTGAGGTGGGCTCTGACTTCTCTGGTTATAATTAAAAACGGACCTCGTCTTATTGGTATTGGATCACAGAAAGTGCTTTTGCATATATATATATATGTTGACAGATGAGGTTATCAGTTCTTTTCGTCTAACCGAAATAAGTAGAAGACAGCATTGTGGAGACCTGAATGCAATCAGATGAAGACTTTTTGTCTAACAGAAACTAGAAGACAGCATTTTGGAGACCTGAATGCAATGAAAACCAAAAGATACAAGACTTTCCGTCTAACCGAAACAAATAATAGAACTGGAAAAGAGAAGGCAGGCGGGTACTTATGCTGCAAAATGGTAGAAATAGAACTGTATTTAAGTTCGTTCCTGATGCCCGTTCTACAATCACGGAGTCATATGGTAATGAATCTAGGGCAGTTCATCACATTGACAGTCAATCGCAGGTTAGGCTTTTCATTGTTGCATATCTAAAGGCTATTAGCTTAAGGTTCCTCTTATTTAATCTTTGTTATGTACTCGTATATTTTAACGGCTATTAGCTCAAATGGGAGAGCAATGTGCAAATCTTGCACAAAGGTATGAGTTCGAATCTCATATAGCCTAGTTAATTTAAGAATCTAGTGTATTAAACTTAAATACAATAACATTGAGGATGAGTTAGCCAAATCCGTACTCAGATGTGCAAAATTGAGGATGAATAGAAAAAGCTCAAACTTAGATGTGCACAAACGGCGTGCATAAGCCAAAACGTCGTGCAGAGCCACTAAAGGAGCAAAGGATTACAATTTTGAGTCCTTTGTAAAGTCAATGTTAGAAATTATCTAAATTAGGTGCAATTGGGCATGACAGAAAAGGCCAAAACCCAAAAGGCCACTAGAGAAATACCAATTAGGCTTTGAAGTAATGTGATGGCGATCAATAACCAACATGGGAGTCGAACCCACACCTTGTGCATTGCACAACGCTCTGCCATTTGAGCTAATTGGTTTTAAAATAATTAAATCATTCCACTAGTTTTCATCATGTGAGTTGTTCCCTTATCTCTGCTCCCCCTGCCATTAGAGGAACGACTGAAGAAATTGATTCTCGAGGTGTGCTCTAGTCCTTACCTTGGAACTATCCATTTTTTGGTTAACTGCTGTCTGCTACGCTGAAAAGAAATAGTTGTCACTTTGGTATTTTGCTCTGTACTAGTATATTTGTGTATATAGCTTCTGATATTTTTCCACGTTCATGTTGAGGAACAAAATTAATTGCGGTTTTTTTTGAATATGTGCTACTTTAGTTTATTCCATCTTGAAAGAATGTGAAAGAAAATCATACCCCCACTTATTTTAACCACTTATGATGAGCAAGTTTCACAAAATAAGGTTTGAAATTCACCAAATAAGAAAAAGAGCAAAAAACGTGATTTTAACCACTTATGATGACCAAGTTTCACAAAACAAGCTCTAAGATTCACTGAACAAGGTCTGAGATTCACAAAACAAAGTCTGAGATTCACCTAATAAAGAAAAGAGCAAAATAGGTGATTTTAACCACTTATGATGATCAAGTTTCACAAAACAAGCCTTAAGATTTACTGAATAAGGTATGAGATTCCCAAAATAAGGTCTGAGATTCACCAAATAAGGAAAAGAGCAAAAAACGTGATTTTAACCACTTATGATGACCAAGTTTCACAAAACATGGTCCAAGATTCACTGAACAAGGTCTGAGATTCACAAAACAAAGCCTGAGATTCACCTAATAAAGAAAAGTGCAAAATAGGTGATTCTAACCACTTATGATGATCAAGTTTCACAAAACAAGCCTTAAGATTCACTGAATAAGGTATGAGATTCACAAAATAAGGTTTGAGATTCACCAAATAAGGAAAAGAGCAAAAAACGTGATTTTAACCACTTATGATGACCAAGTTTCACAAAACAAACTCTAAGATTCACTGAATAAGGTCTGAGATTCTCAAAACAAAGTATGAGATTCACTGAATAAAGAAAAGAGCAAATTAGGTGATTTTACCACTTATGCTGATCAAGTTTCACAAAATAAGCCCTAAGATTCATTGAATAAAGTATGAGATTCACAAAATAAGGTCTGAGATTCACCAAATAAGGAAAAGAGCAAAAAAGGTGATTTTAACCACTTATGATGACCAAGTTTCATAAAACAAGCTCTTAGATTCACTGAATAAGGTCTGAGATTCACAAAATAAGGTCTGAGATTCACCAAATAAGGAAAAAAGCTAAAAAGTAACAGCAAAAAGTTCTACTATAAAGTTCCTGAAATAGAAACTAAGCTGTAAAACCTCAAACATAGAATGCCCTCATTCTATGTGATTCACAACACAAGGACTGAGATTCCTAACACTTATGGTGACCAAGTTCTAGAAAATTATCTTACAAGTTCACAAAACAAGCTCTAGGATTCACAACATAAGGATTGAGATTCACAAAATAAAGCAAAGAACAAAATAGGTGATTCCTAACACCTATATGACCAAGTTTTAGAAAATTATCTTACAGGTTCACAAAACAAGTTATAGGATTCACAACATAAGGACCGAGATTCACAAAATCAGGAGAAGAGCAAAACAGGTTATCTCTTATCACTTATAACAAAATTTAAGAATATTAGCTTCTAAGTTCACAAATTAAGCTCTAAGATTAACAGAATAAGGTTTGGCATTCACATAATAAGGTTTGAGATTAACAGAATAAGGTCTGAGATTCACAAAACGAGGTCTGAGATTCACCAAATAAGGAAAAGGGCAAAATAGGCGACTTTAACCACTTATGATGACCAAGTTTCACAAAACAAGCCCTAAGATTCAGTGAACAAGGTCTGAGATTCACAAAACAAGAATTGAGATTCACAAAATAAGGCAAAGAGCAAAATAGGTGATTCCTAACACTTATGGTAACCAAGTTTTAGAAAATGATCTTAGAGGTTCACAAAACAAGCTCTAGGATTCACAACACAAGGACTGAGATTCACAAAAATAAGGCAAAGAGCAAAATAGGTGATTCCTAACACTTATGGTGACCAAGTTCTAGAAAATTATCTTACAAGTTCACAAAACAAGCTCTAGGATTCACTACACAAGGACTGAGATTCACAAAATAAGGCAAAGAACAAAATAGGTGATTCCTAACACCTATAATGACCAAGTTTTAGAAAATTATCTTACAGATTCACAAAACAAGCTATAGGATTCACAACATAAGGACCGAGATTCACAAAACAAGTTTAGTGTCATTGGAGGCGAAGCTGCTCATTTAGTCATTTCCTTATGCTGGATGTTGGCTAAGTAATGGCTTTTGCTTAAGATCATTAATAATTAAACATTAAGGGCACAATTAATATTGAGCACACGGCTGAACACTGAATTTGCCGAACTTCAATTAATCACGTCAAATACAAATGAGAATTCAACATAGTAACTAAATTGACATAACTCGGTACAACCTACCTATGCACAAGAGTCACCTGTAAACTTTGCAAACTGCATGTTAGAGGTTATGTTGAGAAAACATCTAACAAATCGTCGATGCTTAGTGTTTACCAGTTTGCCCACCACATGTCCTTGCGTCCACAACATAAACTCCAGCACTAACGGAACACCTTTGCCATTGTTCGTTAGCTCAAAGCCCGCACCAGCACCGTACAAAGGTATTCCTCTTCCTGCAACGTTTACATACATGTTTCTCCAGCTTTTTCTAGGTTGATAATATGCATCCAACTACAAAATTCCATAACAAAAATCAGACATGGCTATCTCAACGACGACAATAGCAACAAAGACAACATTACCCTAATGGCTCCCATTACTGGCGTTTAGGTGGCTATTTATTTATACTAGGCCTGAAGACGATACAGAGAGGTTATTTCTATGACTCATAACAAAAAAAAAGTGTGGTGATTTGCGTCAACGTACTGATGGAATTTTGTGACAAAATCTGTGACTTTCTAGGCCTTAGCAGGTGTCAAAATTGCAACGCACGGGTGTCAAACTAGTAGTTCATGAAAGCAGAGCTAACAAAACTGAATGTCAAAATTTATAAAGGACGCATCTAATCTCATGACAGATTAACCCGTGAGCACCTAACCCTCTAATTTCAGAGCAACAAAGTAGACGATTAACTTACAGGTGGAATAAGTTTTCTCATAAATGGAAAGAGGCTGACATAACCAACATGAGGTACAAACTGTAGTGTTGGCATTTCCGAACCTCTGTACCATCTCTTGACTAGCATAATTTCCATTCACAATCAATTGTTTGTGTAGCAAGAACCTACATAAAGATTGACAATATGAACATCATACTGAGAAATGAGGCGAAGACATACTCGTGCGAGAGCAAATTATGTGTAGCAGTAGTTATAAGGGCATTCTACCATAAAGCAGAAACTAGATGAAAAGAGTGACAAAAAGTCAGGGAAGGTTTAGGAGCTGGAATTTATTATCATGCCCAGTTTACTAAGGAGTAATGGAAAATGCAAGACTTTTCAGTGTGGTTTCCAAAATCAAAATCAAAAGACAACGTACTGATGGAATTTGTGGATGCAGGTAGGTCATTCAATTGGAAAATCGCTACAATTGATCTGAAAATCGCTCAATTGATCAAATTGATCGAAAAAACGCCGGAATTGATCGAAAAAACGCTGGAATAGATCAAACTGATTGGAAAATCGCTACAATTGATCCGAAAATCGCTGCAATCTACGAACAATTGCTTCAATTGATTAGGTTATGGAGATTGATTTGGGAAAGATGGCTGAGAGGAGTTGTAGCTTGATGATGAAGAAAGATCGTGTTTTGATGATGAAGAAAGAACGTTGTGTGTGTTTGTAATAATGTAATTGGGTCAATTTTGATCTAAGCCCAGTAGCGCAATATATCACAGTCCGCTCAATATGTATCATTTTGGTGAGTCCGGCCGCCTCGCCATAATGAGGTGCCTCACCTGATCCGGCCTATATATATATATATATATATATATATATATATATATATATATATATATATATATATATATATATATATATATAGAATTAGGTTCAACTAAGTCCACCTTCCTTAGATGAGTCCCTAAGTCCTATTTTACACCCTTAGATCATAGAAAATCAAAGGCTGAGATTAAAACAAAAAAAAAAGCTAAGATATAAAAGGCACCAAACCCCACTCACTCAGTCACTCTCACAAACCCTAAAACACACCTCTATCTCCTCATTCTCTCTAAACACTCTTTATCTCTCTCTAAATCCTCCTCATCTCGCTGACACCACCCCCGACGTCCTGCCACCAGTCCCTCCCTCCACCACTCGACCACCGCACCTCGCTCCTCACCATTAAAACATCATCATCCTCTCTTCTCTCCGGCATCCACTGCCACGCCACACCTTCTCACACGCCGCCTCCAATTCCTCGATGCCGCTGCCGCCACAAAATAGCCGCCCTTTCTCTTCACACTGCAGATCTACAACACGGCAACCATCTCCTTTGTCGTCGCCCACAAATCAGATCTGAGTTTTGTTTTTGAACTCGTTTTTTTTTGTCTTTTGGTGGTGGTTGGAGAAGGTTATGGTGGTTTTTGGTTGATGGTGGTAGTCGTGGGTCATGGTGTGGTGTTTTTTTTATTTTACGAATCTGAGTATAGTGGTGTTTTCGGTCATGGTGTCTGGTGATTCAGGTGTAGGGTTAAATTTTCATCCTGTAGTTGTCTTCAGATCTGCCGCCCCCGTGTGGTGTTTATTAACCGTAGAGGACATAACTCGTTAAACATTAAAGTTTCGAACATATACCATTAAAGTTTCATCATATACCATTAAAGTTGCATAAAAAAATTAGATATAAGATGACTCTAAACAATAAAGTTACAAACTATACCATTAAAGTTTCACTCATTTAACATTTAAGTTTCATTTACAAGTCAGTGAAATTCCAATTTTTATATTGAAAATGGACTAGAAAAATTTAAGTCACTCGTTACTATCAAAGTTTCACTCAAAAGCATTAAAGTTTCAATCGTAAAAAATTAAAGTTTTACTCTTGTGTCTATGAAATTACAATCACAATTACATTATTATAAAAATTCAAATTTTTATAATTAAAAACGACCTAAAAAAACTAAAGTTTCACTTTTAAGTATTAAAGTTTCACTCGTAAAAAATTAAAGTTTCACCCTTAAATTAATAAAATCAAGTAAATTTTAGTCAAAATTACATTATAACATAAATTCAAATTTTTATATTAAAAAATAACCTAAAAAAATAAAGTTTGATTTTTAAGCATTAAAGTTTCACTCGTAAAACATCAAAGTTTAAATCAAGAAATCAAATTTATATTTAAAATTACATCGTATAACATAATTTTTTTTTTATTTTACAAAACGACCATAAAAAATTAAAGTTACAATTATAAAGAATTAAAGTTACATTTACAGATTAAAGTTACACTTATAAAACACTAAAGTTTCATTTAAAAAATTTCAAATCTCAACCATCAATCTTAGAAGATCAATGGCTTAGATTAGGACTTAGGGACTCAAATATTTAGGTGGACTCATTTGAACTTCACTCTATATATATATATATATATATATATATATATATATATATATATATATATATATATATATATATATATATATATATATATATAGATTTGGGATCCCATGAGAACCACTGACATAATGAGAACCATGAGAACCATTCACAACCATTAGATCTAAGTAAATATTGACGACTCAGATTAACTCGCTTATTCTCCTAGCTAACCCACAAACTCTCCAACATGTCATTTTACACAGTTTGATTTCTCACTCCTCTTTCGTTCTCACTTCGATCTCCTCACTCCCGTATTCATCACACTTTAACATTCATCTCCACTGTACTCTCAACCGCCATTACTGTGACTTCTTCTACAATGATCAACCGGCGTTCTCTTTGTTGCATCCTTCTTCGTTTGCTGATTTGATTTACGGTTCTTTTGCTTTATTCCTTAAAATTTAGGTAATTTCTCAATTTTCCTTATTTCTTTCTTATTCCTCAATTTTTACGATTTTTATGCTT
This sequence comes from Silene latifolia, assembly GCF_048544455.1. Lineage (NCBI taxonomy): Eukaryota > Viridiplantae > Streptophyta > Magnoliopsida > Caryophyllales > Caryophyllaceae > Silene > Silene latifolia. The sequence goes on from NC_133537.1 coordinate 321,489,567, forward strand.
CAGATAAATTGATTAGGGTTCATTCCTGATTTGTTGCGCATTCTCTTTGTTTCTGCTTTCAAATGTCGTTTGCTTTCAATTTAGTTGCATTTTCCGCTTTATTATCTATTAATCTATTCAATTTAGGTAGTTATTCATTGACCTATCATTATTATTGTGTTCTCATTTGATTTTAATTTCCTATTTTGAATCCTAAAAAAGCTATTTAACAAAGGTAATTCAAAGTTATTGGGACGGAGGTCGAACGGAGTAGATAGAACATTGTTAGGGAAAATTGATGAACCGTCCATGTCACTCATCTAGATCAAAGAGTGAAGAGTCCTTGACACATTACCGACAATCTTGAGATAACCGGAAGTTATCCTTTGTAGATATCAGTGGAATATGCTCCAAAAGCAGACAAATAAGAGTTTCGAGGGCGTCGATCTTTGTCATGGTCGTTATGATTCTTATGAATGAGAATATTTAGGCTCTTGATCATTTCTCTGCAAGTACAAAGTAACAAAAGGTCAGAACTGAGTAAAGCATCCTTGAAGCTTATGTAGAGGCCAATTAGTTTAAGGTTGATCAGAGCAGTGGATGCAAAAACTTGCTTCCAAACGAGATTGCATTTAAGATGGCAAAACATTATCAGGGCATAAGAGAGATTGTCAGTCTTGTGGCGTTACCAACGTGGCCATGAGGATCACCAGATAACAAAAGTTAACAAGGAACATTGTTAGGGAAAATTCAATCAGGTGTTTAGGAACATAGTTAGTTTTAGTTGGGGTTGATTAATGTCTTTGAATCTGATCGCGACGTAGGCATTACTCTTTGTGAGATGGAGGGAATTTTTATTTTCATTAAATTGAAGTTGAAATTTTGCCTAATCTCTCTTATTCCGTATTCATCAACTTGTGTTGCGTTTTTACCTTCACTTTGCAACAGTTTTATTGTCTCAAAATCTAACCGAATTGATTGTGAAGTCATTATGTAACAATTTGTGTTTGTGTTTTTACTATCTTAAAATCACAATCTCACTCAAATCCTTGACAGATATGAGGCTACAAAAATGAGGCGAAAGACTGTTATGATCAAGAAAAAACCACCAATGAAAGGAGGTGAGTCAATTAAAAATTATGTTTCACCGAAATAAACAAATGCAACGAATAAGAAAAGCATGAATGGTAAGGGTTTATCCTTAAATAGCCTTATCAGTGCATAGAATAGCCTTGTAGATGCATGAAAAAACGATATATGTGCATTAAACAGCCTTGTACATGCATTAAATATGTAAAATCTGCATCGTTTCGTCTTTTTCTTTTTGGGTATTTGATCCCCAATTGAATGACTACTTGTGTTTTTTAGTTTTTGATCCTCGGCTCAGTAATAATGGTAAGAGTTTAGGGTGCAATGGCCCTATCAGTGCATGAAGTAGCCTTCTAGGTGCATGAACAAACAATATATGTGCATCAAACAACTGTGTACATGCATGAAATAAGTTTATATGTGTATGAAATAAGGTTATATGTGCATTAAAAAGTTCTTCACCTGCATCTAATTACTATTGGTTAAGGACATTAATTTTAAGTTAAACCAATTCCGATAATAAGGGAAAGGGTTTAGAGTTGGATTAAGCGCGTAGCGGGCCGCCTAATCCAACCTTAAACCCTTTTTTATCCTAAATTTTAGGACAACATTCCCCCATCGTTTGTCCCAATAATAATGGTTAGGAGTTGGGGTGCAATAGACTTATCAATGCATGAATTAGCCTTGTAGATGCATGGAAAAGCAATATATGTGCATCAAACAACCGTGCACATGCATGAAATAAGTGTGTTATATGGGCATGAAATAAGATTATGTGCATGAAATAAGGTTATATGTGCATGAAATAAAGTTACATGTGCATTTAAAAGTTCTTCAGTTGCATCATCTAATTACTGTTGGTTAAGTACATTAATTTTAAGTTAAACCGAGTTCGGTAATAAGGGAAAGCGTTTGGGGTGGATTAGGCGGCTTTGTGTAGCAATTGTGATGCTATTAAGGAGCCTGAGTTGAGCAACTCTACTTGATTTTTTTCTTCTATTACTTGCTGGGAATTTGGACTTTTATGCTAGATTAGGTCTTTAAATTTTATGCTGTTAAGGAGCCTGAGTTGTGATGCTGGTGAAGGGCCTCAAGTATGATGGAAGTGAGGGGTATGAGGGCTGATAATTTGTGTACTAATAGATGTTAGACATACATTTCTGACACTTTTTCTCTAAAGACCAACTAATGATTTTTATGATCTTTGTTTCAAGTTTTTCCTAAATATGGGACAACTGCTATGAACTTGTCACTCCCTTAAATTGTTAGACATATCAATATATCATATGTGTGTTGCTGTTTATTAATTCAATTGCTATTTTCCTGTTTGAAGTTTTAACTGTTCAAAGATATAGGCATGGTGCTCTTTAGAGTACATGACAAATTCAATGCGATTACGAACTTGGAATCTGAAAACTAATTTGTAGGCATCATGCTTAGTTTTAGAATGTGTACTGGTTACGAAAATTTGAGCAAGTTGTGTATATCTCTAATTTTATCTTTGTTTAGCGTATATTAAAGGCTATTAGCTCAACGGTAGAGCGAAGTGCTAATTTTGCACAAAGATATGGGTTCAAATCCCATATAGCCTATTAAATAACTAATTCCATGATTGCATACTGTCAAGATGTAAGCGGTACAATATAACTAATATTAAGCATTCTATAATCATAAGTGGGCAAAGTCGAGCATACCATAATTTTGGCTCGCGCTTGCAGCAAGAATTTCATGGAAATGTCTTTCTAGTGCTCAGAAGTTCAACGACTAGCTGATGCATAGAAACTATGACCATAAATTCTGGTCCAAGGCGATCTCAATGTAAAAGAAACACTGGTATTTCCTTGCCAATGTGGGAGTCGAACCCACATCTTGTGCATTGCACAATGCTCTGCCATTTGAGCTAATTGGCTTTCAAAATAGGGCAACAATAACCTCATCTTGCTCCTCTGCACTTTCAACAGTAACATGTGCAAATTTATTTCCATTTATTTCCTTCGTACTTGACACCATCAAAAGAGTGAGCTCCATCAGATAACTTATCGTTACCAAAGAGATCCATACCAGTGACATAATCAGTACCAATGACATAATCAGATAAAGGAATAAGAGAAGTAGAAAATGAGATGAGGAAGCATAATAAGTTTAAATCAGGAGCGATAAACAAGCAGATGCAGCCAATAAGCAATAGTTACAATAACTGAATTAGCTATAAATAGAGACAAACCTGGACATAAGCAGGCTGAAAGTAGAACTAATAACCAAGAACAAGTTCAAAGCTGCTTCCAAACCCAAAAAAAAAACCCAATATTGTACTCATTATCCCATTTACAAATTAAACACCTTCCTTCCTCTAATCAGTCATATCCAAATCAAAGTATGTTCACAAATACTCCACTTTACAGTAGTCACATTTGATAGTTTTTGAATTGGGAAAGTAATTAAGATTCTTGTTAAAATCTTATTATTGTATCAATAAAAAAACAAGCTGATTAGTCCATCAGTAATACAAAGAAAAAAACAAAAGTTTCTGATTTGCTTTGTGTGACACAAAATATCAACACAATATCCACTAAACAGTGAAGGGTAACATAATATTCATCTTCATAATATCCAGTTGAAGGCCAATTTGAGTGCAATCGGAGCGTGAAGCGGATACAACAGAGAGACAGATGATATTCGGCATCAAGCAAAAAAGGGGGCTATTTACTCGTCACCAACGGGTATTTGATCCTAATAGCCAAACACCGGGTTCTTTTGACACTACGTTTGCTTTCGGTTCAATAACCATAAATTGCCGACTTATAATGACACTGCAGATGAGAACCATGGAGGTAAGAACATTCCTTTAAATAGCTATCTTCATTTTTAAGGTTTGATTTTATGAAAACTAGACGTTACTTATCTTAGCTTGTTTAAGAACCAATGGTCCGAAATCTCATGATAAACTTGTCTTCTGATAAATTTAGCGATAAAGCATAAGCTTAACAAGCTTTGTCTTTCGTAGATTTATCGAAATGCCCAATATGAGGTCACGGAGTTTTGAGCTTTGCGAGTTAATTCGCTATTTATCATAAAACGGATTTGTGAATATGCGGGAAGTGGACTAACCTTCTTGATCGCCCCAGACGAGTTCACGATGTAGGCCGATCGGGGCCATGGTTAGGAATCTTTGAATGACGCTTGTGATGACAACTACTACATGTTCTTCGCCATTGAATTTGATACCGCAAAACCCCGAGTTTGGTGACCCAAATGACAATCACATAGGCATCAACTTGGGCAGCATCATATCCACTATCATCAATCAACAAGAAATACTCCGTACAAATTAAATTGATGAATATAAACCCTAATTCGACTAATTTAATTGATGAATCGTAAAATTAAAAGACATAAAAAATAAACCCTAATTTCACTAAAATAAAAATCAATTTCAAGTCTTTACCTCGACGAATCCACATACTGCTTCCATTGATGAAGAAAGCATGACAAAGTTGAATTCCCAAAGTCTGGATTGTGATCGAAGAGAGAAAGGAAAAGATTCATAGCTGCGAAGTCGCAAGATTGATGTTCGAGCATAGAGATAAAAAATGTACTGTGAGGTTTGGAGAGAGAGAGAAGAAAATGTGAATGAAAAATGTAAAATGCCGGGTTTGGAAGGTTTGGGTTTGGCTGATCTAACGGTTCTAGGTGGTTCTCATGGTTCTCATTATATTAGTGGTTCTCACCGGATCCCGACCCTATATATATATATATATATATATATATAGGATCCGGTGAGAACGATTATTCGGTGAGAACGGTGAGAACGAACTAACTACCACTTTTATTAAACACTACGACATACAAACCCCATTGTAAACCAAAATCCCATTCATCCCCATCTACCCCATTACCAGAATCCGGCGACCACCACCATCGCCGACACCGAGCTCCGGCACAGACCGCCGTTGTTAAGACGTTGGCAGAGACCACCACCGTCGTCGTCCCTATCTCGCATCTCTCCTCTCCTTTATTCCGCACCCAAATCACCGACAGTGTTTGATCGGGAATGACAGAGTCGCCGGTCGTGATCCTTTTGCCGTCGATAGAAGCAGATGAAGATTGGGGATGAGAGAAGTTCACCACGACGGCACGAATCCCCAAAATTTCGGATTCTTAAATCACAGACCCTGATTCTCCTTCCTTTGATTTTGAAATCTGCCAATCAACTATCCAATATGAACTCCTTACCTTAGCCGGTTCCCACCGATATTACTCGCCGGAAAATAAAACTAAAAAGTGAATTTCAAGGAATGAGGTATTGTACTGTATACTGTATGTAGTAGTAGTAAGGCTAACTTCCAATTCATGTTGAGAGTAGCATGTATAATTCCAAGGAATGAGGTATTGTACTGTATACTGTATACCGTATGTAGTAGTAGTAGTTAGTAGTAAGTAGAGACATTAGGGATTCCAAGGAATGAGGTAGTGATATCATAGTTGGACGCTTTAACATTCATACTGGACTTCTGTGATTTAATTTGCATTCGACAGTTTACATTTGTGTATCAAGGTTTTAGCTAGCCCAATCTCTCAAGTGTTGATCCTAACTTTGAATACTAATCCCACGTTTAATTAATGATGAAAGGGTGAATGAGATATTTCGTTATTATTTCTAGTACAGTCGAATAAGTAATCACAATTTTATTGTTATTTGTTTTTGCTTTCAGGGGAACAGTTTCATGAGAATTGTAAATGTTGCAGCTTTTGCTGTTTCAGGTTATGCATTGACTGAGGGACGGCTCTGTAAACCATTTAATCCTTTGCTAGGAGAAACTTATGAGGCAGATTATCCTGAGAAAGGGTTTCGATTTTTCTCTGAAAAGGTAGATTCTGTTACTTATAAAAATCATGCATTGCTACATTTGATGGTTTACAAGTCCGACTAAGTTTTTTATAACGCATGTCAGTAAAAGAAGTGATACTCTGCAGATGGTGTTCTGTTTTCCAGGGTGCTAATTTCTGGAGTCTCGGCTTCGTTTAGAGGACGTTTTCTAATATTCTATACTTTGTTACAGGTCAGTCACCATCCGACTCTCGTTGCCTGTCATTGTGAAGGCAGGGGGTGGAACTTCTGGGCAGACAGCAACATCAAGAGTAGATTCTGGGGTCAATCAATTCAACTTGACCCAGTTGGACTTCTGACACTTCAGTTCGATGACGGAGAAATATTCCAGTGGAGCAAGGTGCTGTCTGTGATGTTCATGATTTTGCAAATGTTCTGCTCTAATCTGATTAGTTTACTATCTTCTTATATCTGTATGAACTGTATCCGTCATGTTCTGGGAAAGAGATTTATTTATGTGCTTGCTTGATGGTTTCAGGTGACAACAAGCATCCATAACCTAATCATCGGTAAACTATACTGTGATCATCATGGAACTATGTCCATACGTGGCAACCGCCAATACTCTTGTACACTTAAATTCAAAGGGCCATCCTTTCTCGACCGGAACCCTAATCAATTCAGTTCCCTTATCCAGTTATCCTTCACTGGAACATTTCTCCTTTTCTCGGGGTCTGATGATGGGCACATACACATGTATGACGCCGAAGGAAAGAGCTTGATCGGGTCTTTGTCGGGCCACTCAAGCTGGGTTCTGAGCGTGGATGCAAGCCCGGATGGAGCTGCTATTGCAAGTGGGTCAAGTGATAAATCGGTGAAGCTGTGGGACCTTGGCATGCGAGCCGCTGTACAGAGCATGACAAACCATACTGACATGGTTTGGCGTGTTGCATTTCGGTCTCTTGGTGGGACTGGATTACGAGCCGGCAGACTCGCAAGTGTTGCAGATTATAAAAGCATCTCACTATATGATTACTCTTAAACTTGGTTATTTCTTCAATAGAATGATTTTCAAAAATTTGTGTTTTTGTTTTGGGATCTGTTTATTTGACCATCTTATGGCATTGTTTATTTTAAAAAAGCTTATTGATTGGAGCTTGCTTGAACCCGTTGATTATGTGGTTCTCCAATTATCTAAGTGCGGATGGGTAAGGCTGTATATGTTTGAGATGTATAGTAGTGTGCAAATGCCCTTTATAAAGTGTATCTAGAATTCTTGAAAAAAACGTACCTAGGAGTGTCTAAAGTGTGTATAAGATTTGGTAAAAAAAAAAAAAAAAAAAAAAAAAAAAAAATTGTATCTACTATGGAAAAAAATTGTATCTGCATCGTCATAAAGTGTGTATAGAATTTATGTAAATAACGTACGTATAAATGTATAATATTGTAAAGTGTATTTGGATTTACCCAAAAAAAGAGGCGTATTTGACATGTATTTTAATGTATCTAGTAGCTGTAAAAAAAAGGAAAAAAAATGTATTTGTATTGTTATAAAGTGTATCTAGAATTCTTGAAACAAGCGTACCTAGGAGTGTCTAAAGTGTATCTACGATTTGGTGAAAAAAAAAGCGTACCTATAAAAAATGTATCTGTATTGTTATAAAGTGTATCTAGAATTCTTGAAAAAACGTACCTAGGAGTGTCTAAAGTGTATATAAGATTTGGTAAAAAAAAAATGTATCTACATTCTTAAAATGCGTATATAGAATTTTGGTAAAAAAGTGTACCTACTTTAGTTAAAAGTGTATATGAGAATTGGTAAAAAAAAAAAAAAGAAAAAAAAAAGTGTATCTACATCCTTAAAATGCGTATATAGAATTTTGGTAAAAAGTGTACCTACTTTAGTTAAAAGTGTATATGAGATTTGGTAAAAAAAAAAAATTAAAAAAAAAATTAAAAAAAAAAATAAATAAAAAGTGCACCTTATATATATATATTTTAATTTATCTAGTGCGTTCTCACCGTTCTCATTTTGAATGGTGATTCTCAGGATCCACATATATATATATATATATATATATATATATATATATATATATATATATATATATATATATATATATATATATATATATATATATATATATATATATATATATATAGGGTCGGGATCCGGTGAGAACCACTAATATAATGAGAACCATGAGAACCACTTAGAACCGTTAGATCAGCCAAACCCAAACCTTCCAAACCCGTCATTTTACATTTTTCATTCTCACGTTTTCTTCTCTCTCTCTTCAAACCTCACAGTACATTTTTTATCTCTATGCTCGAACATCAATCTTGCGACTTCGCAGCTATGAATCTTTTCCTTTCTCTCTTCGATCACAATCCAGACTTTGTGAATTCAACTTTCTCATCCTTTCTTCATCAATGGAAGCAGTATGTGGATTCGTCGAGGTAAAGACTTGAAATTGATTTTTATTTTAGTGAAATTAGGGTTTATTTTTTATGTCTTTTAATTTTACGATTCATCAATTAAATTAGTCGAATTAGGGTTTATATTCATCAATTTAATTTGTACGGAGTATTTCTTGTTGATTGATGATAATTAGCTTTTATATTCATCAATTTCGATGACGATAATTCATCGCCGTCCTCTTATGGTTGTCGAATTATGGTGTTATGATTGAATTCTAATTTTATATCATATTCTGAACTTAAAACTGGCTAATGTGAAGTGATTTTCTACCTTGATTTCCTCCTACAATATGGGTTCTGTGAATGGTTATTGAAATCTTAGTTGTGCTCAATTACTTTCGAAGAATGAATTGATATTACTGTATTAGTTCCTTGCAGAAGGAAGCATTGAACCAGTAACATTATTTGTGGAAGCTCAAGGGGTCTCAATTTGAAAGTTGAGTGATAGTTTGAGCTTAAACTAAAAGTTTTGTTCTTTGAACCGAGCTATGTTTGCGCAACATCTTTGTTTTCTTGAATTTGTAGGAGTTCAATTATGAGAGTATACCAAGGGATGTGTTCAATAAGCTCTTATAACCAACCACACATAGTTGCTCTTCTATCCTAGTTTGCTTGCATTTTCTTTGTATCAGAGAATTGCGTGTAGCCGTGTAATCTAGTCTTTTGGGCTCCGGTTTCGAACTGAGTATTGACTTCACAAACCTATGGGAAATTGGTCAAAACTCCCGAGAGCTTAACCGCAGATTTAAAACTGTCTCATTTGGTTATACGATTCGACCTTCATTCGAAGATTCTTAGGACCATATCTTTGAGCGGTTTGTGAACCATAAATCTTATCTAAAACTAACGAAAAGCTGGACCGAATGAGAGCCGCCTCCCTCTCTCAAGCAACGAAAGGAGCTTGGCATGCGAGTGAGTGGTAGAGGCAGGGAGTCAGGAACGACTGGTTCAGCTAACCTATAACTGGTTCAGCCGCCTTCTGATTATGGTTTTCTTCAACCTTTGCCTGCACTTTCACCGAGACTTAAAAAAAAGACTCGCCTTATCCTCATTAGTTTATAGACTTGATTATGGTTGAGAATTGTTGCTGAATTTTGATAAATAATTTGCTATTTGTTGTAGAACATTTGAAATGGACGACATATACCAAGGGTGTTAGTGCCATGTCAGTATCGCTTGTTCTCTACATTATGAATGTTTACGTTTTACTTATTTTGAAAGTCAATTAGCTCAAATGGAAGAGCATTGTGCAATGCACAAGATGTGGGTTCGACTCCCATATTGGCTATGAAATACCAAATCTTTCTTTTATTCTAAGAATGAAATAATGTAATTGGTAATCCTATTTCCACTTCTTATCAAGGATCTAAAGACAAAAAAAGATGAGGAAATTGGACACTTTTTCATGCATGTACAGGGTTGTTTAATGCACATAGGTTGCTTTTTCATGCATCTAATAGGCTATATGGGACTCGAACCCATACCTTTGTGCAAAATTTGCACATTGCTCTACCATTGAGCTAATAGCCTTTAAAATACGCTAAAAAAATACGAGTATCAAATAACGAGCGTATCATATGTTTATTGAACAAAGCAAATTCCCTTATTATCGGAACAAGTTTAATGCACATAGAACCTTATTTCATGCATATAAAACCCTATTTCATGCACATAGAACCTTATTTTATGCACATAGAATTAAAATTAATGTCTTTACCCAACAAGAATTAGTATCATAAGATAACAAACTGATGTTATTGAAGAACTTTTTAATGTACATAGAACCTTATTTCATGCACATAGAACTTTATGTCATGCACATAACACCTTATTTCATGCCCATTTAATACTTATTCCATGCACATAGAACATTATTTCATCCACATAGAACCTTATTTCATGCACATATAAGGTTAAAATGCAAATGCTTGATATTGAAATTAGAACTCCTAGTACAATGTTGTTAGCCCAGACGACAACAGCTTCACGGGTGAAATACTGATAGAACTGGGTAATTGCAGAAACTTAGTTTGGCTTGATTTGAAGACTAATAATCTCACTGGTGAAGTCCAGCCTCGGCGACAGGGACAAATTCCAGATTCATTTTCAAATCTCTCATTTTTGGTGGAGATTGGTTTGTCTTTCTCTACACATGGTAAGGGTAGAGTACATTTAATCTCCTTTCCTAACCATAGGCAGGAGACTTTGCATCGAGAGTATTGGTCATGTAAAAAAATAAGCAAAACAGTTACAAAGGGGGGGAGGGGGACAAAGCATGGATCTATCCAATTGTGAATTACTTTATTAAAGGTCTCGCATGCCAAAAGAAGATATCTTAGCTGAATGATAAGAAAACCCCTGATAGCACAATCCTCAACAACTGCTCATAAATATATATTGAAAATTAGTCAATTACAACATATAAGCACCAGAAAAATAAAGCACAAACCTGTGGCACCCATGCTCTGATACTACGATCCCATTTGTACAAAGTCCCATCATCATCAATGAATTCTTGTTCTCCTTCAGGGGGTGTTGATGGTCTATCATGCTCAAAGCCCTCCAATTGACTTGATGCAGTGCCATTTTTTAGCAATTCGGCTTCAGCCTCGACCTTCTTCACTTCATTTTGCCATTTCTCAAACTCATCATCATTGCTTACTGGAGCTGTACCAGATTCAGAATATGTAGAAACTGTCTCCTGTGGACAAACATTCGATTGTTCTTTATGTCCTGAAGACAAAGATTGAGTTTTATCCCCATATACTTCAGCCATTAACTCAGGAACTGAAGAAAGTTGCTGCCACTCAGATCTTCCTTCGCTCCATACAAAGGTACTCTCTGGCAGGTATCCATTTAAATAATGTTCTGCCAAAGTGAAATAAATATGTAAGTACATTTTATAAAGTGTGATACAAACAGAGATGATTTCACATAAACGTCTACCACTGCCATTGCAAGCAATAAACCAAAAGTGAAAAGAATCGAAAAGGAGATGATTAATGATTAATCTCACCACGCAACTCTGATATTGTGTATGGCCCAATCTGCTGCTGATTTGCATCCAGGATATACCATCCAACTTCCGTATAAGCTTCGTTATTCGTTTGCACAGGTTGGCTCGTCATGTTCTATATGAGGCAGAAGTCTCTAGCAACTAAGCCACTATGAGTCTCAGACAGTTACACCAAATGGCGAACTGATTCTAGTTCAGAAATATAGCTAAATTTTTATATGAGGCAGCATGATCTTCACAATAGATATACCACTGTTCTTATCTCTATCCATTATTTTGCAGGAAAATATCACTTTACGAACATTCAAGATCTCAGGAAATCGATCACCAAAGTCTACTACAATATGATTTATATGCATCTCTTTTTATTCTATATTCATTGTAGAGTTAAAGCTAAATTGTACTATGAAAAGAGCCCAATGACCTCAACAAATAAGTACTGATGACTACCTAACTTTATAATTTCCAAAAGAAATGGCATTAAATACTTTAGAAACACAAACAAAGATGTGGAACCTTATTGAAATAGAATTGAAATGTCAGAATCATGAGTGGAATTTAGAAAGACAAATTTAGGGTTATGATTCTAAATAAATTAAAATTAGCAAGGAACACAAGAAATTATAGTGATCGATCACTAATTAAGTACATAAAATGAAGAAATTAATAGGAAATTAGCGTGCAGATAACTTGAATCGAGCAAATCAACGAAAACAAACAAAGCAAATTCAAAAGAGTAATACAACCTTAATCAACTAATTGAATCATAAAAACTGAGGAACAAGAAAAAAATTGGGGGAATTGAGGAATTACCTAATTGTAATCTACTCTAAATCAGAAAAATCGATGATGAAATCAGCTGAGAACGAAGAAGGAAGCATAATTGAAGTCGGATGTACGAAGTAATTTGGTCGAAATCACAATAATGGCGCTCGAAATTAACGAAATTGAAGAAGGAAGGATGAACATAAGTTAACGCAGAATAGAGTGTGTGATGAAGGAGGAGAGAGAAAGTCGAAGAACGAAAAGAGAAAAGGAGTAAAAAACTTGATTATGTTTATTCTCAGCCCTTGGAGAGTTCAAAGTAAGTTTAATCTCAGCCCTTAAAAGAGGTTCTCATAGTTCTCATTATCTTGATGGTTCTCACAGGATCCCAAATCTATATATATATATATATATATATATATATATATATATATATATATATATATATATATATATATTGGTCTTTGTAAAAAGATCCGTTTAACTTGGTATCAGAGCCATGGAAGTATATATAATTTAGGATAGTTAAGTCATAATTCAACATTTTCACATCTTATGAGTTTACGCGTACTTAATACGGGTAAGTCTACTGTGAAAAACAGTATGACTGAAGAGGTTGAATATCCTCAGAATTTAGAGTTGCTAAACAAATGGACAATTCCAGAAGTTAGCAAAAGAACTATTTATAATTATGGGTTTTTTGAATATATAGGGTTAAAACACAGAGTTAAAACCACAGAGGAATCTATTTCTCTAAATAATGAAGAAATGTATCTTCAACTTTTAAACAATAGTGACTTAGAACCACTAAGAAAATCTAAGCACCAATTTATTCATATTGGTTTAGTCCAAGTGGCTTTTAAACCACTAACTCTGGAAGGATTACCAGAAAGCTTTATTGCCGCCTTAAGAGATGGCAGAAATTTGAATTGGCAAAAGTCAATTATTGGAGTTGTTAAATCCAGTCTGGCTCATGGTCCAGTATATTTTGACGTTTACCCAAATTTACAATTATCTTTAACAGATGCTAATATATTAGATGCTTTAACTTTGAATGTTAAAACTCATGGTTACAATTATGCTAAAGGATCTGAATTAATTTGTATTTGCTACAGGATTTATTATAAACCTTTATATACTTTAAATCCTCACTGTAGATTAGCTGATAAAGCTATAAATGAGACTATTATTATCGAGACTAATTGTAACAGATCTAATATCACTACTAGAAAAGCTATTAAATGGGAAGAAATATCTTTCCCTGAGAATTGGACTATTACCCAGGCTATGCCTCCTCAACCTATTATGGAAACTAATTTACTTGATGTACAGCAAACTCCTGAAGGAACTGTTACTTTAAATTTTGGCAATAACCATACTAGACCGAGAAGTAGTACTTCAAAAATGACTAGATCTTTTTCTAATAGGACTTTTATTTCAGCCCTTGATCAAAATTTAGATATGCCTAGTACATCTAGGTGTTCAACTTCTCAATTAAGAGATGAAGATTTTATTGAAACAGATGAAGATGTTTTAAGAATGCATTCTGATAAAATTTTAAGACGACATTCTAAAAAAGAAGCGGACACATTGTCCCAAATAAGTTATACTGATGATTAAGAAGGCCTTACAAGATTTTTCTCCTGGTTCAATAACCAGAAAATTAATTAGTAATGAATTTCAATCTCCTATTTGGGAAAAATTTAGAAATTGGTTTTTTCATAATTTTGATGAAAAACAACAAGACATCTTGCAAGATGAGTTTTATGAATACGCAAATCAAGTAAATGCGAGTTATTTATTTTGTCCCTTGGTATTGTTCAACTTATTTATATAATCATTTAACTATTCTTGAAAGAAATTTTGAACTTCTCAATGGTAATGAAGTTAAGGGAGTTTATCCTCCTCTTAAGAAATTTAAATTAGATGGGTGTTCTTACATGCCCCTTTCAAAAATTTATGAAGACGGAATTATTACCACGACTACTAAACATTTAAATTATTTAAGTGAACAAAATAATTATGCTAATCTATCTTTAAAAATTCTTGGTGAACATGTTACAGATTTACACCATAAGGCTAATAAAGTCATAAATCTTCTTAATCAAGTCATTCAAAATACCAAGACTGAAGACCCTTCTTCTTCTTCGCAAGAAATAACTCCTATTATCAAAAATCCTCCTGAAATAAAGAATTTTAAATTTTTATCTGACATTAAAAACGAGCAACTTATAAGTCAGTTGGCTGATAAGGTTGCAAATTTAAAATTGCAAACTCTAAATGAAGAAATCAATCCGAATTTCAAAGATGATTTGAATGTTGTTTCAAAAAATAAATGGGGTCAAAAACCTATTAATACTCTATATTATAATAGAAGACCTTCACCTGTTGATATTGGGCGGGGAAGAAAATCTTGAGATTATTGGACATAGTTATAGTGGATCTCATATCTATGAATGGAATATAGATTATTTCTTTGAAAAACAAATTCATAACCATTGTCATAGAATGCTTATGTATTCTCAAGTTTGTAAAAATGCTAATAATAGTGATTCCACTGTTGCTAAAATGATAGCATCGGGATTCACCTGGTCAACTTAAAGGATGGTGGGATAATTACCTCACTAATGAACAAAAAACAGCTATTATTACTAATACGGAAATTAAAGATGAAGTGCCTACAGAAACTGCGGTTTACACTTTACTTGTCAATATACTTGATCATTTTACTGGTCAATTGGGGAATAATTATGATTCCACAAGAACTCTTTTACAAAATTTTAGATGTAAAACTTTAAGCGATTTTAGGTGGTACAAAGACACCTTCCTTAGCAGAGTCATGCTTTTACCGGAATGCAATAGCTCTCATTGGAAAGGTAAATTTATTGATGGTTTACCACACTTATTTTTGAAAGAATTAGAAAAATTCTTCGTGGAGAAAATCCTTCTATTAATTACGAAAAATATAATTATGGTCAACTTATTAAAGCTTGTACATTTGAAGGAATAAACCTTTGTAATGAGATTAAATTAAACCAAAGACTCAAACATCGAACATTATTGAAAGAAACCAATTAGGTGAATTTTGTGAACAATTTGGTATGGATATGCCTTCTACTTCTCGTAGAAAACAAAACAAAAGTAATGATAGAATCTATTCTCCTAGATATAAAAAGAAAAGATATTCTAAAGCGAAACTTGAAGAAAAAACTTATCGGAAAAATCAGAGAAAATTCCATAAAAAGCATTATAGGAAAAAGGGTTATATACCTTCAAAAGAAATAAGGTGTTTTAAATGCAATAAAAAGGGTCATATGGCAAACAATTGCTGGACCCAAAAACAAATTAATAATCTTGATATAGATGATGATCTTAAAGACAAGATTTCAAAATTATTTCTTAATGAACCAGATCTACAGAGTGAAACAGAAACTATGTCTGATAATTCTAGTAGTTCTAGTAATAATTTAAAAATCCTTAAAAATGATTCTTTTTACACAGACAGTAGTTCTGCAACTACTAATTCAGAATGTGAACCCTGTGGACAGGGAAAAGCTTGTATTAATCCCAAAAGAGATGAATTCTTTAACCTTTTATCCAATTTTCAAGATGCCAATTTACAGGTTCTCACCAATAATGATTGGTTGGATGTTTTAAAAGCCATCCCAAGTGCTGATTTAAGATCACAAATTATTGAAAATATACCTAGCACTTCTTATAATAATTTTGATTATAAAAAACAGAGTTTTACAGAAGAAAAACCTTATTCTTTAAATGAAGTTTATAAACGTCTTCAAAATAAAAATACAACTTCTAGTCCTTCTTCTTTACAAGATATTTTGAAAGAGATGGATAATTTAAAATCTGAGATTAAACTTCTAAAAATTGAAGAACAAAGAAATGATACAAGAATTTCTAATCTTGAACAACTTTTTATTTTTCAAAATGATTTGCTAATTAATGATCAAGAAGATAATGGCAAAAAAGATGATAACCATGAGATTCCTATTCTTAACCCTGATGGTAAGGATCAAGCTATGCAACTTGTTGATACTCTCCCAAAGCTTGAGAAAAATAAAAAATTTCTCCAAACTATAAATATGGTTGCTGGACAAAAATGGTATGTTAAGATTCTTCTTAGAATTAATAATCAATTTTCTAAAGAATTTATTGCTTTAATTGATACTGGAGCAGATTTAAATGTTATACAAGAAGGAGAAATTGACTCCAGGTATTTTGTCAAAACTACTCATAGTTTATCTCAAGCAGGAGGAGATAAATTAGATATTAAATTTAAACTCCCAAAAGCTGATATATGTGTTAATAACACCTGCATTCCTTTAAGCTTTCTTTTAGTCAAAAATAAACTTTCAGTTCCTATTATTCTTGGAACACCTTTTATAACAAAAATTTATCCTTTTACTGCAAATAATAAGAATTTAACTGCAAATTATCAAGGAAAAACTATTACTTTCAGTTTCATCATGAAACCTTTTATGAAAGCTATAAATGAGATTTATGATAGAATTTCTTTAAAAGAAAATCAATTAAGTTTTTTAAAACATGAAGTTAACATTTTGACTATAGATCAAAAACTTAATAATCCTAGATTAAAACAAAAAATTATTGATATTGAAAACCAATTTTCTTTATCTATTTGCAATGACCATCCTAATGCTTTTTGGAACAGAAAAAAGCATATAGTAAATCTTCCTTATGAAGAAGATTTCAGGGAAGATAATGTTCCTACTAAGGCTAGGCCTTGTCAAATGAATTCAGAATATTTAGAATTTTGCAAAAAAGAAATAAGTTCTCTTTTAGAGAAAAAGCTTATTGGACCATCCAAATCACCATGGTCTTGCATGACTTTTATGTTAACAAAAATCTTTGAAAAGGAACGAGGAGTTCTAGATTAGTCATTAATTATAAACCTTTAAATAAGGTCTTAAAATGGATTAGATATCCAATACCTAATAAAAAGGATTTATTAGACCGTTTGTATAAAGCTCTAATTTTTTCTAAATTTGATTTAAAATCTGGTTATTAGCGATTCAAATTGACCAATGAGACAGAGATACAAAACTGCTTTTAATGTTCCTTTTGGACAATATGAATGGCATGTTATGCCTTTTGGTTTAAAAAATGCTCCATCGAATTTGAAAATTATGAATGATATTTTTAACAATTATAGTCATTTTATCATAGTTTATATTGATGACATTCTCATTTTCTCTATGAATATAGAAGAACATTTTAAACATTTAGATATTTTCAAAAAAATTGTCATATCTAATGGTTTAGTAATTTCTAAAACTAAAATGTCTCTATTTCGGACTAAAGTCGATTTTTAGGTCATAATATTGAGAAAGGCCAAATTATTCCTATTAATAGAAGTATTGAATTTGGGTCTAAATTCCCAGATGAAATCATTGACAAAACTCAACTTCAAAGATTCTTAGGAAGTTTGAATTATATTTCACCCTATTATGATGACTTGGCAAAAGATACTGGCTATTTTATATGACGGGTTGAAGAAAAATCCTGTGCTTGGTCTAATGATCACACTAGAATTTTGTCGGGAAAATTAAGAGTAAAGTTATATCTTTACCATGCCTTAGTTTGGCAAACCCTCATTAGGAAAAAATAGTAGAAAGCGATGCTTCGGACATTGGTTATGGAGGGATTCTTAAACAAATAGATCCTAATAATAAAAAGGAATTTTTAGTCCGTTTTTATTCAGGAAAATGGAATTCTGCACAATCTAATTATGCAACGGTTGCTAAAGAAGTTTTAGCCATAGTCAGATGTGTTTTAAAATTTCAAAATGATTTATATAACCAAAAATTTACAATAAGAACTGATTGTAGTTCTGCGAAATTTATGTTTCAAAAAGATTTTAAACATGATGTTTCCAAACAAATGTTTGCAAGGTGGCAAGCTCATTTAGCCCCTTTTGATTTTGAAATACATTATAAAAAAGGATCTGATAATCATCTCCCTGATTTTTTAACAAGGGAGTATTTAACTCTATAAGAGTTTGTTAATTGTTTCAGGAATGGAGTTTGGTCGAGGCCGTGGTCGTGGCCGCTTTTCTTATCCTTCTAATAGAGGGAGAGAAAGACAATCATCCTCAATTATCAGATATGGGAATACCCATAACACAGGACAATTATCCTCAATTATTGGATATGGGAATAACCCAGGACAATCATCCGAAATTATCAAAACTGGGAATAACCCAGGACCAGGATCATCATCTGGTTATATAAGACCAAATAATATTTTGGCACAATATGGTGGAAAAAGGCTAATAGCCAAAAATTTATGTGATAATATCACGAAAGAAGATTATGATGAATTCCAAATATGGAAACAAAAAGAACTTAATATAAGTTCTCCATCTTTCAAAAAAATTATGAAAGATTCTCTTGATGAAAAAGAGAAAATGGTGAAATCACCAGAAGAGAAGGAGATTATTATACTCCAGAATTCTGATAAAAAATGGGAAGACAATCCCTGGTTATTATATAACCGCTATTTAACAAACAACCATTATCCTATGGAGACTTATAAAAGTCGGGGTTTTTATGAAGGAATCCTTTCTGAAAATGAGTGTAATTTTTCTCATTGGGAAGATCCAGGAAATTTCTGGAAATTTTCAAAAATTAATATCAAAAGGATAATATCCATAGAAGAATGGGGAATAACTCCATCTACTTCCAAAACTTTGATAAACAAAAATAATGTCAAAGTTGAATATAATTACTGGGATTATATCCAGGCATTTGATAAAGTTTTCTTATATGAAAACCCTACAAAAAGCCACACATGGCTAATAAAGATTTATCCGGAAGTTTTTGACCAAAATTTACCAAATTGGTTAATCAAATGGTGGCAATTTTATGGTACTAATGAAAACATTCTACCACCAATGTTTAAAAATCTTTATGACGAATGGAAAGAGTTGCTTCCCGAAACTGATCAGGATAATATTCCTGGAATTATTCAATTAAACTTCTTTATTGAATTTTCTATTCCCTGGATTTGGAAATTTATTCCCAAAACAAGTTATAATGATCTCAATTTATTTTGTTTAAAAAGAGAATCTTATTCTCGATTTTGGGATGCAATGATGAGACAAGATAAAGATACAAATGAGTTAAAATGTATTTACACTATCAATTTAATCCAAGACAAGATTGATAGTTTGATCATTTTCAATGCTGAAGAATCTGGTGAATTAGAAGAACACCAGCTATCTGGAGAATTATTTCAATCAGAAAATAAAACTGAAGCCGAAATTGTTAGCTATTATGCTAATTTGGCAAAAAAGGCTTTAGCCCAAAGACAAATGCATGAGGATAATAAATCCCAGACAAGTGATGTGTCAATGACAAAATCTACAGCATCCAATGGCAAAAATAAGTTTGAACTCCTTCAAGATGCTCAAGAAATGGAAGCGGAAATAGAGGTCCAGTTTTTAATCGAAGAAGAAATACTCAATAAAAAGGCCAAAGATGCCAAAGACAAAGGAAAAGCAGTGGAATAAAAGCCACTTTAATTGAAGACGCATGCAATGATACAGTTTTTCGCACTAATAAAGTGCAATAGTGAAAAAACACTAATAAAGTGTATTTGTACTATTCATAAATAGTTTTTATTTTTGCCTATATAAGAAGGCATTTGGTGTAGTTTAGAGGCAGGCTTCTCCTACCCTCTCTCTTAGCTCTCTCTCTCTCTCCCCATTGTAAATCTTCTTTCTTATTAATAAAATCTCGTCAACCGTTAGTCTTCTATACTGAGCACAATCTAAGTTTGTAAGTTTTCTTGTTTTTATTTTTATTGTTTTAAATTTATTTTAATTTACTCTAAAGGATGGGCCTAATAGGCTAAATCCTTTGTTGAATTATGACGACACTTGATTAAGTTATATATTAAACCATGGATGTGTTATTATTTTAAGATGGTTTTATTACCTATCAACATAAAATAAGAAGGTTTAGTGAGGGTACGCATATTGTTCAAACTGAATTGATAACTGCGGAAGGAGAGGCACCGTTTTGCCGTTATGCCGTGGATAGGCGCTAGGCGTTTTTTGTCATCTCCGTACAGTTACCAGTTCAGATTAAACAATTTCGTGGTAATATCCCAATCACTTATAATGAGCACTTGGGTGTGCGTCCTCGTTCTTATACTATGTTGGTACTGTAAAAAGATCCGTTTAACTTGATATATATATATATATATATATATATATATATATACAGCAAGGATCCGGTGAGTCCGGAGTTTTAAATGAGTCCGTCCTACAATTATAGACCGTAGGATCTAATAGATTAGACGCGCCAGATTGCGCCACGTCGCCCCTGTTATTTCATACCCCACGACGAAATCGCCTCCTTCCCCTTCATTCATCATTTCACTTTCTCTCTCCTGTTGCCCATCAAATCTCCATCGTAATAACAGTAATCAATTTCTTTTTCTCTTTATTGTTTTTCATCATTTATTTTCAAACAAACTGAACATCATCACTCGAAAATCAATAATTGAAGTGTCTACAAATTCTGTTACTTGTATTATTTATGAAACTCCAAAATCAAAGAGTTGAAGGTTTGAATTTACAGCAAGTATGGTAACATTCCTTAAATTTAATCACTATGTAATCCTTTTGATATTCTGAAAATTAGTACATGATGCCTTACTATTTCGGTAGATGTACGTTTGAATTGTTTGATTGAAATTCCATTTTTGATTGATTTCTTATGAATCAGGTTTCCTATATTATAAGTTGAGTAGTGATTGTTATCTAGCATATAATCCCTCGAAAACAGGTATTAGTGTCTCTCTTCCTTACTTTTTATAAAAATGAAGTCAGAAATCGATATCGTAGAACTATTAGTCTTATGCTCGACGAATTTCACGATCTAAGTAAATTTTAGTTAAATTTTAATTTTATTTGTCCTTTTAACGATTTTAATTTGTTTTTCATAATATTTAGTATATAAGATCATAGATCCAAGATGTTTGATGATATTTCAGCATAAAATATCTCAAACTCAACTTAACAAACTTCTAATTTTAAGTTTCAATTGAAATCAAGAGCAGTTTCACATTTGTCGCAAGTTTGTTATTCTAACACAAATTTACTGTTATTGTAAACCTTACTATAATGTATATAATATATTTGAGCTGTCATCGTAACACATATTTGTTACTACCATTGTAACACAATATCTGTCTGTGAAAACCCATAAGTATTGTCACCATAACATACATGAGTTGTCATTGTAACATAGATGAGCCGTTACTATAACACACATTTTTTCCATCATTGTAGCACATATAGTGGTTATTCTAATGATTTACGGGTGTTACTCTAATGACTTAAGGGTGTTATTTTCAGCTTAAAGTTGTTATTTTCATTATAAATTGCGTTATTCGAACTTTGTAAATTAGTTTTGTGGTTATAGTAATACATACTCCGTATATCATTGAAGGCTATTAGCTTAATGGAAGAGCATTGTGCAATTTTGTACAAAGACGTGGGTTCGAGTCCCTCATAGCCTATTTTAAATTGTGACTTTTTAAGGTAGCTAGTGAAACTCTATTGAGTAATGACTAATGAGTAGTACTTCTACACTAAGTGAGTGTGACAGTATAGAGTAGTTAGTGTTACTACATTCATAGAAAAGCTAGTGGTACTTTATAAAAAAAAAAAATAGTGCGTCTATAGAAATGTTGATGCCAAGTTGGCCTCTCTTAAGACGGTATATCCGTCGTCTTAAGGCTAAAACGGGTCAAATAACATCTCAGTTACTTAGATAACGCAATTGCTTTGCTAGTCTCTAGCTAGGAGCTCCGCTTTTCTCTTATCCCTTCTATTTGACCCGTCTTAAGTTTAAGACGGATATGCCTTTCTTAAACAATAATTTGTGATACCGATGTTACTCCAAAAAATATCATTAACAACATCACCAACAGATAATTATGCTATGTGGGACTCGAACCCACACCTATGTGAATAAGTTCACATCGCTCTACCGTTGAGCTAATAGCATTTTAAGAAATTCATATTCACATTATTCATTGATGTATCTCATACTTCAAACACCATATTACATAGTACCTTCCCTTTGACATGCAACACAAGAGATACAAGTTTGGGTCTATCTTACTAGCCTTGACCAACCAAAAATTCAGGAATGCAATTTTGAGCATCAGTTACTATCAGTCTCACAAAAATTAAAGTGGTGTTACTCCACCACTCTCTAAAACAACCAATGTTATTTTTCATCTTCACACAACTAATATATGAAAATTATACCACTACGATCATTTCTACTGCAGCTATTATGGTAATGTATGATACACACGCATACAAAGTTGTTTATGTACTCACAAAGTCACAAGTCACAACCGCATTAGGAAATATTTACACCATTATTATAACACGATAAAATCATTACCGAAACACAATGAAACCTTTATTGTAACATGCTAATTCACTAACTACCTTAATTGTATCATGCTATTTCTAAACTGGTATCCACTATTGTAACACAATAACATCGTTATTGTAACACAACTACACAATCATAGTAACAATAATTAACCATTATTGTAATAATAGTTGAATCATCCATGAAACTGCATTTGTTTTACATATAAAAATCAAAACTAAATGCAAAAAATATAGTGGCAACTAGATTAGATAAAATTAACTTCTTACGAGTATTTGAAATTGTAGGCTGAATGCATCACCTTAAGAAATGTAATACTGAGTACTTTGATTTCATTCAAAATTTGTAGACAAAATGACACTAATATAGATATAGAATCATTGTAACATGGTTAAACCATTATAGTAACATAGTTATACCGTCACCATAACATATTTAAAAAGCACTTGGCTATGTTGTTCACCATTGAACTTTGTCCATGTGCACACGATTACGTCTTCCTCCATAGACAAATATGCAAAGCCACCAGATTATTAGGGAAAAAGCAAGCGAAATAAAAATATACCATTACACTATTATACCAACACTCCTATTATACCTAAATTTTGAAAGGTTGACGTGACCTAGTAATGTTCACTTTGCAAAAGTGAATCGCACTGTGATTGATAAAAAATGATGAAGAATGATAAAAAGTAAATCGCACAACACAAGTAATTACAAAGAGAATGAAGAAATTTAATTGAAACTTAAATTGAGAGACAATCACCAGAGAACTAGAATATTTTGTTACACATGATATACACAAACTCTAAAACACGATAAAGTTAGGGTTTGAACATTTACACTAATTGAAAGGAAAATTAGAAGTGCAAATAAAAAATTTAAGAAGAAAATTATGAGAAAACTTACCATATTAATGAATGAAACGAAATCGAATTGAAAATTTGAACCGTGCTTGAATGAAGAAAACAAAAAGAGGAATCAAAAATCTGCAACTGAAACTGCAATTAACAAAAAGATAGAACACTTGCGTAATTTGTAATCTAAATGAAAAATTGAATATTTGAGATAATTACCAGACAAATAATTAACACGGAGAAATGTACCGTAGAAAGTGACGACATATGTTTCCAGTAGGAGAGAGAAGGAGATGCGGAGAGAGAGGATGGAGAGGAAAAAATGAAAAGAGGGAAGAGAAAGTGACGAGGAACATATAAATTTATATCAGGTTGTTAAGTTACAATTTTACCCTTAAAGCTAAAGATTGATCCGAGCAGTTGATCTATTATAATCTGATGATCCAGATTGGTAGGACGGACTCACCCTAAGAAGCTAGACTCTCAAGATCCTAACTCTCTCTCTCTCTCTCTCTCTCTCTCTCTATATATATATATATATATATATATATATATATATATAGGAATGGGATCATGTGAGTATTAGTTATATATTTGAGGATTGAGGATTAATACTATGATAGGTATTTAGGGTAGAAACAAGGAAGGGCAAATCTGTAATTTAACACTCCCCTATATAAACCACGTTTTAGAACAAATACCGTTATTTCCTCTTTTTTCTTCTTCTCCCTTCAACTTCTCTCTCTACTGTAGCTTCTTCCTCCATTGTTGAGCTGGAAAACCCTAGAATTTAGGCGTCATCTCCGTTTTTCGTCGTCATTCTTCACAATTATCATATTATTCCAATTAGTTCGTTTGCTCAGGTACGTAATTGGCGTTTTTCGTCCCTAAATTTCGAATTCGTTGTAACATTACTCTGTTTGTTCTTGTTTCGTTTCTATAATTTGAATTTCATCTTCCTTTTGTTTGTTATTTTCAATTTAATTTTGTGTTTCCTCAAACTTTGTGACGTTTTTGTTGTATTTCCAGGTTTTTTGCTCATTCTTCACAATTATCATATTATTCCAATTATTTCCTTTGTTCAGTACGTAATTCTTTGTTTTTCGTCCTTATGTTTCGCCTTCGTTCTTATCTTACTCTGTTTGTTCTTCTTTTCGTTTATATGCTTTGAATTTCATCTTGATTTATTTGTTATTTTCAGTTTACTTTTGTGCTTCCTTAAAATTCGGTACGTTTTTGTTTGATTTCCAGATTTTCCTGCTCAAATCTCTGCGTATTCAATCCTCATTGCGATGTCTGGTATGTTATTCTTCTTAATTTTGTACTTTCAGCGTATTCTGAAATCTCTGTGTATTCTCTCTTTATTTTGTGCTTTCAGCTTTCAATCACATGTTCGTTATACTTTTGGTAAATATTTTTTGTTCATTGACGTTCTTATTTTGCTCAATATGTGATATTGTCTTCTACAATTTGGTGATATTGTTTTGTTGATCGTACCATTGTACAATGGTGATATTGTTTTCAACTTCATGTGTGATATTTGTTCCAGAGTACGTGATATTGTTTTCCTGGATATGTGATATTGTTCAGGCACTTGTGTGATATTGTTCCTGCAACATTCCTTGTGATATCGTTTTCCATCTCATGTGTGATATTTTTCCCAAACAACGTGATATTGTTTTCCTGGATATGTGATATTGTTCAGCCACTTGTGTGATTTTGATTTCGTCCATATCTTTAAGACTTTTTCTTGTTATTTTACATTTTACTTTTTCTTGGCAGATCCTACAAGTAATGTAACTTCTTCTTCCTGTAATGATCTTCATGTCTCTGCCATTACCTCTAAAGATAGTACTGATATTGTTGAGTCTTCACTTACTTCTACTGTTCTGATTGAACCACCTGATGCATCTAGTTCTACTCCACATGTTGAACAAAGATTACATTCCTTCTCGTGTGCATCAACTACTTTTGGACTCCACACCTGGTGGTAGTGAATTGTGGACAAGGAATGTTGCACCTGAGTTTAAACCTTATATTGGCCAGTTGTTTGGGACGTTGGCAGAAGCTATTAGTTTTTATGATGTGTATGCAGAAGCATGTGGTTTTGAACCTAGGAAGTCTTCTCAAAAAAAAGGTCTGCATTTACGGTGATGTGAAGTATAAATTTGTTGTTTTGCAACCGTGAAGGTTTTAGAGATCGTAAGAGGAAGGCTATTATTTTAGATAGTGGAAAGGAGTAGGCAACTCCCAGGCCTTTTGATATCAGGAACACTAAATTAACTAGGATTGGTTGTACTGCTATGATTGAGTTTCGCTATAATGGGGATGGTTATGTTGTTTTTCAGTTTCGTGAGTGGCATAATCACCGTCTTTGTTCACTTAGAAATCAACAGTTCCAAAAAAAACACAGGCACCTCCATCTTTACCATAAAAAGACAATTATTGATCATTCAAGGGTTAATCAAGGGCCAACAAGGGCATTTAGAAATGTCAAGGAATATGTAGATGGCTATGAGAATGTTGGAGCTCAACTGGTTGATTTTAAGAATTTTGGAAGGGATATCAAATGTTTCATAGGAGACCGGGATGCTCAACTGTTTGTTAACTATTTTGAGGATAAACGTGATACCAGTGAAGGTTTTTACTTTGCTTATGAGGTGGATTCTGGTAAATGCTTGGTTCGTGCGTTTTGGTGTGATGCAGAGTCTCGTAGAAACTACGCTTTGTTTGGTGATTACATTACTTACGATCCAACTTACAATACGAATAAGTATTGTATGCTTTTCACTCCTTTTATTGGCGTAGACCACCACAAAAGGTCGATTTACTTTTGCTTCGCCTTGCTATTTCATGAGGATGAAGATTCGTTCACGTGGGTCTTTCAAAAGTTCCTTGATGCTATGGGACAGCGAGAGCCACACCGTATAATAAGCGATCGGTGTCTTTGGAATAAAGCTGGGTTTGCGTCTTTGTTTTCAAACATGCTAAGCGCAGATATTGCATGTGGCATATTATGCAAAAGCTTGCGATAAGGTTGGGCTGTAATATCGAAAGAGACCGATTTTGTCGGCCGTTTGAATGCTATTGTTTGGGATCTTTGAGTTAGAACCTCTTGAATTTGAAGCAAAGTGGTGTCGGTTGGTCAATGAGCATAATCGGAAGGTAATTCTGGTTGTCAACCATGTTTAGAAAAAGGAGAAAATGGATCCCGGCTTATTTTCGTGATGTTCCTATGGGTTGTCTATTATGAACAACTCAACGTTCGAGAGTCGAATAATTTTTCAAGCGTTTTGAAAATGCACATGGTACACTTGTTGAATTCTTGATGCGGTTTCAAAGCGCCATTGATGTATAGCGCCATACTCAAAAACAACTTGATAGAGACGATGATTGTACTCTTCCACAATTAGCGACTTCTCTTAAGTTGGAAGCTCATGCTTCCAAGGTTTATACAAATCTTTGCTTTTGCAGATTTTCAAGTAGAAGCTTCGCTTCTATTTGTTCCCTTAGTGTTGGTGGCTTCACACCACCTGCAAACGGTGTAGAATTAATTGGTATTGCTGATGCCAGAACGCAGAAGACCTACCAAGTTGTCTACAATTCTCTCACGAATGACGCTGAATGTTCTTGCAAGCTGTTCAACAGGAAGGGTATTATTTGACACATTATCTGGGTTTACTCTGGAAAACAAGTACACACTTTACCCGATAAATACCTTCTTATGCAGTGGACCAAGAATGCACATAAGATCCCTCTTTATGGTCCACATGGTGAGTTAATTGAGGATTTTGATGCCACTGATTTACGAAAGATGGAAATGTGCAAGTTATGGTCAGAGTTCTACGCGACCATCAGTGTGCTCAAGAATGTGTCTACGAAGGATATCACTGATCTTGTTGACACACTTAAACAATTCAGGGTGAAACTCAATCCGCAATCAGAGTCAATGACCAAAGAGCAGGAGTTGGAGATGCTTCTTGGGTGCAATTCCTCAACTGAGGTGAGGATTCTACCACCTCGTCAGGCAAAGAACAAGGGTAGCGGCAAGCGAATGATCTCCAAAAAGCAACAATGCATAGCTAAAGCGGAGAAACCTAAAAGGCTTTGTCGTAATTGCAAACAAATGGCTCACCATGATAAACGAATCGTCCTAATGCTTTTGTACCGATGCCGACAATAAGGTATGTTCACTATGAAAAGTCTATGTATGAAACTTTTATATATATCTTTGTATGGTCATGAGTCAGAAACAAAATCACAGGTTATTTTAAATAATATCACCTCTTATACTAAACAGTATCACTATTTGACGATAACAGAATGTGATCTTAGTTGAGGATAACAGAATGTGTCAACACATATGTCTCAACTTTTTAAAATATTTTCCTGGTAATTTTAGAAACAATACCACACCTTATTATAAATAATATCACACCTTATTATAAATAATATCACACTTTGTAGTACACAGTATGACTGTTTGAGGATAACAGAATGTCACTCCTTATATAAACTAATATCACTGTTTCACCTTTTTGTATTTTCAGGGTAGTTCAGATGAGGATGATGCTGATGATGGTTGATTGGTCGAAGGAGTTTTTGTTGATGGCGCTCATTAATTATAGCAGCAGCAAATAGACGACATTCTTTGTGCCTAGTATATTAATATAGACCACAACATTCATTAAAGTATAGATTATACTTTATTTTATATAGAAAATACTCGTACTCGGAGAATATTTGATTATTTTAGTTGTCTCAGTTGTCTTGTTTTTGTATTTTGTGATACTGAGAAACAATATCACACCTTACATTTATATATTTCACATGTTACTCTAAACAGTATCACTACATCATAACTACAATATATGCCTTTTGCTTTAAGTTTTTCTCATCTTGTGTTTTGTGTTGTCAAAATATGGCAGTTCATAATATGCTTCTGCATTTTTCTATAACAATATCAACCTGTGTGCACAACAATATCACAACATTGTGAAAACAATATCAACGTAAGATTTAAACTTTCATATTCATAGTGTGATATTGTTTAGTACTCTGTGTGATATTGTTTACCAAACTGTGTGATACTGAGAAGCAATATCAACCTGTGTACACAACAATATCACAACATTCTAAAAACAATATCAACGTGAGATTTAACAATCCATATCCATAATGATATTTAAAAGTAAACAGTGTGGTATTGTTTTAGCCATGTGTGATATTGAGAAGCAATATCACAGCAACTATTACACAATATCACACCAAACGTGAAATAATATCACACTTTTAGCAAGAGTTAGATGAGATCCAAAATAGCCATCACTATTTTACCATTATAAAGAGTTACCATTAAATTCATTGTTCTACTACCATTACATACCATTTAGTTTAATTACAACTTTGTTCTAACAAATATAGTAGTCCTAATTCCTTCCTCAACCTCTACCTCTACCGCGGTTCTTTGGATTTGCAACGGTCTTAATCCTACCACGTTTGTATGTTCTTGTGGGCTCGTACGTACGATCTTCACCATCTTTTCCGGGATCAGCTCTCTCTAAAAGCAAATCCATACCAACAGTCAGTTATTATTTCTGGACACCTTTTGTCCTAATTATTTTCTATCTTTTTGTATATGCAATTGTAAATGGTTTTTACCTTTTCCTAGGAGATTGCATAAGGATTGGCAATTCTGTGTTAATAATCGGTTTCTTAGTACAATCCTCCTTTTTTGTTTTAGGAACATCTTCTTTATTTGTCTCCTCCACAACAACCTCAGCATTCTCTTTTGTTTGAACTTTACGCCATTGGTACTTCCACTTGATGCTTCCTTTCGCCTTTTCGTTGTTCTTCCTTTGTTGCTTCAATGTCTTCCATATTTCATCCTTCCCATCTGAAAATTCTTTTACCTTTTCGATCAAAGGTGTTCTGTTCTCATTTATGTCAGCTAAAAGCAATCTGCTTTGCCATTTCTAGCCGATAGTATCGCCTATACACTTTTTGGTTCAGGTCGGCTTCAAACATTACACCCTCATATCGAATCATGTGCATCATTAAGAAGTTTCCAGACTCAGTATTGTTCATCTCTGTCTTTTGCCAAGGGAAGTTGATGTTGACAACATCAAACGTTATTATATCATCTGCTCTTTCCACGTTCTTCTTCGCTAAGTAGTCACTCATGTGCTCCGCCTACAATATTACGGTTACCCATTAGTGATAATTTCACAAACACAGAAATCCATTATTTCAATGTTAATATACACCAATACTTTAAAGAACTATCAATTACTCATACCACCAAATCTGCAACTTTGTGTATTTGTGTTTGCTCCCAGTCAGCGTACTCTGTGTTGTCCAGCACTTCCACTGTCTCGGTTTTGAAATTTATACAAACACAGAAATAATGTTCTTTCCATACCATTGGAATAAAAACCAGATCTGCTTGCAGGTTACAGGGAACTGTGTTTCTTCTAATGAATTCGTCCCATTCTTCGAACATCTTTTCTTTGACCAATTCTCTGTCTCCAGCTCCTTCGGTTTTTATTTCCTGTTTTGAATATATATGTTACAAGTCCTATTTTTGTTTTAAAGAGTGATTATATTTAATCAAACTAAATGGACAGCTTACCATGTGTCGAATCCCAAAAAACATCAAACTTGTTTCACATTTTTCAGTGTGCTCAATATGGTTCAGAATGAGGGACCAACATTCAATCACATTGCTACTGACGTGCTCATTTGGAAGCAACGACAGTATATCGTTTCTGACAAGATATTGATCATTACTGAATTTGGCAACCACCTCACTGCTCCAAACATTAACACAAACCAAATTAAAATTGTGCAGACAATATCACACTTCTCTTAAAACAATATCACATCCCTTAAGAAACAGTATCACAAAAAATAGCAGTTATGACAAAATAAAAGTACCATCAAATTTAAATAGTGCAAACAATATCACACTACTCTGAAAACAATATCACACTCTTCAAGAAACAAAGATATCACGTAAACATACTCTAATGGGAAACCGTGGTCGTCCAATAGGCGAGAGTCAAGCACTTGTTTCCTCATTGTCAACATTTTTGCACACAGTGATTTGTTCGCCTTCATAAACCTTGAGACGACCTCCACGTTAGAATCGCCACACCACGGTTGTATGTGCTACCAAGGCCATCCGATTTCCCCCTCCTCGCTTCCCACCACACTTTGGCAGAACCATCTTCTACCACACCTACAAAAATATTTATTTTTGTTATTTGAATATATAATGCTTATATATAATTAAAATAAGTCAGTGTTGAAGAAAATAACCTTTTTTTTTTTGTACGGGAGTTTGAACATTCTTTTTCCCACCTTTCCCTCTCTTTCTTTTTTTGCTTGCTGCGCTTTCCTCTTTGCTACTAATTTAGGCAACAGTGTCCCTTTGATTGCATTAAGGTTTGTAACCTTCCTCGGGACCTGACTCCTACATTTATTTAAATCGCTCAACACAAGCGTTGCTGCAATCTCCCCCCCCAATGCCTCTTCTTTTGATCGTTCAGTTCACATTTAAAATCTTCACCCACAAAAAACATCATGTGGAACATCATGAATAATCCACAATCCAGGTTCAACTCTTTTGTTTGCCAATCAAAGGCGACATTTGTCAGCACATAGTCCTGTACTTTCGCCCCACTTGCATAACCTTTCTTTGTTGAGGTAGTGCCCGTAAACATGACTCCTGTTTATGTTTATAGAAAATACCTATCAAATTTCATTCTTTAGCTAACAAAAGCATTATATCCTTAGTTCTTATTTTTAAATATAGTACTTACAGTTAAATGAGCAAGGTGTACATGCTCCTCGTCTTCAAAATGATCATAATCTCGGTTGTCCAAGTAGAACATTTTTTCCCTCTTGCTGTCAATACAGACGCAAATGTAGTGGTCTTGATATAGCAAAGGTATGAACACCTATAGAAATATTTTATAGAAAATAACACTGTCATTCACAGACCATAGCATACAATATCACAAGTACTTAGTAACAATATCACAGAATATATAATACAATATCACAACTAAAATAGCTACCTGATTTAAGAAACAATTTCAGACTTACTTCGACAATATCGGATAATTAACTTAATAAAGTATTAGATAATTAACTTAACAAGATCGAACTAAAAGTACTTTTAAATTCTTACCATATCCGAATTTAAATTCGGTGGTCATTTATATTGATTTGACCACGTATCCCATGTCCTCCATACGTCTTCCTTCAGTCTTGTCAGTTCATCAACATTTTCTTCATCTACCAATAAGATTTTCTCCATACCACCCTGTTTGTTTATAACAGAATTGATTAGTCGTGTTGACAGATTTTTCCACGTAATTTAAAACACAAGGAACACATGAGGTTTATGTTTTCCATACCGAGTGGGCAAGGCCATAGAAAATCCTTGTGGGTCTGTTGCTGTCTTTTGGCGCCATTTCAAACTCATTGAGCAATATTGCCCATGCCTCAATAACCACTGCTTCTATTTTAGTGTCAGGCAACAAAGACTCAATATCGCTCTTTGGTATGTTATGGTAAATACCAAAGTCACAGACAATCTCCCTGTACCATTTTCCAAAAAAATTAGCATATTAGTTTTTAAATTATTATTATGTAATAGATTAATTAATTTCTTATATTCAAAAAATAAACTTACGTCTTCTTAATCGCATGATCTGTAAGGAAGCAATAATCCATTACTTCCTTCCGACGCTTCAAGACAGTCTCAAATAATTGGTCCTGTCTGAACATGAAATCTGAGACAAGTGCAGCATCCCTGTCTGGTAAACCACAGTCCATAGTACACCCCAAATTATGAGGTACCATATCTGCCGATTCAGGTATTTTGTTCATGCTGTCTGCGTGCAACAAATAGTCATTGATGCTCCACGTTCTCTCTGTTTCCAACTGAACATTTGGAAGAACCTCCTTCTTATGAGACCCCACACTTTTATCATCATTTTTCTCCCCAGCCTCTTTTCCAGACTCCACGTTCTTATTATTCAGGTCCTCAACATCTTTTCCAAATCCCTCCTTAACATTTGTTACGTCCTCAACATTTGCTGTCTTCCCATCCCTTTTTACGGCCTCCTCATTCATTTCTTGAACCTTCTCAACAGTCTTGGTCCCTCCTAAACCAACATTGATTACACCTTCATCAAGCTGTGTCAACACATCTGTCTCCTCATTTATTTTTCCACACTGTTTTTCACCGTCTTCTTCATTTAGTGTATCACGATTCAACTCTTCAACGGGACTTCCTACTCCTACACCAATACTGGATATAACATCATTCAATTTTGAATTCATGTCATTATCCAGTCCATCATCTTCGTCTTCATCATCACCACTGTCCAAGTTAGTAACATCATTAATATCATCATCCTGTTGTTTGTCATCACATTCCAAGTCATCATCACATTCGTAGATCTTTATACGTACATCCACCGTATTTTGTGTTCAATTCCTTGTACTTGCACTTTCAACATTTCAGTCCAAACATCAAATGCTGGCATCCCTTCTTTTGCTTTCTTCACTTCATATGACCTCGCTATCAACATGTCCACCAAGTTATGATACCCAACATCTTTCATGAAAGGCAGCGTTTGAGTCTCTGTTGTACTCTTTTCAGGATTCCCAATTTCTTCTTCCGCACCATCTACCTTCGCACCAGATTGTGTAGATGTAGTTGCTTCACCCATTGAACTCTTTGCTTTCATAGTGATCAGTTTTCTCATGTTACGTACATACCTACCTATGAACAATTCATTGTCCCTCTTCATACGTAGATAAATTTCATGAGCACGCTGCCAAATTACAAAATAAATATATTAAACACTAAAATACACTCTTTGATAATAAGAAGAAATGACACAATAATAAGGTTATTTAATATCAACTTTCATAACAATATCATGACCTATTACAAATAATATCACACTAGTGCAAAAACAATATCATAACAATTTATAAATCAATATCACAACAATCTGTTATTCAATATCATTTGCTTTTCTAAACAATATCACAATTATCAATTAAGAATATCACAATATCATACAATATATCAAACAATATCATATCTAAAATAATTATCAGAGCAAATGCTTTTATTCAATATCAATATCATAATAATATCACAGCAGACTCAAAACAATATCACACTAGTTCAAAAACAATATCACAATAATATTTTAATATCATAGCTAAAATAATTATCAGTCATTAGTGCTTACATCCATTGCCCTTGCTCTGATTTGTTCATCAGTTTCAACAACACTAGGCAACTTCACCATCATATACCCCTCTTTTGTTTCCACTTCAGCTTCATGATCGACGTCCGAGTCGGTAATATCTCTGGAGCTGCTGAAGAATATGGTGTTTTTTTAGGGACTTCTTGTTCTGACGGATGGGGTCTTGAATCTTTGATATTGGAGCATTCCCCAAAGATCTGTTTTTTTCTCATCATCCACTCTCTTTGACAATTTTTTATCGTCCCAATGTTGGATGAGTGGTAAAGTGTGTTCCAAAACATCACCCTTGAAATCAAACCTATGCATATATGCTAGCATAATAACTATTACGCATCCACTAACAGTTGACTTTCCCCCTTCTTTGAACACCCTAACACTTCTAACCATTTCCTCAAATACGTATTCACACCAATCAAATTGGCTTATCCTTGTCACATGCTCAACAGCCTTTACCAGTTTCAAATCCAGAGATTTATTTGAAGACGGTGCTAGGAAAATAGACATGCTGTAAATTACAAACATTCTTTTAAATTCATCCCCAGCATCATTACATTCCATCAGTCTTTCATGCACATCTTTGACCATAATTGAGAGTCAAGTACTCTCCAATCCAAACTTTGCCCTCCATGCATTTTTCAGCTTTTGTGTCATCACAAAGAAGTGGTGTTTCCCATGTGAGCGACGTCCACTTTCCGACCTTGTCGAGGAAGTTGAAATATGTCATGCACATCGTCTTTCGTCAACAGAAAATCAAATTTCTTTGTTTTGAACATGTTGCTTGTGTGATCAAATGCCTTCAGCAGCATTTTCAGAATTCCATGTGGAATTTTTGTTAGTTTCAACTCTAACAATCCACCAAAGCCAACATCAGAAACAGCCTTCCTTTGTTCTTCATTTAAGTTGGCAATCAACTCAACCAATTTCAGTGGCCTACATTTAGTTTGAAACGGTTGCACCTTCTTCTTTTTGACCTCAGGCTGCTCTACCTCTGCATCCTGTACCACCAATTCGGCATCTTTGTTTCTATCAGTCTTTGATTTCTTTTTTGATGGTTGGCCCTTTTTTTGTTGACGGCAGGATGCTCTTCAATTTCATCCTGTAACACCATTTCGTCAGCTTTACTTTTATTTTCATTACCATTTTTTGACCTCTTGCTTGGTTGTTCAACCTCATCATTTTTTGATCTCCTCTTTCTCGTGTATGTTTTTTCAGGTTGTTTTGAAGCTGTCAAGTCCATTCTGCTGAATCAATATCACACTTCATTAGACATAATTTCACACCTTATTCAAAACAACATCACTATTGTATGTCACTGGTAATAAGTATTTTAAAAGGAGTATACAGTTTTGTATTTTTGTAAACACTATCAATAATAGAACTACACAAAATTCATGAAGATTCAGTACCACTAATATTCAGATTCAATATCAGACCATACAAGTAACAGTATTACAAGTTTGTCTTCCTCATTGCCAACACATATATCAACGTTATTCATTGTACTGAACAGAAACTCTCAATTCATGGACCTCATTGTCAAACAAATTCAATTCAGTGTTATGAAATTGTACTCGTTCACATTTAACCAAACGTTTAACCCTAATTTTCGCGATTCAAACAATTTGCAACCGTTTTTTTGACAAATTCACAATTTCGAACTTTCAATTTCACAATCGAACAGTGTTCAAACGAATAATTAAACGGTTTATTATGTTAAACAGTTTTTTAACCAGTTTTAACCCTAATTTTTCACAATTAAACAATGTCGAACTTTGAATATCACAAATAAACAATGGAACAGTGTTTAAACATAAATTTCTTCATTGAATATGTTAAAACCTATTCTTAATTGATAAAAACAGTACGAAATACTTATTTTGCATTTCGAACAATGTCGAACCCTAATTTTTCGATGCACAATATTCAACGCTAATTTAGCAGATTTAAAGAGGAAAATATGCAATTTCAATGTAATGAATGAGAAAAACATTCAATTAACAACTACGAAGTTGTACAATTATATGAAAATTATTGGAAATTAACGAAGTTTATCAATAATTTTGATACTTAAACTAACAAATACTCGATTTTAACAATGATTTCACTAAAATTGAAGTCCTCGAGAGAATTAAGACATAAATTGTACCTGATTTTCAGTGAAAATGCAATTGAATTGAACAATGATTAGTATTTTCCCGTAATTTGTTGTTGATTCGCGTTAATAATCGGGAATTTTAGTGGTTTTTTGAGTTTTTAGAGAGAGAAAGTGAGAAGTTGAAAAAACTGTTGCGCGGTTATGAATTTGAAAAGGCGTGCGTGTCTGTTTTGTTACCTTTTTTTTTACGTGATATTGTTTAGTTTAATGCGCGCTATTGTATCCGTTACTCAATCCTCAAATATTTAGGGGTTCTCACCGGATCCCGACTCTATATATATATATATATATATGGACTGAAGTCGAAGATTCATGAGAGATAAGCGTATCAGACTCATTATATGGGATGTTCAAATTCTCACAATTCATAACATTCGGTCATTTTGTACGAAACATAATCTTGGGCATCCTATAGCCCGGTGAATATATTGTAATCTCAATATTCTTTGAATCAAAATTAATATAGGAAAGCCTTTTGTATCTTTTATAAATTGAAAAAACAAAGAAAAGGTTACAACATCCACGATTGGTTATAACATATCGCTTATTTATATAACTCCCTCTGTTCCAACCATATCACTACAATTCTAAATGTGTAAGAAGGAATATAAATAAAGCGGTGAAATCGGTTGAATAGCTTAGGCATTATTCGACATGTGGTCCTCCAAACAAGATGGTATACCCTCTTTGAGGATGATGTTTGCTTACATCTCCCAAATAAGAAGCCTTATAAGTATTAGGAATATCTGCTGTGACTTTCATTGGCACATTTTTTGGAACATAAAACTGGTTATTAGAGTTAACAAATTCAATGTTGGAAGCATAGCAAGTTCTGGTGAAATCATCAGCGATAAATGCTCCAGATCCCATTGGTGTTTGTCTAGGCATGTTTGGGGGACTATAAACCTTCCCTCCTATTTGCACCACCTTTGCAAAAGTTTTCATTGATGGAAACAATTCCTTGGGCCAATAACCCACTGGTTCGTTCTTTTTGTCCCCTAGATCCTCAAATAGCCACCAATTACCTGTTTTCGGATCCTGCAAGATATGATTAGTTAGTTACATTCAAAGATTTAAAATGACGATTTTAGATCAGTTAGATTTAGGACAGCTTTTATTTTACTTTTGGGGACCGGTCAATATATAGAGGTATTATATCCCTTGATATTAAGATGGATATGGGTGGATTTGGATTTAGTTTTATACCTTCCCAAGTTTGTATATGGATCTGAACATTTTAGTCCGCGGGAAAACAATGTAAGTTGTCAATCACGAATTTGAATAGGAATTACATATACTCCATATTTGTTTCCAGACCTACACTCATATGATCTTTAACATACTAAACTTTAACCGAAGGCTACTTCAATGTCGGTGAACTGGCGGACATAGCATGTTATGATATTATACAACTAGACTACTAAATGATGTATCTCTTATGGACTACTTTCAAGAAGAAAGAATACTAAACTATGAATCCATATAAGAATCATACGGAGTACTTTGTAAGTAATATTTAAGTACTTACCCTGAAGATACTAAATACCATGGCGTATACTGATTTTCCAAAAATAGATACAGGTTTATTAACTTCCCCCATAATCCTTTTTCGGCTTACTTGCACATAGCCTGGGCAAACAGCATTGTAGCATCCTGTGTGTTGTTGACCATCTGCCTGAAGTTATACAAAAGAGCAAATAATTAACAGATGGAATAGAAGGCCTATTTTTAGTCTATATATTTCAATTTGTGCAAAATTAATTAATCTATTTCCTCGTTATATTGACAAAGCGTTAAATCTTACCGTCCATGAACTATATGTTCGTGGTTCATGGTCCCTATACAGTACTGGATTGATCTGAAAAATACAAAAATTTCTCAGTAAAATATGTAGAGTTGTATAAGATTGTGTTTGTGGAAAATGAATTCAAGTCCTTCCGAAATTGATATATCTTTTTTTAATTATATGTCTAACTAAGATGATTTCGTAATGAGACATTATTATACAAAATTGATATAATTTTCAAAAAAGATTATAAGAGGCTATAGATGATAATGACTTACCGTCCACCCATATTCTATACTATTGTATGGACCATTAACACCAGTTCCAATCCATAACATAGCCTCTGTAATTTGAGGAGCGACTACTGTCGAATTATATACACTGATTGTTGTTTTTGCTCCAAAAAATTGCAGCGACGGATTATTCTCCGGTGTTGTGACTGCTGCATACTGTTCGTGTACAACATGGCAATATCATAGTCAATAGCAGAAGTTAGAATATGAATTTCGGTCGGCAAAAAGTCAAGTAAAAACATTAATAGGGGAAATTAGAAAATATTTTTATTAGATAGAGTCATAAGTTCTGTGAAACAAAGATGGTTGATGAATATGGTAAAGTCTAGCAATCCTACGATTTTGAGGACATGGATTATTAAGCATATAGCTTCCTATAAAACAAAGTCAAAGGTATTAATTTAAGACTTATGGAAATCATAAGTAGTTGTTGTGAATTGTTATCAAACTTACATGCATACTAGGTGCAAGAGCTGCATTTGGAGATCCAGGTCTAGGGTATCTTTGGTTTATAAGAGCCTTTCCCCTAAGCAAATCATCTTGTCGAATTCTCATGAATGGGACTGTTCCATAAGGACATTCTACAACTTCATCTCTCAATCCAACTGTATCGTTTGTCTGCTTTCTAGATATTAGTTCTGTTGGCTTGGGCAGAGAGCTAGGTCTCCTCTACTCACGAGCAACACATTTTATTAGTCAATAGTCAAGACTCAAAATACCTTAATTATATTTAATAACGGAAACAAGTCTTACACCACCTGATAGATTACTAAAAAACTTAAACGCAACATTCCAAGATATAATTATATATTACTATATAATATAAATATATTATGAAATTAACCTGATTTTGGTAAGATATGCCTTGCAAACTCACATTTAATTACAACAGATAAGCACCTTAATAAGGTTGGTCGGGCATGACTCTCCTATGTTTTAGGTTTTACATTAATATTATTCTTAGATTCAAGTCCATCTCCACAACTTTTTTTTAGTCCAAATTCACCAATACTGATAACCAATTACAGAGTACATAAATAAAAAAAAAAACATACCTGAAACTTGTGATTCTTGAGCAAAGGGTGATCAAAAGCCGGTTGCTTATAGATATCAAAACAATCAATTATATCACCATTTTTCTGCCAGAAACAAGGAAAAACAAAGTGTCTCAAGTTTCAGAAAATGGCGCGCGTTTAATATAGTTCAAAAATAAAATTCCCAAAAACAGAGGCATAGATTAGAAAAAATAAAAGGCATATGTGCACGTCATGTGTTCATAATAGGTAATACAACTAAGCCTATTTATGTTATAAAACCAATTGACAAATGCATCAAAACAAAATAAAAAGTCGTTGCCGTAACTATATATACACACTTTTTTGTATGTAGGTTTTAACGTAAAAAGAGAAAGGTTTAACCTTAAAGCTCTTAATTGGTGGCTCATTCAAACTATTAAGCTGCTCTTTCATACTTGCATTATTCTCTTCGGATTTTGACTTTGTATTCCTTCCATCAATTCCATGGCTTATCATACTAATCAGAATGATAAAATGAACTATTTCTATTGGAAACTTCATGTCTACAAGTAGGCTAATTAATTATGTTTGCTTGGATTGTTATATCTCAAGAGCACAATGGGTATGTGTACTATATATTTGGATGTTTCTAACCTAGGATAACAATAAATCTGAAAGAAAACTAAAATTAGTAATATATATGAAGATTCCCATCAAACCAAATATTTGTCCCATAATACCCATATCATACTAAGATCCTCACTTACATTTTTGGGGTACTTTGTCAGAGCCCAAAGGCTATCTTTAGTTAGTTTAGTCCGTGAGTTACAAGGTCTAAGGAAAGGATGTCTTTTTGTATGAAACACATTATCAAATAAACCTTCCACTCCAATTTTAAACAAAGATCACCTAATGAACATAGAAGAAAAACTTCCCCTACTGCCACATCCCACTCCCTAGATACTCCCCACTCTCCAACAACTACCATTATCTCCACCATCCACCGTTATCATTTCTACCGCAACTTATGTTATCGTCATCTTTCCCTCGACTCAGATCAAAACAACATTGTTAACTTTGAAAGGTAACTGGATTTAGTTTCACAAGAAACCATAACTAATTTATTTAGTGACGATGGGTTACTTTTTAACGAATGAGTTACTTTTAAAGGTGATGTGTACAAAAAGGCAGTGTCACCCTAGACGTACTCTTTGGCAACAATAATCTCAACCTCCAGAACACCCTGCAAAGGTTAGTTAGAACTTAGAATTAGGAATAATAATATGAGGTGACGTGGGAGGATAGAATCCCAGCCATATCCTTAAATTTTTTTTTTCTTTTTTATTCTTACCTTCATCTACCAATTCTAAGAAACTAAGGAAAGTGATAATCATAATCCCTATGATTCATATGGGCTCTAAGGATCTGAGTCATACATAGTTAAAAATCACTAAGATTCCTTTTAGTAATAATAAAGTTTGAAGGTAAAAATATAAAAATTAACAGTGCATAAACATATAGACATGTTCTCATCTTATATCTATATATAAAATTTGGTTGAAGCATTGAGGATTCGACATGTGTCATTCCAGCCTTAATACACGCATTAATTACACCTCAATTAATAAATAAATGTACAAATTTTAGCAATATACTAATTACAATTTTATGAATTTTTTTATTATTTTACATTAAATAAGTATGAGGCTTTAATTTTAATTTTAATTAAAAAATATTTTGAGAATAATTTTGAAACATAATAGTTAGATTAATCGTAAAAATTACTTTCATATGAGTATAATTCCATTGTATTTATTAAAAAAATATTAAGATTTGAAATATTAAGAGAAGTTAAGTGAGTGGTATCACTATTGTCCGTTCAATAAAACAGTATATGGAGAAAACTCAATTTATGTCATTAAGTCCTTCACATAAAAAAAACTTTTATAAGAGTATACATTTTATTTCATTTATTTAATAAATATTAATTGCATTGATAAAATAAGTTTTTAAAATACGAGAATCACCTATATAACAAATAAAACATTATATGTGTGTGTGTTTACACGTTATCAAATGTTTGAAAATAGGATTTAAAAGTAGTACTTCGTAAATTGTGTATTATTCATATTAAATTTTAACTAAAAGTATGTGTATGAATTATAGGGTTTATAGTATAATGCCAAATTTTATTTCGAAAAAATAAATGTATACATGTTGATGCACAATAACCAATGAATATTTAATAAAAATTTATATTAGTATTATT
This sequence comes from Silene latifolia, assembly GCF_048544455.1. Lineage (NCBI taxonomy): Eukaryota > Viridiplantae > Streptophyta > Magnoliopsida > Caryophyllales > Caryophyllaceae > Silene > Silene latifolia. The sequence goes on from NC_133537.1 coordinate 321,530,859, forward strand.
ACTATTATTTAACAACTTATTCTCTCTAGAAGTAAGACTACTCAAGCATTTATAAGAGAGTTCCGGGACCCATGCCTCAAACGAGGTCCATGTGTGTTGCCTGTCTAGGTACCTTCCGAGGCAGCCGAGTATCAACCCAAAATATATCCAAAAGGAGTGCATTAACCCGACCCAGACTCGTGCAACGCTGACTTGATTGTTTTGACCCGAAAAAGTTATATTAATATTATATTATTAGATCTATTATTATTATTATTATTATTATTATTATTATTATTATTATTATTGTTATTATTATTATTATTATTATTATTATTATTCATTATATTATTATTATTATTTATAATATTTATAATATTTATATTATTATAATATCTATTTTTTAATTATTATTATTATTATTAATAATAATATATTTATTATTATATTATATTATTATTAATAATGTTATCATTTATATTACTATTATTATTGTTGTTGTTGTTGGTTGTTATTGTTGTTGACTGTTGTTGTTGTTGTTATTGTTGCTATTGTTACTATTATTATTAATAATAATATATTTATTATTATATTATATTATATTATTATTAATATTAATATTATCATTTATATTAGTATTATTACTATTATTATTGTTGTTGTTGTTGCTGCTGCTATTGTTGCTACTATTATTATTATTATTATTATTATTATATCATTATTGTTAATATTTTTACAATCTTTTTATTATTATTTCAGTTCAGTTCAGTTCAACTCACACAATTTCAGTCCAAAAGAACCATACCCTAAGACATCTCATAGGCAAACAAATGACCGGGACAAAGGGAGTAAGGCTCTGTTCTTTTGGACTTCAAGTTGCTTAAATGAACTGAACGGAACTTATAGGAACTGAACTGAACTTATAAGATCTAAACTGAACTGAACTTATAAGAGCTGAACCGAACTTATAAGAGCTGAACTAAACTTATATGAGCTGAACTTATAGAAGTCGAACTGAACTTATAAAAAAAATTATACAAGTACTACAATTTTCATCCTTCTCGTCACTTTCATCTTCATCTTCATTTTTACTGATATCATCGAATCCATTGTCTCACCAAATGTATTTTATTATGTTATTTCGTACCTTGTACATAGCATCCTTACGCTTTGTTTCAGACATGTCTTAATCTGTTGAGATTAATGAGGTATAGGTGACATAAGGGTAAAAATATTAATGAGATAGGTGGACTTGTGAATAAGTAACTAGTTTTGTGACTCGTGAAATTCACGGGTTGTTCTGTTTCTAGTGTAATACTTTAGTGATTTAATATAATAACATACTACGATCAATTTAATTTACGGTTTTCATGTTTTAAGGGTTGTATAATTTCAATTAGTCTTTTATACAACAGTTTATCAGAAATTAAAATCTCATACATTAGATATACTAAGATACCCCTATCAAAACTAAAGTAACTCAATGCAAGCTAAAATGAATTAATAATATAAGTATTCATATAGTCAAATTAAACAAAACTATATTATCAAACAAAGATCCCCAAAGATAGAGCACCCTCACAAATTAGATATCAAAATTTCATCAACAATTCTGAAAATAACATAAAACATACAATTAGAAATGTTATGACAAAACTAACATTTCATACCCCCATAAAATTGAAGCTAATACAATAATAATTTGCGGAACTAAAAATTTTAAAGTAGCAACAACTTGAACAACAATTGGATCATTATTGCCGAATACTTCACCTATTAAACAATATTATACAAACAATGCTATGACATCCCCTCAAATTTTCCACCTTTTAGCCATAATTTTGTGATATTTCAAAATATATATAATAAAAGCTCAAAAAATTATTAATCATCCACGATTCCACGTTGATGTCACCAATCTTTAGTTAGTATGTAAAATATAGTTGTTTAAGCAATCTTAGTATTTCACTTCTCCTTATAATCTTCTTTCTTCAATAAATCATACCTATTAAAAAAAAACACAATAATAGTGGAATTTGTTTTATGTAATATTATCGTTATTAACTTAGTTTCACCTTAAGTAATGAAAAAAAGAGGGAATGATAATCAAATCGTAGAGATGTAAGTATATTTACCTTGGAAGAGCTTAACACAATAAATAATCTTGATAGCACCTAAATGAGAACAAAACAAACCCATACGCGAAATTGAAAATGTGATGAACACTTCATAACCCAATGAAACTTCCATAAAAAAAATTATTTAATAATATTGGTGACACATACCATTCTACTAACGATAGAGATAAGAATATTTTTGATTACAAAATTTGCCTTCCATAAAAAATATATAAACAATTGAGGATGCGTTTTATGGCTATTAAATATTATTTTTTCATTATTATCAAATTTAATATAGGTATAAATAAAGATCAAGTTCATGACTTTTGAGCATCCATTTTTCATTATTATGAAGTTTAATATAAACATAAATATGGGAAAATGAGAAATGATATGTAAAAGGTTTGCATTATTATTATTATTATTATTATTATTATTATTAATTTTTTTTCTTACAAACTCCACTTTGCATGAAAGTCGTTTAAAAAGTTATCTTGTATATGTAATTAAAATATGACATATTGATGATGATAGATATTTTGGTTTTCCTTTTAATTATATTTATAAATTTGTAGATATTAGTAGTTTTATAATCCAAATTATTAGATTTTTTATTTACTACATATCAGACCTTTTAGCTACTATCTTTATGGTTAAGGAGGAGTTAGATGAACAAATTGAATGATTTAAATGATGAGAGTAAATTCTTAATTTAATTTTATAATTTAAATCATGATCTTATGGTTTCCACACAAAAATAAATATTACTAAACCTTATAATGAGTTTTAATAAATTTATTAAAGTAGCCTTAATATTAACAATATAAATTAATAGAATTTAATTATGATAATCCTACATGGCAAAAAACTAAATGTATTAAGTTGCCTTTTAACTATATAGTTAAAATATGACATATTGATGATGATAGATATTTTGGTTTTCCTTTTAATTATATTTATAAATTTGTAGATATTAGTAACTTTATAATCCAAATTATTAGATTTTTTATTTACTATATAAGACCTTTTAGCTACTATATTTATGGTTAAGAAGGAGTTAGATGAACAAATTGAATGATTTAAGTGGTGAGACTAAATTCTTAATTTATTTTTATAATTTAAATCATGATATTATGGTTTCCACACAAAAAAAATATTACTAAACCATATAATGAGTTAATAAATTTATTAAAGTAGCCTTAATATTAACAATATAAATTAATAGAATTTAATTATGATAATCCTACATGGCAAAAAATTAAATGTATTAAGTTGACTTTTAACTATATAGTATAGATGAGTAGGCGATTTAGGCCTTGTTTTTTCTGGCTTATTTTCAGCTCACTTTAGTTCAGCTCGGCTCTATTCAGTTCAGTTCAGCTCAGTTCAGTTCACCTCAGCTCTATTCAGTTCTGTTCAGCTCCACTAAATTCAGCCAATTTCAATTTCTTAAACTTACTTCTTTTTTATAATATTATTAATTTTATACATTTATTATTATTATTATTATTATTATTATTATTATTATTATTATTATTATTATTATTATTATTATTATTATTATTATTCTAATAATAATAATAATATTAATAATAATAATAATAATAATAATAATAATAATAATACTAGTAATTATACTAATTTGAGTAGGTTTCGTACCCGGACATGTGGTGATTGATGTTGTTCGGCGCAAATGCGCCAAGTACCAGGGCTTATGTTCGGCGATCGGTTATGGATTCTTACCTTTTTCTTTCTCTTCTTTGGGGGAGTTGGAGGCGGATGCCATTGCACTGCTCAAGCGGATTCAAAAATATTCTCTGTCTCAGAATGCCGGATAGCGCGCTACTGCTTTTATTTTTACCTGACTTAGTTTTGCTATTGCTAAGGGAGTGGGCACCGAGATTGTATCCCGGATGCCTATCAATTTCTTGTAAAGTTTTGATTGATTAATAAAAGTTTGCGTTCATAATAATAATAAATAATAACAACAACAACAACAACAACAACAACAACAACAACAACAACAACAACAACAACAACAATCTATATATATATATATAAAAGAGAGTTTTTTCGAGCGATCTGAGAGCGTCCACATCATCAAAAATCAATTTAGGAAAGTATAATTTTTGATGTAAAAAATAAAGTGGAAAATCTTTTAATTATTATAATATGTATATTTACTAAATTATATTCAAGTGATATTTCCAATTTTTTTTATCAAACTTTTACATTTCATTTGGCGAAAAAATATCGTTAAAAAAATTATGAAAATAATATAATTAGCTTTGTGGAAAAAAATGCTATCATTAGAGTATAGATTTCATATTATTTGCACATATTAAAGATAATATACTTCTTAATACGTAAAATTGTGTATTTTTTAGTATGTTTTGTCCCACATTGGAAAATAAGTAGGAGGGGTGAATATACTACATATAAATAGTAGAATTGTCCCACCTCGAAAGATTAGTATAAGGTGATGTGATCCTATGATTATAAATAGGAGGCATATTTGGAACTTATGTATCCACCCAAAAATTTTGAGTCTCATAAATATTGTTTTAAAGAGCTCTTAAGATTTTCTATCATTATCTACGATATGATATAAAAAATAAAGTGGAAATCGTTGCAGGGAACTACCCGGGAAAGAGTTAAGAACATGAACAAGAAAATCAAAAAATACAAAACTAAAGGTTTTACTAATGACAGTCTTCTGACACAGTACAAAACTAAAGATTTTACTAATGGTTATCTTATGAATGCAGTAATAGAGCGTTAATGAGTCGTTATATGTACGATGTAGAGATCCATATCTAATGATCGAGACTAAGTGGTTTTACCTTCAAAGAAAAATAATATGTATACAATAGTAGTTTTTTTAAGAAGAGACATGTATTTCTTGGTATGTTATATCTTTCACATTGAAAAATAATGTAGGCATGATGAACATACTACATCTAAATAATTAAATTATGTATCTCACATTGAAATAACAGTATACGGTAGGGTGATTCTATAAATATAAATAGGAGGCATCCTTGAAACTTAGGTATTAACCCAAAAATTTTTGATATAAAAGATATGTACTCCGTACTTTTTAGTATGTTATATGTCTCACATTGAAAAATAATGTAGGTGTGATGAATATATTATGTATAAATAATAGAACTGTCCCATACATATACATTTTCTATATTATATTAAAGTGATGTTTATAATTTTGATATAAAAACTTTATATTTCATTTGACAAAAAAGTATCGTATGAAAATTATATAATTAGATTGTGACAAAAAAATGCTATCATTAGAGTGTAGATTGTATTGTAATGTATTTTCTCATTATTAAATCGGGTTGATGTCAAAGTAGGTGCAAAAAAAATGGTGTACTTAGTATGTTATTTGCCCTACATTGAAAAGTAATGTAAGTCTGGTGAATATACTATGTATAAATATTAGAATTGTCCCACATCGGAAGATTACCATAAGGCAGGGTGATCTTATGATTATAAATAGAAGTCATAACCCAAAATCTTTTGATTCTCTTAAATATTGTCAGAGAGAGCTTTTAAAAGAGTTTGTATTACTGTCTCTACAATAATGATTTCTAACCTAAGTTAATCTTTGGAAAATATTTTAGTTATTATAATATATACTCTTTATTTCTTATTTTATATTCAAGTGATGTTTCTAATTTTTATATAAAAACTTTTACATTTCATTTGGCAAAATAATGTTGGTAAAAAAATTATGAAAATAATATTATTAGATTCATGGTAAGAAATGCTATCATTAGAGTATATATAGATTTCATATAATTTGCACATATTAAAGATGGTGTATTTCGTAGTATGTTATATGTCGCACATTGAAAAATAATATAGGTGTGATAAATATACTACATATAAAAAATAGAATTTTCCCACATCGAAATATAGCATAAGATGGGTGATTCTATGATTATAAATAGGAGGCATCCTTGGAACTTAGACATCAACCCAAAATCTTTTGAGTCTCTTAAGTATTGTCTTGGAGAACTCTTAAAAGTTCATATCATTATATTTTCTACCTATAGATTTTATATGTCACATATTGAAAAATAATATAGGTGTGGTAAATATACTACGTTTAAATAATATAATTAGAATTGTGTTAAAAAAATATTCTATCATTAGAGTATAGGTTCCTATCATTTGCACATATTTCAATTATCATAAAAAAAAAATAGAAAACAAACGTTCATGGTAGCATGTGTAATCTGTCAAAGAGGTTACCATGAAAAATTTCCAATATTATAATGATATAGTTAATTAAATTTTCATTTAAAAGAGAGATATCCGTACCAATAAAACAATAAAGGGTATTATTTTTTAATTGTTATTTTATTGTCACGCCATCAAACTTAACGTCCATTTAACGGCCTTTATATTAAGGGGTACCATGGGCAAAAAAATGGAACCTCAAGGGTACCATAGGAAGATTCTTAAAAGTAGGGGTAACGTAGAAAATATGACAAAATTAAGGGGTACCATGGGAAATTTCCGTATCTAAATTATGTTAACATTTTTTTGAAGAAAAACAACGTACAAATATTAATGGAGAGTACTTGATCATATTATTAAATTTAAATATAACTATTAGATATAATGAGTAGCAATTGTCTATATTCGGTATTCGAGATCTGGTTAGATGTCGAACTAAGTGCAAAAAAGATGGTGTAATTCTGAGTATGTTATTTGTCCTACATTGAAAAACAATGCAGGTTTGATGAATATATATTACGTATAAATAGTAGAATTGTCCCACATCAGGAAAAAATCCAAGTTTGGTGAATATATTACTTATAAATAGTAGAATTGTCCCACATCGAAAGATTAGTATAAGGTGGGATGATTATATGATTATAAATAAGAGTTAACCCACGTATACATTAATCTTTTATTTTTTTTTAAAGAGATATTGTAATAATATGTAAACAAATCATTAGACATAGAATGTAAACATTAAACCCTTATAATGTTTTTTTTGGCATTATAAATAAGTTAATTACCCCGTTGCAACGCACGGACATTCAAACTAGTAATAATAATATTGTATCTCGGCTGCCCACTAATTTCTTGTAAACATTTTGATTATTCTTAATAAAAGTTCCGGTATTTTAAAAAAAAATGAAAATAATAATAATAATAATAATAATAATAATAATAATAATAATAATAATAATATTATTATTATTATTATTATTATTATTATTATTATTATTATTATTATTGATTCAATTCGGCTCAATCACTTAGTTGATTCGATTCGGCTCCATTCGATTGATTCAATTCACTAAGCTCCATTCAGTCGATTCGGGCTCACTTCATTCGATTCGATTGATTGATTCGGCTCAGTTGATTCGATTCAACTTTATTTAGTTATTTCAGTTGATTCGGACTTTAAAAAGGCAGAAAGAACATGGCCTTAGTATAAACAAATTGTAAGGGTCATCATTTTTTTTGTTTAAGAATAATGTGTATTGGATAATTTTAATATTGAATTTTTTTTTACATTGATTTAAATGAAAAGCGTACTATTTCGTTTCAATTTGTCAATATTAAAAAACGGGTATGAATTTGTAGTTAATATAAGTTGTATGAACTTGTCTAAAGTGAGTTTATAGGAGCTGAACTGAACTTATAGGAACTGAACTGAACTTTATAGGAGCTGAACTGAACTTAACTTATAAGAGCTGAACTTAACTTAACTTATAGGAACTGAACTTAACTTATAAGAACTAAATAGAACTTATATGAACTGAACTGAACTTAAAGGGGGTGATTTTAGGTCCAAAAGAACGGGGCCTAACATATTACTCCGTATTTAACTCGAGACTAGAATATTAACTATACATATTAGTTTCTATGATAAGTTTTAAACCATTGATTTTTTTTATCTTTTGTCAAAGAAATCAATAATTTTCTACTCCGAATATATACATAGCGTTTACAAATTTATTATGCAAAGCACGGGATTCTCCCTAGTAAAAATATAAAATCTTTCCACCTTAAGAATGCTTGATTGCCTGGCAAAGTGCATCGTAGCGTATGTAAGAAGTTATTGAAGGAAGGGAGCCTCTAGAATATACATTTCCTATATTTTACAATATGAACATATCATTTGATTGATTTTGTTGATTTGTTTCTTGTATTTGCAGATTCCGAAGATATGGAGGATATATTGTTGATAGCGTACTGTGTTCTGTTGGTCATACTGTAACACCCCCGCACACCAAGATGCCTTACCAAGGACCATCCCAGTATATGAAGGTGTTACCATCTCGGTCACCCGAGGTTGTAGATCAAATAAACAATAAAAGAACATTTATATTATAATACTTTACGTCTTTACAACTCAAAACAACGTAACGGGATACAAGGTGCTAGCTACGACAACTATTAAGCTCATGCATGGGGAGTTCTACTCCGGTAGGGTGGTGACTTGACTCCCCTACAAGCCCATCAGCAAACAGACCAACTGTACCTGCTAAACCAACTGCTCCCTATCCCCGAATGAATCACCACAGTTTTGAAAACACAACACGGGGTCAGTTACTGATTAACCAAAGTAAGACAAGTATAAAAGACAACCAGCTGATCATCATCCACCTCCGGTCTCCCGATCTCACACAGTAACCGACTACACACCGAAGTGTGTAGTCCTGCCAGATTACCCATCGCAACAGGTAATCCTCACCGCCAGTGGGGGGCCGCAGCCAATCCCCACCTAAGTCCCGCTCATCAACGAGCGATATCCATGTCCCTTAATGCACATCCCCTCCCATGGCGGGTTCCACGAAGGGTGAACTAGGGTGTGAAGCCACTCCCGCAAATGACTTCACCACAATCATCACAACACCAACACCACACCAACACTCCAACAATGATCAGCAGACAAACAATCGTACGCAATACAACATAATCTCAAATCAATTAAACAAGAACTGAGTAGGGAAACTCTACCTTATTGCCAAACCATGAAAATGCATCCACAATTAGCCAAGCAAGACTCCGAGACACATCCTACAAACGGTAACCATATCCTATTACAAGACTACTCCAAAAGCCTACTGAAAAAGACAACAAAACAGCGACTTACCTAGTGACGCGGACCGACGGTGACAACGACGACAACCTCACACGCATCCTTCATGTGGAATCCCGTCCCCTTCCATGGTTAAAGTCTAGGCTAGATGAGAGTGTAGGGAGAGGTGGGTGATAGGTGAGAGAGAGAGAGAGAGATAAATTAGGGTTAGAGTGAAATGAAACCGTCGAAATGAAATAAGACTTGCGAACTTGCGTTTATAATAACGCGTCAACATCAGTTATACTCGGTCGAGTACTATCATACTCGGCCGAGTAAGCTCTACTCGATCGAGTGTTCACACTACTCGGCCGAGTAGTCTCTACTAGGTCGACCAACCATTCTCGTAAGCCACTTATCTTCACACAGCCTCTCACCTATCCCCTTCTAAGGCCTTCTGTGGTCAAAGGGTCGATCGAAAGGGTCCTTAAACATAGTGGGTGTTACACATACAACCTTAAGTAATTACCTATTTATTCAACATAAATCATGTAGGGAACCGTCTATAAGTCTGACCACAAAATCATGTATCCTTTAATGAAAAAATGTTCGGCTTGGAAATTGAACATTAAGAAATTTGCAACAGCCCTAACTTACCATGCAACTCATTGGATGTCATATATTCAAGACTAGAGGCTTGTATTATAATGAGTAACGAAAACAAGGGGAAATGATCTTCCATGAAAAAATGACATCAACATTTTACTCAAAATTGTAACAAGACTAACCCAGAATTTTAAGTTATTAGTCATAGCCGAGAGGAATGTTATTCGTCCCGTGGAGGTGGAAGGAGATTGCGAGCTGGTTATAGAAGATTTGCGGAAAAAGAAGAAAGGCCGAACTGAATTGTTTCTAGTTTATGCTGATATTTTTTATTTACGTCATAGATTTGTGAGTGTTGTTTTTTCATTTGTTCGTCGTACTTTGGATAGAGTAGCTCATGTAACTCCGTGATTCGTGGGCCAGCATAGATGAGTGGATGATTTTCCTCCAAATATAGTTGCTCTAGCGGAGGCAGATTTGATTGTAGCCCCTATGGTTTTTTTTTTCTTTTTTTTTTTTTTTAAAAAAAAAAAAGGAATTTACTAATCGAGGCTGTTTCCAATTACTTCAGCGTTTACTTCTTGAATGAATCGAAAACCTCTGAAGTAGTCTATCCTGTTTCAGACTAGAATGATTTCCAGGACAGTCTGCACCTGATCTCAAGCTTAGATGGTCTTGAGAGTAAAGTAGATAAGTCTGCGCCCTCAACTTCAATGCTTTTCAACGGATGCTTCCAGCATTCCACCTTGCTCTTCAGGATGTCCAATATCAACTACAAAACACCAATATGGAAAGATAAGTGGGGATAGGTCCATACTTTGATGGCTCCCTTTCAGTTTAAACAGCTAGTCTTGTTATAGACGGATATATCCGTCTATAACTAAAGACGGGTCAAATAGCTTGAAAGTGGTAACATTTTTTGTCCCCCACCACCCCACTTGTTGCTTGTCCTATTAGAAATGTGGTATTGTATTTGACCCGTCTTTAGTTATAGACGGATACGTACCGTCTATAATGAGATTTTGTGCAGTTTAAAATACATTCGCAATAAGACTAAATTCTCAACGAACCATGGCATTCTCATATGTCATATTTCAGTAGTCTACAACATGTTTCTTTATTTAATGATGCATCAAAGCAAGCATAAATGCATAATACATATCGCCATACAACAAAACATACCTCAGCAGTCTGGAAACTCATCGCTATGGATAACACATCAGGGTGGCAGCTCCAAAACAGACCATCCAAAAGGGCAGTAAGCGAAGATTCTCCAAAATGCCAGTCGCAGGTTTCAAGCAGCTTCAACTCTCTGAGTTGATATGGTGGGCCAGTAACAATATTCTTCAGCCAGTCTTCATCTACCACAATCTATGGATTTCAACATAAAAAAAAAAAAATTCCTCAGCAGTTATAGTTATACATTCGTACTGCATACGAATGTTTGCCCCCCACGGCCCCAGGTTAAATTATAAGGAGTTCTACCAGCACAAAGCAACTATTTTCGTCATTTGGACGCATAATACTTAAACATTATGAAGAAAACATGAAATGGTCGAGACTGCATACCGGAGTGTTGCAATTAGTCACATCCATCACCAGATATTAAAAAATGCTTGTTTCTATCAGAAACGTCTTTAGGGTAACAAACCACGAAGTGCTTACTGATTCCACCCATGGGCAGAACTGAGTACTACAGTGATCCGGTGGACTGATCAAGGATAGAGACGCTTCCATGTCACAGTTATACCAAAAATCAAGCAAATTAGGGGCCTCAATTATGGCGTTGTTCAAGTCTAAGCTGTCTTCAATGTGAATCTCCTTCAAAGAAACGCTTGAGAATTTTAAGCATTTTAGCAGTAAACATGAGTTCAATACTAAACTTTCCAACATCACAAGTCCAGACACCATCTCAGCAATGATATCATCTGTAATATTGGCACAAACAATTGCCACCTTTCTAAAGTTCCTCAAGGCACCCACATTTAGTTTCCATGGCCACAAGAAATACTCAGAATTACCGCAATGAACAAACTTTCTAAGTGTGGATGCTTTGACGTTAAATTGCATCGATCCACTCGGCTCATTCACTTTTCTCCTCCAAGGAAGATATATTTTTTCAAGACCGGCTTTTGTAATATTTAATTCGATCAACGGACAGAACGTGACCATTCTCTGAAGCATATCCCCATTTAAAATTTCTGGGGTTAAATTTAAACACTCAAGAGAGACAAGCTTCATAGTCTCGTAATATGGGACGTTCACCTTCTTACAATTCAAGACTTTCAATGAATTTGCAGAAAATAGAATTTCAGGCAACCTATAACTCGGTGAACTTCCAAGAAGAATCTCGATATTCAACTCCTCCACTTGGTTCTGCACCGCGATCCCTATCCATTTATCAACCAACAGTTCAAGTGTTTCATCAATCTTAGGGAACTCGAGATGAAGTTTCCGTATTCTATGATTACGGATAGAGTATCTTTGCATAGCCTTATCTATAAACCCCACATACCTTTGAACAAACCCATCATCAAAACACCCTTTGTGGTGACCCCCTGTATGACAATGACACACTTCCAAGTACTTAGGCCGAAAATCCAAAATCGGGATCGAGGACCAAGCTTCATACCACCTTTTAGACAATACACTAGCACGACACGCCTCTTTGGTATCAAGTACTGAAAGGATCATATGAAGGAGAAACTCTGGGAGTTCCGATATTCTATCAACGGAACCTCTCCGTCTCTTTGCTACTTTTCCCTCCATAATTTTCTCAGAGGAATGTCGTCGAACAGGTTATATGCAATACCCTAAATTCTAAATATTTCGCTTAAAAATTTTGATTAGAATTAAACAAATACCCAAATCAATAAACTATCTATTGTAGCAATTTACCAAGTGAAATTCAAAGACGGGAAAGAAGAAAACATACAAACTTCGGATCAACTCGCTCGGATCAATTCTTCATTTCTGAGTCATGAAGGGCATTGGGCAAGAGAATGAGATAATTCGTATAGAAGGAAATGAAACGAGTAGTTCTAAATTGAAAAAGGTTTTATTTTTTGTCGAAAATGAAAATACTGAAGACGAATCGTCTCTTTTGGCGCCAAAATTTGTCTTGATTTACCAACTCATGATCATAGAGGTTTAAATGGCAAGTAACGGTAGCAATATCATTGATGATTCAAATTTTTTGGTTAAAATTTTACACTATTCTCATTTTAGACGGACTATTTTATTTGACATTTTTAGACGGTCTACGGTCTTATGTGATCATTTTTATGATAAGATGTGACCATTTAAATTAAATTACATTTTTATGGTAAAATGTTACCATTTAAATTCGATCACATTTAATTACTGTAAATGGGTCATATATGACCCGTATGAAGCCTTCTGAAAATTTTATTTCTCCTAAGAGTCCTAGAGGGTTTGAATGTTCTTAAATTATTTATATCAGTTAATTTTGATATCGTCAAGACGTCAAATATATTATTGATATATATATTTATATATGGTGAGATTTTTTTTTTAAAGAAAAGAACAATTCATTAATAGAACGTCATACGACACTTACAAATGATACGTATAATCGAAAACAAATATAATGGAAACCAAAGAAAAATAATTTTTTTGTAAATTAGGGATCTCAGAACACTCAAAACAGCATCTGACAATTCGGCTCGTCCTATTATCGCTATTTTCATGTAGCTTTTGAGATGATCCTTTGTTTGATTTATGAGATAAAATTTACCTCTGACTGGTTCCAAATATCGTTGACAAATCATTTGTACCCTTCGAAAGAACACGCTGCGAACCATCAACGAACTACTCTTGACTATATTAATGATGAGACTAAATCCACGAATAAATGGAAAAACCCCGAAATAAAGAACAGAAAAACGTTTCTCAACAAACGGGAGACTTTTATTAAATAGAAAATAGATCTGCATACTATTGATAGAAATATGAAATAATTTTGGGGCTTACCATCGATTGATAATCAATAGAATCCCCGCGTATAACTGATGGAGGATGGAGGCTAGGGTTTTAGAGAGTTTTTGTAGCACCCTCTTCTTACCCGGCCAAGGTAATTGGGAGATGTTACCTTCTCGGTTTCCCGAGGCGGTAAATAGGAGATACAATAAGGAAGCATTTATTATAAATGACAGATTTAGTGATTACAAACCATTAATTAAAGAATAAAATACAACTCATGACCACAATACTAATCTAACTAACTATACTCATCTCGTGACTCATCAAGTCCGTCCCGTCTCCCGCGTGCTATCCAAACAACCTGTACTTAACCTGCTCCCCATATGATCGAAAATATCATATGGATCGACACAGGCCACCCCGGAAATAGGTGACAATTACACAGACAGACAAGCGTCAGTTTCAATAAACCAATAAGGTGTGACACGACTCAAGTGTGTGAATATGCAACAAGACTACTAGTATGAATAAACCGCTATCGAACAACCACCACCACGGTATCGGGACACGCCCAGACATACCGAAAACCACACTGGTACCGGGATACGCCCAAACATACCGATAACCACAAACAGGTACCGAGACACACCCGGACGTACCGGGTCCAAAAGCCAACCGGATCCCCTGCCAGACGTCGTGTCTCAACCACACGAGTCCCTCTGTAACTCAAGCCATTAATGTGCACATCCCTCCTGGAGTGGAAAACTCCAAGAGGCGACTTAAGCGTAAGACGGTCTCCAACCATCTTACGTCTGACAACAACAACAAATCCTCTAACATATGTGATACTAAATTACTAACCAATACATGAATCACACCCAACATATCATAATCATCCTTTTAATTATGTGATTACCACTAAACATGTTATAATGCAAATGCCCTAATTATGCAAGACTAACTACAACATCAACATAAACAACATCACATTATTGAAACCGAGTAGGATTAACCAACCTTTTAGAAATCTCCTCAAGCTACTCGAATCCGGACCGAAACCGTCTCATCCTATACAAATCACATAATAACTATCACAAGGCATCCTATACTAGTTTATACTACAAAGCTTCTTATCATTACCCCTTAATTACCCCTATTACTCATGCTAATTACTAATTAATTACCCATAACTGTAGATACTTCATTTCTGCACCTCCCGCGAACCACCCGGTGATGATTGGGCTGCATGTTTGGTACGCGGAACGATTTGTGACAGTTCGTAAGTTTATCGTCAAGTGATCGCTCAAACACTTGTGTCTACCTCTTAATTGTCATCTACGTGCCGATACGGTCGTTTTGGCAGTAATTAGAGTACATTTGGAGTCCGGGTCATAAAACCGTCTTCATTTTCTGAAACCGAGTCGAGAATGTTGGAATGTTAGGATATTTCTATTCCATATTTTATAAATCTTTTAATCTTTGGCAAATAATTTCCCGTCATATTCACACAAAATATTAAGGAAAACAAGATAAATCCGTTATTCCATAACTAAAACACGGAAATCTTTCTTCCGCAGGAGGAAACCACTTGGGAAATGACGCAGCAGGTGCTGCCCCTCTTCCAAGAGACGCAGTGACTGCTGCGCCTCTTCCCAAGTCTTTTTCTGCGTATTTTTTCGTATCTTTTCGAGATTCACTTCCAAAGTTTCTCCGAAAACCCTACTTCCTTCGTGTGATTAGTATAAATAGAGACCTTCGGTCTCACATATTTATCACGCGAGTGTCCGCCCTTCTCTTCTCCATTTGCATTCTAGACCACGTTCTTACTTTTTGGCGTCTACGTGCTTGAACTTTCGACCACGTAAGCTCGGATCTTTCTGAGTACCAGCCTCGTTTTGCATGACCGACCAATTTGACCAGCTCCACAATAATCAACTTAATCAATCTGTTTAATTTCCTCTTACGAGGGCACTTTCGTCTACATTCGAGTCGAGCATCACTAAAACGTTAACTTAGTTCATCTCGTTTCGTCAAACATGTAAGTCTGAGGGTGTATAATCCCTATTTTATATTGTTGTTTATTTTTTGTAATCATTAATGTAAGGTTTATGTCGAAAGTATTCTTAAAACCGATTCGTAAAACCACGTTTTAAACCCTTTTTACGAGTTACCAGAAGATGACCGTCGAGAAAGGACGCAGCAACTGCTGCGCCTCTTCGAAGGGACGCAGCACCTGCTGCGCCTCTTCGTGAGGCTACCGCAGTTCCTGCTTCCTTTCTTCTTCCTTCGTCCTTTGATGATTCGATTGTTTTATTTCTTTCTTCAATTGTTCATTGTTCATATGACGATTTAAGCATAATAATTCTAACATGTAATATATTCATCATTAACGTTTAATTCATCATAATTCTCGACTTAAATCCCTTATAATTCATATTTGCGGGTTTTCGTCATTAAAGTCAAATTCTGTTTTTTAGAGGTTCGATTCATCAATATTGAGTCTCTGGAATTCATCTTTGATATATTTCCCACCTTTTGTTCATCGTCATCATCATCAGTTCGTCATTAATAACCTGTTTAACCTAATTAGTTATTTAATTCATTAATTTGTTAATTAATCCTTATTAATCTTGTAATTAGTTAGTCCTAATTAGTTTTGTTCCATGTTTATCGCTTTCATGACCATTAATCACATGTAAATAGCATATTAATCACTTTCATCCGAGTCAAATAGTATAATCAAACATAAATTCACCAATGAATATTAACGACTTGCAATTCCGGCTTCCAACGTTTTAATCGAGTTAAGGAAAAGGATCGAAGAATCGGCTGCGCCTCTTCAAGGACGCGACTCTGCTACTGCTTTGTTCTGGTTGATTTCTCTCTCGAACTCCGTCTTTGCCTTGACTTAATTACGTATTTAATTAACTATTATTCGTATTATCACCTTAATTTCTGTTCGTTAATTCATTTATTCCTTCTTTTCCAAATTATCCGTTTTAAAAGTATTTTCGACATAAATCAATTAACCCAATGTAATTATTGTAATTTTCTTTATTGTATTATTATTGTAATTTTCTTTATTATATTTCCTTGTATGCCTTCACATGTAATTGAACTTAAATCCCGACTTTGACATTAATTGTATAATAAATTAGTTGTTCACCGACTTAGTCTAATCTTCACATGCTAGGATTAAAATATTGGATGTTGCATTGCATGCATATAATCGACAATATATCGAGTATAGATGATTTTCCCTAATCATTAGTAGAGGCCGCTATCGAGGCGGGCGGTATTAGGTGTTCGATCAAAAGAGCTTCCTAATACGTACCCTCACCCCTTACTCCAGATCTCTGTGAACATCCGTATTCATTGGCATCCACGAGAGTCATTCTAGACATAGAATGCTAAGGGTAACGAGTTATTGGTGTTCATGTCACTACTTTGTGTCTTGACATGGCACGAGTATTCGAACGGTTTCCAATTTTCCACAATAAATTGGTGGCGACTCGACAAATGCAAACGCTTGTTCTCCCCCAAGCGCCCCCGTGGGCCCGCGTCCACAGTTTGGCGACTCCGCTGGGGATAATACACTTACGTGTAGCCAAAAGGGTGAAACTTGAACAAGGTTAGGGAATAGTTTGTACAAGACAATTGTCGGTTTTCATAATTTGGTCTTCCTAGATCGTTTATTCGGCCTTCCTAGGCCCAACCCAACCTATTCGACCAATCGTCCCGTCTAAACGGTTCTAATTCTTATTTGGGCCTAAGGATGGATAGCGATTGACGTCATCCATACCATGATACTTACTCTTGTTTGTATCAAAAACTTTCACTAGTTGAGGAAATGGACTAGGAATCGGCCTTACTCTTGTTTGGTACGAGCCTCTCCACAGACTTCGGGTTTGATTGTTAGGTATGGCAACCCACCCTTTAAACCAAAACCCTTTTAAATGCACTCAGCATCCCGTTATAATGCTTGTATATTGTTTGTTCCATACGTGATCACCATTTTCTAAACGAAACCATGACGATTTTTGTAAATCCAAAATCCTTCTTTAAAATGTAAAAAAGTTTCGAAATATAGGCCTAATATTATCACAAAACAAGTCGAAACTCTGTCCAATTGTCGAGTCAAAATTCGGGCCTCAAAACCCATTTCAAAACCTCACTTCGAGTCCACTCCTACAACTACACTAAAGTTGACTAGGACCAACATTTTTCAAACTTTGTCATTTCCTCAAAACTCACTTGACACAAGTGGCACACTCCCACTTCACGAGTCAAAACATTTCTTTTCGAGTAAGTGTGCTAGAGTGGTCGATCGTGTTTTGATTCGTCGTCGATCTCTTATTCAGTTTCCAAGATGCCTGAAACAAGCGACGTGAACTTCAACCAACTCCAGAAAGGTAATGATCAAATCCTAGCCGCGCTAGCTCGTCTCCAAGTTACTCAAGACCAAGTGTATGATCGCCTTAACACCATTGAGGGCCGAATATATGTCGTGGAAACGAGGATGCCTCCTCGAGAAGCTGAGATCGCTGATGACTTCGTGAACAACTTCAGTGACGAAAACCCTCCTATAGGTATGACTGCAGCCGAGAAACGACTCCAATACTTGGAGGAACAATTGATGTATCTCAAAGGGGATGACATTTATAGGGAGAACAATCGCAAATATGAGGCTGTAAGTTCCAAGTTGCCAACCAACTTCAACATGACGGATATCCCTAAATTCAAGGGGCATGAAAATCCTTTGAACCATATCCGTGCCTTCAAGAATTACATGTCTATCAAAGGCATTAAACCCGAGATGTTCTTAAGGATCTTTCCTTCATCTCTTGACACCATCCCAAAACAATGGTTCTATTCGCTAGAACACAAGAAAATCGCTACTTGGGACGATGCCGCAATCGAGTTTGCTAAACAATATGCGGATAATGCTGAAATCCAAGTCAACATGCGCACTTTAGAGGTTCTTACTCAAAATGACAAAGAAGGTTTCACCAATTTCCTAAGTCGGTGGAGGAAGACTAGTACTCAACTTGTTGAACGTCCGGATGAAGCTACCCTCGTGGAGAAATTCGTGGACAACCTAAAGCCCATCTACGCAAATTATTTGAGGTATCAAGACATCAAGACTTTCAAAGACTTGACCGTACTAGGGACAAGTGACACGACTATCGCAACCCTATCAAAGATAAAACCTAACGGTCTCAACTAAAATGTAGCAGAGGCAGTCGAGTATCGAATCCACAGGGAGGTAACGCAATTATAGCTGCCTAATTCTAATCCTATGGTAACAATTGGAGGTTGGTTGAATTTGATTCTAAACTACGAGGTTTGAAAGGAAGAGAAATAAAGTAAAGAGCAGTAAAGACAATAAAATACGATTTAAACTATCAAGAAGAGAGGGACATGTCGGGATTTCGGTTCACTACGGTAGTCAAATAACTTAGCTGTAAATGATTCAGACGAACTAATGTGAGACGGATGTTAAAAGGTCCTTTAGGTCCACTTTCTATCCTAAAATACCACTAACTTAACTTTCGTCCTCATTAGGGTAGTCTACTGTTTATAGCAGGCCTATTTAGTCCAATCTTTCGATCCAGGATTAATTTTAGCCAGATTAAAGGTTGACATAGAAGCGTGCACTCAACTAGGTCGGGAATTACAGTTAAATTGCTATAGTGACAGAGTCTCGTGATTAATTAAATCTCGATTCATCTACTAAATCGTCATCTTTCTACCGCAGATTCCCTAATCCCAACATGAAGGGAGTTTAGCTACTTATATCGGTGATTAAACTAACAGCAGACAATTTTCCAGCAGTGAACATTATAAATAAACTAAAACTCGCAATAATGAAAATTAGGGCAAAGGAAATAAGAACACAAACGAGAAATTGAAGCAACAAAATGATTATTATCAATAAAGGAAGAGAAGGAATTACAATCAATGCGAATCCGGCGTAAAGAACAACTGAATCCGAGCAATAATAACCTCAAAGTAAAGTAACAGTGAAGAAGAATAAAAGTAACGTAGTAAAGTTTTCTACTGTCAAAGATAGAGTAAAAGTATGATAAAAGATGATGTCTCTTAACCTAGTTAACATAGGTTTAAATAGAAAATAAACTAAAGCTTGCGGAATAAAACAACACACGAACTGATTAAAAGCCCATACCCGTAAAAACCACTCGATCGAGTGGATTAAACCACTCGATCGACCAACTCTCCAACAAAAGTTACTCGATCGACCAAGAAGTCACTCGATCGAGTAGATGGTCCTGTGTGACTTAGTGATCGAGTGAAATGTTACTCGATCGACCATCAGGGCATATGAAAACCACTCGATCGAGTGTCAGAGGGTGTGAAAACCACTCGATCGAGTGACAAGACTTCATTTTAGCTCACGTCTGTGTCTAGGTGCCTCGTAATGCGTGCCACGACGCTTCCAAATGCAGTACCTCACTCTGGGACAATCCCGTCTCCTCTAAATGCATGCAAAAAGGACGAAAAGGAGTATGGTTCCACTACTTTCGCGATCATTCCTACAAAAAGGACAAAATACACCAAAGTAGCCAATTCGGGGCAAAATACCATAAAAACAGTATAGAAATGCATAGAAATACGTGCTGAAATAGGCTAAAAAGACTATACATTAGGCACGTATCAAATCTCCCCAAACCAAACCTTTACTCGCCCTCGAGTAAACTCAAAACTAAACTGATGGAACGGAAATGATAACTCAGAGCTAGCTTAACTTGTCTACTTGAACCAATTTAATGCAACAAAAATCAACAGTTAAAGCATAGCAGTCAATACGCAAACGAATTATAAGCTGTTCAGAAATAAAGCTGACCTATCGACCTTGCAAGACCAACAAAACTGGACTCTCACTTGGTCACTCTTCTCTCATGAAGCAAATGGTGAATATTATATGTAAAAGAGAGAAGAAAAGACAGTCACTCACCTAACTGCGACCTACACAGCATGCATGCAACAAAAATGAAAGACAATTCAAGTACTAATGCACACACTCCAACCAATAATGTCCGTCACAGCCGAGGGCTTGCAAATAATTTGGGAACAGTGAGGTTCAGGTGAGAAAAGGCAAAACATGTTATGGAAATGTGGAGGTAAAAGCGTCAAGCTAGTTCCTAATAGGACCATAATAAAACCATCCGGGTCTCAACTGACTGAAAGATCAAGTACAAGTGCCCTTCATTTGGCACAAAACTCACTAGACTCAAAACACAATCTCCTCAAAAAATATGGGATAGAACGGAAGAGGCAGACGGTCACAAACTTCCCTTTTTTAAACACCGTCTGAAACAACTAACTGAAACAAACAACCCTTTTCGATTGTATATCTTCGAACATCTTCTCAACTCTTTTTTCATTTTCACAATCTCCCTTTTTTTTTTCTTTTTCTTACGTTTCAGCCCTTTTTTTCTGTTTTTCATTTTTTTTTTCTTTTCTTTCTTTCACGTTTTCTTTCTCTTTTTTTCTCTTCTTTTTCAATACTTTTTTTCTTTTTCTTTCCTCCTTCCTTAATACAAACACCAACTCCAAACAAGAATTACGGACCAAACTGCAGTGGGAAACATACCACAAAAGAACATACTAACTAGCTTGACTAGGCAGGCTTAGTTTGGAATGTAGCTAATGGGTCAAAAAGGCAAGTTTTGGCTAATGTGGAGCTAAATGGGTGAAAGATATAAAGAAAGGGGAATTTGCAAGACCCTCCCTGCATGTGACACCAACCACAAACCCGAATATGTGCATTTGACAAGAAATTGAATGTCATAAATGTGCAAATGAGATGAACATGCTATGCAAGGAGTACTACTCTCAAAATTCCTAATGAACTGGTCATGAATGGCACCAGTTATGGCTCTAAAAACTCAGAATTTTTAAGTAGTTTGCCAATTTATAGGTCAAGTCTAAACAGTCAGCTTGTATTTGAACAGAAATTCGTAGATTATGCGTATGACAAAGCTAAAAAACTATCAATAAAGTGCAAGGCTCAAGTAAATTGACAAGTTATAGTGCAATTTCATCACGGAAATCTACCGTTCCGACTCAACCTATATGCAAAAGTAAACGTGAAATTTTTTTGAATTTTTGACATTTTTCTAATTTTTTGGATTTTTTTGATTTTTTTTTTTTGAAAATAAACAACAATGCAAGCTGAAAAATTAAACGTGGATGCAAAACAAATGCAAATGCAGACTCAAAAGGATGCAATACCCTCCCCAAACCAAAACGGACAACGCCCTCGTTGTCCTCCAGCATACACCAGCAGAAAAATGGGGGATCGGGAATATACAACCTATAAATAAAATAAAAGCAATAAATAAAGGAGACAAAATAAAAGAGTAAGAAAACATACAAAAAAAAAAAAAAAAAAAACGAACTTCCCCAAACCAGCCAGAAAACTGGGGAAGTGAGTAGACCAGTAGCTACTCGTCGTCGTCGTCGTCGTCGTCGTCGCCATCTCCATCTCCATCTCCCTCTCCCCGGTACAACGGGTCTCTCTCCTCCTCTCTCCTCTCCCGCTCCTCAGCGCGAGCTCTCTCCACCGCCACCTCTGGGTCCTCGCTCTCCTCCTCGTCCTCTGACACCGGGTACCCCTCAGCTGGGAACCGGAAGAAGGAAGGGTGTGGCCAACCCTCGGGGATCGGTCTGTGTCTCCGCAAGTGGTACTCGTACAGAGGGTTTAGTGTCAAAGCTAAGTCCCTCTCCATACGAGCCCGACGCTCTGCAAGCTCAATCAACAGACCGAAGCGCGCCCCCTTGGTCGGGGCCATGAGCGCTACAAAGCGAGGAGGTAGTCTAAAAGTAGCCGGAAAGACCGGCTCAGCCTGAGTCTGAGTCTGGGTCTGGTCAGTGGGAGGTGGGGCAGGAGTAGGAGTAGGAGTAACAGTGGGAGTAGGGGTTGGATCGGGAGTAGCCGTGGAAGGCTGGGTACTCCTGAGGGTGTAGACCCCTCTCCGGTCTCAACTCGCCGCTTCTTGGCTGGTGCATCAGTAGGTGGTCGAGGCTGGAGTGGAAGGTAAAGTAGAGGCAAGGCATGCAGACGGTGGCCCTTTACCACTGTAGGTAAGGGCTCAAGACGGGGGAGACTGTCGCAGGGTAAGTCGACAGACAAGCAGCCGTCAATCTTCCAAGTCTTGTGGTCTGGGGTCAGCCAATGCTGAGAGAGCATGGCATCCAGACTCAGTAACCTCTCTCCCGTGAGGTACTGTAGGTCACGTGGCCAGGTGGGGAAAAGGCGATGGGCAAGAATGGTGGCTATGCCACCGCAGGCAATGGTTCCGTCTCCTTCTTCCCCGGTCGTGGAGGTCGGGCGGTGAGGTAGGCAATGTTGAAGGTAAACGGACCCTCACGGTCGACATTGGTAACCGCCCGGGATGGAGAGCTCGCGGTTCGTGATGTTATTCGGCTCCTTTCGGCCGAAAATAGAGCTCCCCATGAGTGCGAGAAAACAGGAGACGGGGGGATGGTGGACTGGTGGAGCTTTCGCTCCGAAAACGGGTCAGGCCAAGCACCGCCAAACTGTTTGTAAACCTTCCTCGAGTCGACGTCACACCCGAGGAGGTAAGGTCTAGCAAACTACCAAACTCGCAGAGGCATCGAAAGGTCCGGTTAAATAGCAGGAAGGAGACTGAACATTTGTCGGGGTCGGTCTTATGTGCGTACGGGGAGAAGGTGAAAGAGCGAGAAACTCGAGACTCGGCTCTAAGAAGGTGTGGCCCCTCATGGTAATGAGGCCAGGCATCCCCGTGACCCGTAATAAATCACACACTGACTCATAAATGCCAAGTTTCTCTAATGCCAATTTGTCAAAAAATCGGGAAGGCATGTGTTCACACTTCAGCAGGTTATAAAAGTTACCGCGGTGTAAAGCATTGACGAATAATACCTGCGGGTAGTCCGGGTGAGAGTCGAGGGAAGTGTCCCCTCGGACAGTAACTTTCTCAGAAGTAGGCGGATCGGCAGCTGAGGTAGAAGCAGAAGCAGGGGCAGCAGTTGTGGAAGTGCTAGCTGTGGTGGAAGTAGAAGGAGCTGGAGCTGGTGTAGCTCTGACTAGTCTACGACCTCGGCCTCCGTCTCTGGAACGCAAAGCAGCGGCCCGCTCTCGGACTGTGTAGGGAACTAAAGCAGCTCTGAAGGCAGCTGAGGCTGCTGGTGAGTGTGCCACAGGTGTAGAAGTGGTGGCGAAGTGGTGGGCGGAGTAGCTTCTGAATCGAGCTCCCAGTGAGCTAGTGGAGCGTAAAGCTGTCCCCCCCGGTGAAACAAGGAGAACTGGAGCTGCAGTGGTGACTAAAGCAGAGCTAGTGGCAACAGCAGGAGCCACTGACTCACTCAAAGGTGGACTGGAGGTGGTACTAGCAGAGGGTAAGGTACGCGACTCCATCCTGAAATCAAAACAAGGGGCATGATAAGAAAAATGGCTGCTAACCGTGGCTAAAACAGCGCGTTAACCAACATGTGACAGCATGTAAATCTCCTAAAAGTCGAAAAATTCGACTCTACAGCATAGAATTCCCAATAATCCTCAAACAAATTCGAAATACAGTACATGAGTGATGATAAATTGACAATGTAATGACTGCTAATGGAGACTAAGGATAGCATGAGAACTGCATATGACAACATGTAAGACTCCTAGCAGGCGAGAAATTCGACTCACAGAACAAGATTTCCCAACAATTTACAGCAAGTAATGGCGATAGGGGACGGAAAAAGCAGTTAACAACAGCAGCAAGTAAGAAAGGACTGAGGTTAAACAAAACAAGGCAGCATAAAGACCGTCTGACAGTCGAAAAAATCGACTTAGGAGCCCTAATCGCGGAAATCTCGCGCAAATTTCGAATTAAGCAAGCAACAACAGCAAGGAATTGGGATAAGATCATCAAGCAGTTAATTAAGGGCATGTAAAAGCAATTAAGTCGAAAAAATCGACTGGACATGGATTTTCGAAGCCCTAGTTCAATATCACCTCATGAAATCCGAATTAAACGAAGTGAAAATGCAAAGAGGGTGAATGAAACACTTACTTGATGATGATGAACCTACAAATGCAATTAATCCTCAAATAAACAAGCAACAAAGGCGGATTTCAGTCGAAAAACCCGCAAACCCTAAATCCCTTTTAAAACCGCGATAATGGACACAAATAGAGGGGAAATCAAGGGGCTTTTGAAGATTAATATGCAAGGAATGAAATGTAGGTGACGGATTTGGTGATTTGGGCAAGAAAAATGGGGATTTGGGGGAGTTGAAATCGCAATTAGGGGAAGGGTTAGACGGAATTAGGGATGCAAATGAATTAGAAAAGGAAATAAAGAGTTTAAGTTTAGAAAACTCCCGTGTCCTGTTCATTTCACTCGATCGAGTGATTTTAAATCACTCGATCGAGGACTTTTGATGTCCCTATTGCTCGATCGATAAACATCCACTCGATCGACCAGGTACTCTTTTGACTTTTCTCGATCGAGTAGATAAACTACTCGATCGACCATATTTTCACTCGATCGAGTACAAAAAGTGCTCGATCGAGGACTTTCCTCTTGTAGGCTCTTGAATTTCGTCTTTTCTTCCTTGAATTGCGTGAAACTTCCCCAAACCTGCATAAAAACACATCCAAGAGGTTCCCAAAATACCAAATACGCAAAAGCACAGTCTATAGTCTTACGTCTATGCTAAACAAAATTGTCTAAACTAATTGTCCTAATTAAAACGCAATAAACCAAATTCAAAAGAAATTCAAAAATTGTCTATTACAAGGTGTTACATGGGGCATTTCCCCGTTTAATTCCCATCAAATTTCAGTAGCCCCTTCGTGGGCTTCTGACTGGAGGACGTCACCTCAGCAACGTTGACTGTCCTCTTCATCTTCCATGAGCATGAATTATCACTTGAAACGGGAGGAGGAGAGTAGCTCGCATCCACGTAAGCGTCGGCTTTCCTCGTCCTTGCTCCTCTATCACCGTCTTTGGCATCCTTTCTTCCAATTTGATTGATAATGGCTGCACCATGTCCCCTGACAGTCCCTTCCTTGCTTTCATCTGCACCTGCAGTAAGGAAAACAGACGAACTTTCCTCCTTTTTGCTCTCAATCTGAGGCGGAGGGTTAACAATAGCGGCACAATTCTCCAAATTTTCATTTAGAGTGTCAATAATAGGAACAATAGAAGAGAGAGCATTGCAAGGCTAGGCTTGCATGGGAGCTCTCCGGAACTTGGACTGATGAAAAATCAACTCCTCGTCCCCCACCTGAAAGGTCAAAGTCTTCCCCCTGACGTCTATAACTGCACGGGCAGTGGATAGAAATGGTCTCCCTAAAATAATAGGGGTGTGTGCATCTTCGGGGATGTCTAAGACAACAAAATCAACGGGAATAAAGAACTTCCCGATCTGAACAGGTACGTCTTCTACTATACCTAGTGGCCGTGACAGACTACGGTCGGCCATCTGGACAGTCATGTTGGTGCAACTCAGTTTAGTCAAACCAAGTCTCATAGCCAGAGACAAAGGTAAGACACTTACGCTAGCGCCTAAATCGCATAGCGCATTATCAATTAATTGCATACCGATATGACACGGAATTGAAAAACTACCCGGGTCTGATTGCTTAGGGGGTAACTTATTTTGAAATAGGGCTTACCCCACCTCAGTCAAAGCTACGGTCTCAGTGTCATTAATAGTCCTCTTACGTGCTAAAATTTCCTTCATAAACTTTAAATAAGAGGGTACCTTAGTCAGCAATTCAGTGAACGGCACGCTGACTTCCAAGCTCTTCAAAAGTTCGACAAATTTGCCAAACTGTTGATTAACTTTGGTATTCTGTAGCCGCCTCGGGAAGGGAACCGTGATTGGTATCTCGAGTCCCTTGTTTCTCGCTTCCAGAGTGTCTTCCGGTGCAAGTTCTGTATCCTTTGGACGCTTCTTACCTCTCGAACGAGGTCTCTCCGGTGATTTCTCGCTTAAACGAGCACTAGCAGGCTCTCGAATAGCTTCCCGTCATCAATACTACTCGATCGACCAAGTTCCTCACTCGATCGAGCTGTTTTTTCATCATTGTCAGTCGATCGAGTAACATTTCCACTCGATCGACCAACTGCACTTTCCTGTTCACTCGATCGAGCAGGAAAACCGCTCGATCGACATGTTTCTTCACCATTTCCACTCGATCGATCATTAAAAACTACTCGATCGACCTGTTTCTTGGCTGACACCTCATTATTTCCGCCAAAGCACTGTTCATCATCGATTCTGACTTCCTAGGGTCGATTTTTGCACTTCTGTCCCTCATAAGAAAGACCGCTTCTCAATTCTATCAGATTTACCGTCTCATGTGGATTCTTCTCATTTTGAGTCGGTAATTGACCCGGCTTTCTCGAGGATTGATTCGCAACAAGTTGGGCAACTTGAGTCTCAAGTGCCTTGAATGACGCGTCCTTCTGTTGTAATTGCTTTGAAATGGACTGCATCATAGACTTTAACTCACTCATTTCACTCACCCCACTTGGAGATGATGCACCTTGATTAGGAGGGTTGAAAGAAGGAGGCTTCTGATAGCCCTGTTGATTCTTGTGTGGAGGAATATACGGTTCTTTGGGTTGGAGGAGCGGTGGGATTGAGCACATTTCGATTGCTCCACCTCAAATTGGGATGGACGTTCGGCTCGTAATAAGTGTTGTTCTGCCTGTAATGTTGAAAGGCAGCGCATTGCTCAAAAGGACTGGGACAATGATCTGAGACATGCCCCCTCTCCTCCACATCTTCTACAGACGAAAGAACCCTCTGTCATAGCATTAACCTGATACATCCCTCCTTTGGAAGCTCCTCCCAACTCATATTTATCAAATCTTGCGGTGAGAGCTTCAAGTGCAGCTACAGAAGAAGATTCAGCAGCTCTTCTTTGATTTCCTCTCGAGTTCCCATATTCAGCTTTATGGATGGCCAAATCATCTATGATCTTCCACCCCTTGGTTGCTCCCAAGTTTTCAGCAAATCGGCCATTGGCTGCAGCATCCAAAATAGCCCTCTGATCGTCATAAAGTCCATTGTAAAAATGGTTGCACAAGCTCCATTTTTCGAAACCATGGTGCGGTATGGTTCGCACTAGCTTCTTAAATCGAACCCATGCCTCGTGAAAGTTCTCGTCAGGCCCTTGTTTAAAACTCGTTATCTGAGCTCTAATGGCAATAGTCCTCGATGCAGAAAAGTACTTCTTATAGAATGCTAAAGCCAGTGAATTCCAGTCAGTTATACCGTGAGCAGCTCGGTCTAAATCCCTATACCACTCCCTCGCAGCATCGCGGAGTGAGAAGATAAACATGGTTTCTTTTATCTGATCCGCTGTCACGCCAGTGGGAGGGGGTATGGAGCAGCAGTAATCAATAAAGGTCTCCATATCTTTGAGCTGCATCTTCGATTGCGACTCCGAACCGATTTCTCGATCAAGCCGATATAAGCGGGTTTCGGTTCGAATTTTCTTGCCTCCCTGGTAGTACAAATCCCTTATAGAGATCCTCATTTGTCGGTTCGAATGACTGGCAATGGTTGCTTCTTCGGCCATTTGTAGAAAGTCCGGAGAAGTAACTGTCTCAGTTGATGAATTGGAGACTGGAGATGAAGACGGATTTTCCTCGAAAAGCTCGTTCTCGTGAAAGCTTGACAGAGTACTTAGCTCTTCCTCTGTCGGTAATACCCTTTGTGATCGCCTCAACTCGCGCAGAGATTTCTCAAGCTCAGGATTATAAGGCAATAATTCACCGCCCTGAGACTTGCGCAAAAGAGGAAACTACAAACAGGATATAAGAATAGTCTAAGGAACGGGTGTTCCTTAAACTGAAAAAAAGGACTAAAATAAAACAACTAATAAATTGAACAATTGCCTCCCCGGCAACGGCGCCAAAATTTGACACGGCTATCGCAACCCTATCAAAGATAAAACCTAACGGTCTCAACTAAAATGTAGCAGAGGCAGTCGAGTATCGAATCCACAGGGAGGTAACGCAATTATAGCTGCCTAATTCTAATCCTATGGTAACAATTGGAGGTTGGTTGAATTTGATTCTAAACTACGAGGTTTGAAAGGAAGAGAAATAAAGTAAAGAGCAGTAAAGACAATAAAATACGATTTAAACTATCAAGAAGAGAGGGACATGTCGGGATTTCGGTTCACTACGGTAGTCAAATAACTTAGCTGTAAATGATTCAGACGAACTAATGTGAGACGGATGTTAAAAGGTCCTTTAGGTCCACTTTCTATCCTAAAATACCACTAACTTAACTTTCGTCCTCATTAGGGTAGTCTACTGTTTATAGCAGGCCTATTTAGTCCAATCTTTCGATCCAGGATTAATTTTAGCCAGATTAAAGGTTGACATAGAAGCGTGCACTCAACTAGGTCGGGAATTACAGTTAAATTGCTATAGTGACAGAGTCTCGTGATTAATTCGTCTGATTCATCTACTAAATCGTCATCTTTCTACCGCAGATTCCCTAATCCCAACATGAAGGGAGTTTAGCTACTTATATCGGTGATTAAACTAACAGCAGACAATTTTCCAGCAGTGAACATTATAAATAAACTAAAACTCGCAATAATGAAAATTAGGGCAAAGGAAATAAGAACACAAACGAGAAATTGAAGCAACAAAATGATTATTATCAATAAAGGAAGAGAAGGAATTACAATCAATGCGAATCCGGCGTAAAGAACAACTGAATCCGAGCAATAATAACCTCAAAGTAAAGTAACAGTGAAGAAGAATAAAAGTAACGTAGTAAAGTTTTCTACTGTCAAAGATAGAGTAAAAGTATGATAAAAGATGATGTCTCTTAACCTAGTTAACATAGGTTTAAATAGAAAAGAAACTAAAGCTTGCGAAATAAAACAACACACGAACTGATTAAAAGCCCATACCCGTAAAAACCACTCGATCGAGTGGATTAAACCACTCGATCGACCAACTCTCCAGCAAAAGTTACTCGATCGACCAAGAAGTCACTCGATCGAGTAGATGGTCCTTGTGCAGCTTAGTGATCGAGTGAAATGTTACTCGATCGACCATCAGGGCATATGAAAACCACTCGATCGAGTGTCAGAGGGTGTGAAAACCACTCGATCGAGTGACAAGACTTCATTTCAGCTCACGTCTGTGTCTAGGTGCCTCGTAATGCGTGCCACGACGCTTCCAAATGCAGTACCTCACTCTGGGACAATCCCGTCTCCTCTAAATGCATGCAAAAAGGACGAAAAGGAGTATGGTTCCACTACTTTCGCGATCATTCCTACAAAAAGGACAAAATACACCAAAGTAGCCAATTCGGGGCAAAATACCATAAAAACAGTATAGAAATGCATAGAAATACGTGCTGAAATAGGCTAAAAAGACTATACATTAGGCACGTATCAACAAGGATCGAAGATAACATTCGTAAAGGGCTCTTGTCCAAAACGATAGGTCGTAGATATCAAGGCTCAACAAGTCGTTCTTACGGCTCTACTAGCAAGACTGATGAAGTTAACCTCCTCGAGCCATCTAAGAAGAGTACCCCTCCAAGGAAATTCACAAATCTAGGGGACACATATTCCAACGCTTTGAAAAGGTTGATGAAACTTGGTAAACTTCAATCCATGGGCCCTACACCCGAACCAGAAAAGAAATCCAAATTCTGGGATGAGAATTCGTACTGCGAATACCATAGAGGTAAGGGACATGATACAGAGAAATGCTACAAATTGAAAAATGTACTTCAAGATATGATTGAAGACGGTCGCCTACCAATACTACCTGGAGGTAAACCTAATAACACTCAGAATCCTCTTGAAATTCTAGTGATTACGAGTGAAGAATCTACCATAGATTGTTCACATCTAATTTCTCCAGTCGAAAATGAAGTTCATGCAATAGAAAATGAAGGGAACTACTCCACCATTTCTCCAACCATCACTGATTTCATCGCATGGGCAAAAAGTGTGGATAGGCAAGTCGTGGAACTAGAGAGCGCAGTGGCAACCCTACGTGATCCCAACGCCACACCTAAAGAACGTGCACCACTAGTTTTCTCTCAAAACACTACAATGCAAGAAGTAGTAGACATGGTTGATGAACTAGTCGACCAGATTATCCAATTAGAAGCTGAAATCATGAGAATGAGGGAACTTGTTACTATCAATGGAATATGGGCCGATGATGATGAAGACGAGTATCTCACTGAACACTACTTAGTCAAAGTCAGTGAGGAAATAGTCCATAATTGTGAAGATCAAGATGTAGACCACCTCACTCGTTCAGGACGCCCATACCAAAACATTTCTCAAAATGGTCCCATAGCAAACGGTCCAACCAATGTGGTCATACCAAATGATAATGAAGAAGGCTCTACCGACCATTTGCTGAAGCAACTACAGAAGACAAAGGCTGATCTTTCAGTTTGGCAACTAGTGGCAAGCTCATTCCCACATCGCCAAGCTTTACTGCAAGCTTTGTCCAAACTAAATGTGGCACATAACTCCACACCCGACGACGTGGTCAACTTGGTCTTCTAAGAATCACCAAAGCTAAGTAATCCAATTACTTTCTCGGATGAGGATTTGCCACCCTTCGGTGCTAGTCATAACTTGGCTCTTTATATCACTGTCATTTGCTTAAAGAAGAATGTGCCAATGACTTTGGTAGATGATGGCTCCGCAGTCAATGT
This sequence comes from Silene latifolia, assembly GCF_048544455.1. Lineage (NCBI taxonomy): Eukaryota > Viridiplantae > Streptophyta > Magnoliopsida > Caryophyllales > Caryophyllaceae > Silene > Silene latifolia. The sequence goes on from NC_133537.1 coordinate 321,562,299, forward strand.
CATACCCTTGAAAACGGCATACAAATTGGGCATGAAAGAATTAGATTGAACCCCTACCAACCAAGGTGTTCGCGCATATGATGGTACACGACGAAAGGTGGTAGGACTTGTTGACCTAACCATAGCCACAGGGCCGATTGAGCGAAAGGTCTACATCCAAATAGTGAATATTGAGGCATACTTCAACATACTTCTGGGAAGACCCTGGATTCACGCTTCCAAAGCGATAACATCCACACTCCACCAGAAAATCAAAATCCCACTAAATGGTAAGGTGTTGACGATCACTTCGTCGCCCATAAATAAAATAATCGAAAAGAAGTCAAGCAATCAAGTCCTTACAGATCCAGTACATGAACTTGGGGGCTTCCATATCATAAATGTCATAGAAAGTGAATTGGCACCATTATACTTCAATCCCTACTCTAACTTAGTGGTCAACCACATACTCAAAACCCAGGGATACTTCCCAGGAATGCCTTTGAATCCTATCTGAAGAAACATCTTTTCACCCTACAAAGAGGGTAATTCACAAAGAATACCCCTTGGACTAGGATACAAACCCACTAAAGAGGAAGTTCTCTAGGTGCTCGCTCAATTTCAAAACCGTAAGAATGTAGGAATCCAAATGCGACCCTATCTCCCTACCCTTAATGGATACTTCGTTAGGGAAGGAAGTCAAGAACTCTTTCATGGATTTCCTGAACTTTGGCACTATCTCGAAAGGAAGTTAGCCGGAATCGAGATCTTTCACGATTGCTACTTCATTCCTCCAGAAACAGTTCCTACCGTCAAGACTCGTGAAGCACCTTACCTAGACGAACAAGCCGTGAGTTTACTATTTGGAGAAGATCGATTTGTTAGAGCCGCGCAGGATGAGATCATTACCATGATACTTCAAGACGATCACTTCAACCCTACCGCATTAATCACAGAAACCAACATCAATCAGCAGAAAGGATGGAGAAAATCGAACAAGTGGACAAACAATCAAGGAAGACTCTTCAAGCTCACTACTGGAAAAGGAGAGATGTTCAAAGGAGAACCAGAAGACGATGAATTCGAGTCAGAGTCAGAGTCGGTATAATACTACGGTTTTATGAGTCTCTGGGTACTCTATCGAGTGGGCCTTACTCTGTCGAGTAAGGGTGTGTTGCGATTTAAAATAGTTTCTGACCTGTTGGGTACTCGATCGAGTAGCCTTGGTACTCGATCGAGTAGCCGGTTTACGGGGGGATGATTTGTCGGGTTTTGTTAATAATGCAATTTAATATATAAACACTTCCGTCACTTTCATAATACACTTTTACAAACCTAATTACTTTCAAAAGAGAAATCAATCTGCGTACTTCGCATTATTGGCAAATCCCGGAGCTAGAGAGGTCGGATTTCGTTGTTCTTTGCATCATAGTGATCCTTGCGTCAAGGGTAAGATCCACGTACCATTTTTATAGCATTTGGTTGACTTTGTTTAAACCCGAATTTTGGGAATTGGGGGTTTTTATGATTTATTGTGTTGTTAGTAATTGTATGATCATATGTTAGGAGGAGGATTTGTAGAAGAGGCCTTTTGATAACAGCTGTTGAGATCGTCTGACTGTATTGCATTCTAGGTAGGGTTTCCCTACTCATTATTAGTCCCATAATGTGTTGATGGTGATTTGTGATTGTTGATTGTTATCATACGAGTATTGCGACGGTTGTTGGTTTTGATTGCTGTTTATTAGTTGTGATTGTTTGTATCTGTCTGTGTTCTTCGGGGCGCGTCCCTGGCTGAGTGGAGTCACTTGCAGGAGTGGCTTAATGCCCATTATTCGCCTTCTGTGGAACCCGCCACAGAAGGGATGTGCACATTAATTGATTTGGGTTTATCGCTCGACGGAGATGAGCGGGGATTAGATGGGAACGGTTGCGGTCCCCCACTGGCGGCGTGGAGTGACCTGTTGCGATTGGCACTCTGGCAGGGCTACACACTTTAGTGTGTAGTCAGTATTGTGGAGTTGGGAATGGAGTTCAGAGTATATCTGTGATGATTGAGCTGTGTTGTTTGTTGTGTTGTTGGATTTTATAAATTGTGTGATTAGTACTGACCCCGTTTATTGTTTTAAAAACTGTGGTGAACCATTCGGGAATGGTGAGCAGTTGTTGAGCAGGTATGAGTAGAGATATATGGGCTAGCTGGGATGAGTCATCACTGCAGTTAGAAGAGTCTTCCGCTGTTGTCAGACATTATGTTTAGCTTTTAGACATTTGATTTTGGAGAACAAGTATTCACTTTTTATCAGTTTGGTTTCCGGATTGTAACCTCTCACTTAACTTTTTACTATTTAAATATGTTTCTTTATTGTCTTATGATTATCATTGCCTCGGGTAACCGAGATGGTGACGTTCCTATACCTGAGTGGTCCTGGTAAGGCACTTGGAGTATGGGGGTGTTACAATCGGAGTCAGAGTGTGGACAGCGGAAGGCCCACGGGGGCGCTTGGGAGGAAGAGAACAAGAGTTTGCATTTTGTTGGAGTCGCCACCAATTTTTATGGGAAATTGGAACCGTTCGAATACCTCGTGTCATGTCAAGACACAAAGTAAAGACATGACCACTAAGCAATCGTTACCCTTAGCATTCTATGTCTAGAATGACTCTCGTGGATGCCAATGAACACGGATGTTCACAGAGATATGGAGTAAGGGGTGAGGGTACGTATTAGGAAGCTCTTTTGATCGAACACCTAATCCCGCCCGCCTCGATAGCGGCCTCTACTAATGATTAGGGACATCATTTATACTTGATATATCGTCGGTTATATGCATGCAATGCAACATCCAAGTTTTAATCCTAGCATGTGAAATTAACTAAGTCGGTTGACACGTAATTAGCAAACAATTAATGTCGAAGTAGGATTTAATGCTCAATTACATGTGAAAACATACAAATGATACAAGAAATACGATAAATGCAATAAGGAAAATTACAATAAATTACAATGGATTAGGCGATTTATGTCGAAAATACCTTTAAAACGGATAATTTGAGAAAACGAAAGAATAAAGGATTAACGAACAGATCAGTAGGTGATAATACGATTAATAGTCCATTATACGTAAGCTAATTAAACTAAGTCAAGGCAGAAACGGAGTTCAGAGACAGAACTCAACCTGGAACAGGCGCAGCAGGACTGCGCCCTTTGGAAGAGGCGCAACAGTTACTGCGTCTGTTCCAAGGGTGAGTTCTGGCTGTGAAGCCGGAACTGCAAATCGTTAATGTAAATTGGTGATTTTAATGGTTAATTATAATATTTACTCGGATGGAAGTGATTAACATATTATTTACATGTGATTAATGGTCATAAAGGAAACAAAACATGGATAAGACGGATTAAACTAATTAATTACATGATCGAACGATGTTAATAACAATTTAACAAACTAATTAGATTAAACATGATGGATTAATGACGAATATGACAAGACAGACGAAAATATATCAAAGGTCGAATTCCAGAAACCCGATATAAACAAATCGAATCTCTACAACCCGGATTGAAGTTAATGACGAAAACCCGCAAATATGAGATTACTTGGGATTTAAGCCAGATTTAAATGATTAAATTACATATTAATGATGATGAACAATGTACATGTGAAATTATTATGCTATCGTATCAAAGAATTAAAGAATAAACGAAAACAGACGAACGAATTACAGAGGACGAAGGAAGAAGAAAGGAAGCAGGAACTGCGGCAGCCTCACGAAGAGGCGCAGCAGGAACTGAGCTCCTTCGAAGAGGCGCAGCGGTTGCTGCGTCCTTTCTCGACGGTTATCTTCCGGTAATCCGTAAAAAGGGTTTTAAACGAGGTTTTATAAATCGGTTTTAAGAGATGTTTTCGACATAAACCTTACATTAATGATGATACAAAAAGTAAATAACAATAAATAAAAGGAGAGATTTACACCCTCAGACTTACATGTTTGACGAAACGAGATGAACTAAGTTTACGATTAGTGATGCTCGACTCGAATGTAGACGAAAGTGCCCTCGTAAGAGGAAAACGATTAAGATTGATTAAGTTGATTAGTGGAGTTGGTCAAATTGGTCGGTCATGCAAACGAGGCTGGTACTCAGAAGGATCCGAGCTTACGTGGTCGAATGTTCAAGCACGTAGACGCCAAAAAGTAAGAACAAAGGTCTAGAATGCAAAGGGAGAAGAGAAGGGCGGACACTCGCGTGAGAAATATGAGGAGCGAAGGCTCCTATTTATACTAATCACGTGAAGGAATTAGGGTTTCGGAGACTCTTTGGAAGTGAATCTCGGAAAGATATGAAAAAGATACAAAAAATACGCAGAAAAGGACCTGGGAATAGGCGCAGCAGCCACTGCGTCTCTTGGAAGAGGCGCAGCACCTGCTGCGTCTGTTCCCAAGTGGCTTCCTCCTGCGGAAGAAAGATTTCCGTGTTTAAGTTATGGTAGGACGGAATAATTTGGTTTTCCTTAATATTTTATGTGAATATTACGGGAAATTGTTTACCAAAGGATAAAGATTTGTGAAATATTGAATAGAAATATCCGGAACATTCCAGAACATTCTGACTCGGGATTTAACAATTATCAGAAAATGAAGACGGTTTCATGCCCGGACTCCAAATGTACTCTAATTACTGTCAAAACGACCGTATCGACACGTAGATGACAACTAAGAGGTAGACATTAATATTTGAGCAATCACTTGACGATAAACTTACGACCTGTCACAAATCGTTCCGCGTAGCAAACATGCGGCCCAATCATCACCAGGTGGTTTGCGAGAGGTGCGGAAATGAGGTATCTACAGAGCCCCCACTTTGACTGAGGCTTGGACAAGGCGAAAGTCAAAGTATAGCCATCAGGTCAATCGAAGATTACAACCTGACGACTATGGCGACGCGAGGCGGCTCAAGGGGTCTGAGCCAAGGACCTATCGTCGGGAACATTTTAGAGTCTGTCGACTATCGGGGAGGGTCGTTTAAAGTCCATTAGACTACGTAAGGAGGCTCGCCAGCCATAAGAAGAGACCATACCTGAGACTTCTTCTCGCGATGCTTCCGGAGGTACATGGGAGCTATTGAGCTGAGGTCAGGCGTGGGGGCTAAATAAGGTGAGTAGCAGGACACAGGCGGGAACTGCCGAGAGAAGACTGCTTGGGTAGTCTTCGAGAAATAACTTGCGAGTAGCAGGACACGGGCGGGAACTGCTGAGGAGAAATCTGCTTAGGTAGATGTTTTGCGAAATAATTTGCGAGTAGCAGGACACAGGCGGGAACTGCTGAGGAGAAATCTGCTTAGGTAGATGTTTATATCCATGTAGTGAGAGGGACAATATATCCGCTTACTCTCAATGGGAAACATAATGAAGGCGTGTCGAAACACCTGTAAAGGAATATATGCTCGTTGCGACGAGGAAAAGGTCTCGGAATAAATAAATGATATATAATAGTCTGCTGCTGGCTTGGGAAAATGCGGGCCGGAACGAAAGAAAATCGTCAAACGGACCAAAAGGATAAACTAGCATCGGGGAAGAGGCGCACCAAAGATGGGCCCACAAATAACGAACTCATAACGAATTTTTGAAAATTCGTATGGAGGGAACACAAGGAAGAGGCGCAGCAAGAGCTGCGTCTCTTGGAAGAGGCGCAGCGCCTGCTGCGTCCATTCCCCAAAGTGTTGTTTCTGCGTAAAAACGCGATAATCGGAGGGGTTGTTCTCATTTGTTCGAAACACAAATTCATCATTTTCTCTCTCAAATCCTCACCATTTCCGCCAAGGTTTAATCCGAAATCTTACATTGATCATGACTAATCGAGGTATGTGTCTCATTTTTGCCTTAATCTTCGGTATTCGCTTAATTTTGGATTGAAAAATTAGGGTTCATGACCCAATTTGATCGAAAATTTGGGGCTTCTCCCCCAAATGCATTTGCCTTGTCAAATTGACATTAGAAATGGATAATTGGTAGTATAAGGAACATAACCATGTATTTATCTCGAATTTTCGTTGAGTTTTGAGCCTTTTGAGTGAAATTTGAGACGGTTTCACAGCTAAATCGTAAATTGCTTCGAAAATAGCCTTAGGATTGCCCATTTGCGATGAAACTTGATATTTGGAATCCTTGGATGATGGGTAAACTTCCTACCATCTTGGAATTTTGGTTTGCGACAGCTTTTTCAGGACACTTTTCTAGGGCATAATCGCCGTTATAACGAAATGCTGCCGAAATTTCGACTTGAACTCGGAACTAGGCTTCGAATTAGGCTTGACTTGACCCAAACTACCGCATGAGTGATCGGGTTGGTGAGAATATGGCCAAATATGGTGCAAAAAGAGCGGTTTCAGGGCTTCCAAAGGCTTGGAAGTCCCTTAACCAAGGCTCGTCGTCACGTGACGCGGCCTAAATTTGCTTTAATGTTGCAGGTGATGTGGCTTCTACTTCTGGGAGGACTCCCATGGAGATAGACGCCGCTACTGTTGAGGAGGCCTTAGAGTAGGCCTTCACCGCGCGTGATGATGGCTGCTGGGGACGAGGTCCACGAGGAGGAGGCTGTTGAGGAGGAGGAGGCCCCGAGGAGGGCCAACGTCGGGCGAAGAGGTCGTCATCTGAGAGGAGCTCCTGCGTGGGATGAGGCCTGGGAGAGTAGGCACTTGCTGTGGGCTGCAGAGAGTCACCTGTCCAACAGGACGGTGAAGAGCTTGGTAAATAAGAATTCACTACTCATCACTCATCTTTTCATTCATTTGTTCACATCTCCTCCAATTTTCATTCAAAACTAAAGATAGCTTTTGTTTCAAATCATAATAGGAGGCCGGGAATATCAGGTCATTCTCGGGCTACACGACAGCGATGGAGTGCTACGAGCGGCTGTCGGCGGAGGAGCGCGCCATGATCGAGCGCGGAGCGTTTGGTTCTTTGGTACAGGCCTGGAGGGATATCGCGAAGAGGAAGCTGCGGGCTAACCTTAGCCTGGTCCGCGCTTTCTTGGACCGATTCTGGGATACGACTTCCACGTTTTACATGCCTTTTGGTGAGGTGGGAGTCACTCTGGAGGACTACGGCATGATTTCTGGTCTGCCGTGCGGGACTGAGGCTGTGGAGTGGCCGGAGACTGCCATGAGGGCGGACTCGGCCGAGGCTAGGAGGTTGATCGGCTGGAACTTGTCGCCGAAGGCTGTCACAGTGCCGAGTATGGTGCCCAGCTCCTACGTTCGAGACTACTTTGCGGGAAAGATCCCGGCGCTGGTGACGATTGACGGGAGGGAGATGGCTCCTCCTCCCTGTACAGCTGAGCAGAGGGCCCGTTTGTGGCTTTGGTGGTTTCTGTCTTCGATCTACCTCGGAGACAAGGGAGAGAGGCTGTCGACAAAGCTTCTTCCCTTCCTTTCTGACCTTGAGCTCCCTAGGACGTTGGGACTGGGTCACTGCTGGTTTTGAGGTCCTCATCCGCTTCATGAGGGCCATGGTTCGTCCGGAGCTGATGGAGAAGGGGACTTCTCCTGGCGCTGTCGGACCTGGACTACTGCTGGAGGTATGAACCTTCATTTAGACCGAAATCAAATCCTTTCCTTATCAAATTAACGAAAGATCACTATTAACTATCTTGTTTTGCAGGCGTGGGTGTACTCCTACTTCCCAGGCCTCGCGCCCAAGAGGACGGAGCCGCTGGAGAAGGCCTATCCCGTGGTGAGGGATTGGGTGATGTGCAGGACGAAGAGCAAGCGTTCTTCTCACAGTGTCTACCGGCGGGACGTGAACGCTCTCCAGCTGGACAGCGTAAGTATCTCACTTATATCCATTTGCTTCTATATTCCTTTTAAATTGATCATAAGAATGATTCCTTTGTTTATCTTGTCCCGGTGGGTGCCCAGGCCTTGGGCGGAGTACGCTAACGTGCCTCCTTTCGTGGCCGAGGTCCTTCGACCTAGGAGCTCGAGTCGTCTGCTGTTGAGGACATCGATGGGTCCTGTGTGGTACTTGGGCGAGCGCTTGGCTCGTCAGTGCTTTCGCGATGTGTTGACGGTTCCCGTCGATCCTCCCAGGACGATGTTCAGGGAGCCTTCTGAGGTTGAGAAGGAGGCGGACTTGGCTGGCGCCAGTGGTGACGCCCTCCTTCTTCCTGGCGAGGACTACCCAGCGTTCCTCTATGGGAGGTTGGCGTACTGGCCGGTAGTGGTGAGCATCTTTACTCTTCCTTTTTTACTTGATTTCCTTTTGAGAACTATGATGAAAGATCATCGATTAATGAGAGGCTTTTGACTTTGCAGGAGGTTGAGACGGCGGGCATCGAGCCCCCAGAGTACCCCGAGACCCTCGAGTACACTGACGCGACCGGGAGGACGACGATCTCCGAGCTGCGTGACTTTGACGTGGCTGTGACGGATGCTGGCCTGGACGACCGGCAGCATCTGATTCGGAGGGTAAACCTCTAACTTTGCGTAACTTTTTTGTGTAAGAACACATTTGATTGAGTTTGTTCGATTATTGAGAACTTCTTTTTGAAAATGCAGGTTGCGCCGTCTCGGTTCGTGGCATTATGGAGGGTGGCCAACCGGCTGCGAGCTAGTGCCGTCGAGGCACTTGTCGGCGGTCGAGGTCGTCAGGTATGAACCTTGTGCTTGTTCCATTTTTGAATTTTGATTTTGCGACTTTACTTGAAACGATTGACATCAGCCATTTTGTTGTTTACAGAGTGACCGCGAGCTGGAGCGAGAGTTGACCCAGTCTCGGGAGGAGACAACTCGCTTGTTGAGGGAGCTTGAGGTTCGAGATGCTGAGATTGCCGCTCTTGCGGCGAGAGTTGCGGAGCTGGAGGGCGACCAGCAGTAGTTTTGTGCAGTTTTTGTTTGTTTTATTGGTTGTATTTTGCACAGTTGTACATTTGGACCTTCATTTTGAACATTCTGGACTTTGTTTGGGGCTCGAGCCCCCAGTTTGTTGTACATTTCCCTTTTGAGTTGTATATAATATGGCCTGAGTGCCTTTGCTGCTGGGTTGCGTTGCTTGTACCTGCAGGTTAGCTTTGGACAGGTTTGGTAGATGACGGTTTACGCCGTCATGCTGCCGAAATTTTACATAGAAATCACGCAAAACATACATTTGTATATACATATGGCCTTAATTAGCGCAAAACGAAAGACTCGAAAAAATGCAAAAAATTTGCAAAAAATTTTGCCGGAAATGACCGGACTGTAGGGAGGGTTACCCCCTAAAAAAAAGAAAAAACAGAAATCTATAAGTTAGAAGTGAGATGATTTAAAAAGAAATGAAATAAATGAAATAAATGTAAATCGAAATGATAGTTATGTCCTAAAATGGAGTAAAATGAAAATTATTTCCTAAAACGAAAATGAAAATTATTTCCTAAAATGAAAGTGTGCAAGTGCGGTAAAATGGCGAGAATGTCGATGTCGCCTCGAAATGCGTGCCCGCGGAATTAGGAAACCTGAAACATGGTAATTTTCACGTATTTACCAAAATAATAACCCGTAGGAATAGGAAATTATTTGTCATGGAATTAGGAAAGATCCAACGCGGAAAATCACAGAAGTGAAGCTGAGGAAGAGGCGCAGCATGAGCTGCGTCCCTTTGAAGAGGCGCAACAGGTGCTGCGCCTGTTCCCAAGTTGTTCTATTCTGGCAGATTTTTGGAAACAGAAATTAGTATAAATAGAAACGTCGATGGAGCTTTTATTCACACAATTCTTCCGTCTCTTCTTCGTCTTATTATATAAAATTCTCAAAATAAACTCTTCATCATGAATACTTTGGAGATTCGCTTGAAGGAATGGACCAATGAATTTTCGAACATGGAGAAATATGACATGGGCGCCTATAATCTTGGGTCATTGTTGAGTTTAAAACTCATCAAGGTTGTTAAACCGTTCTTAGATGCTTGTCTTGACTATTGGGACCCGAATTACCACGTTTTTGCGTTCCCTGGAGGCGATATTTGCCCGTTTCCTGAAGAAATTGCTGCTATTGGTGGGTGGGACCCTGAACATTTGCCTGCCATTCCTTCTACTTCGCAAGGGTACAAGAGCAAATTTAGAGATTTGCTTGGGTTGACTAGACTTGAGGTGGATCGTCTAGTGACGTCGAAGGGAGTGCAAATGTTGGACTTCATAGATCGATTCATCAACAGGGCCGACCCCACCATTTCTTATGTTCCTAGGCGGAGGGCATTTGGTTTTTGCTTGTTGTATGTGTATGTCTTCCAAGGGCATGTTGATGAAGACTTGAGAGGTGATCCCCGTCTTCTGGGCCTTGTTGAGCAAATGGAGCTGCGCAGGAGCCCAGCTTGTTTGTGCTTAGGAGAGATCCTTTTGGGTTTGGACAATAGGAAAGCCAATCGTGACCTACCGTATTTGGGAAGTCCCGTCATTTTGCAGGTAAAAGAACATTTTTCTTTCTTTTTCTTTTTTTTTTTTTTTTTTTTTTTTTTTTTTTTTTTGGTGCCTAATGCCTGCTTTTGGTAGGTTTGGCTTATGGAACGGCTCCGATTGATCGAGCCCTCAGTTCATGTTCCTTCCTATCATGCTCGTTCAGTTGCAATGAGGACTAGGCTTTACATGGTGGATTTCACCCGAGTCTGCAATTATTGGGAGAACAAACTGAAGAGCGATGATGGTCCCTTGATTAGGTGGATTGTTCCGTGGTGGCACCTCAAATCTGTCACTCGAGTGTCTTCTTTGGATCCTACTCGGTCCGTGCGCATTCCTGGTTTGGAGTTTATGGTGTGTATCTTCCCAGAGAGGCTTATGAGACAGGTGGGACTAAGACAGACAATCCCGAAGCTTGATACTGTCCCGCAGATTGCTGTGGCGCTTACTACAGAGAGCCGAAGGGAGTGGGCCATTAAATGGGCTCAAATAAATGTATGGTTCCTGAACTCTTCTGCAAATGCCTTGTGGGTGTCAGATTCTTATCTGCGATGGAGGAAGGCTACTACTCCGGAAGAGCGCGAGAGATCGAGGAAGCGCGAACCCGTTGACTATAAGGTGCGCGAGCTGGAGAAAGAAAAGGAGAAGCATCTGACCGAGGGAGAGGAGGAAGCCGGGTTTCGAGTCGTTCATCCTTCGAAGAAACCGAAGACCTCTCCTGTCGTGGAAATGGTGATTGGCAAGAATGGAAAGTCTAGGCCTCGAGAAAGACCTTTGGTGATTAGGTCTGAGGTGGTGCAAGAGCGTCCGGCTCGAGGTCGTGATAAGAAATATGACAAGAATGACAAGGGCAAAGGGAAGATGGAGGAATAGCCCAAGTCTTTATTTATTATTTGTTATTATTATTATTTATTGTTGTAATAAAAGGTGGGGTTTTTAGAATCCTAGCCTATTCTATTTTTATTATGTAGCGTACTATTATTATTAGAATGAATGAAATAAAAGAGGTTAAATGGTTATGAAACCGTTGTTATTTTCTTTGTATTATTCTTGTCGAATTCCAAATGTGATGCAAATGCCCTTCTATTTACATTTTAAATATAATGGGTTGTATCCTGTGAAGGATTGCCTACGTATTCACTTTAAAAAATGAAATCAAACCCTTGCGCGTAGTTCGAGTAAATGTAAAAGAATAATTGTTCTAAGCAAGAGCTTGTAATGAACTTAGAAAATAAGCATGAGCTTTTTGCTTACTCTGAAGGTGCAAATTTAGTTTATTTGATGACATGAAGATGACAAATTCGTCAAAATGCAAGAGCACAGTGACATTAGCTTATTTCAGCTTGGCCAGGGGCCGTTTATTTAGTGCCACAAGAGCGACACGTGGGGTTACGCGAGGCGCGTTTTTGTTCCTATTCTAGGCATAGTACCGCTTTAGTTGGTCAAGGTTTGTTGGGTTTAAAAACTCATTCCCGTCTAGGTCTGTGATTCTAACCGCACCCCCTGGGAGTATGGATTTGACTAGAAATGGTCCGGCCCAATTAGGTTTGAATTTTTCCCGTGGATCGACAGGTAAAAGAGCTCTAACCGATTTAAGTACTAAGTCTCCTTCCTTGATGTTCCTTGGCCTAACCCTTTTGTTGAAAGCTCGTTTGATACGTGCTTGATATGTTTGGACATTATGCAAGGCGCGTAGCCTACGTTCATCCAGGAGGATGAGTTCTTCATATCTATCCCTCCTCCAATCGGCTTCCGGGATTTGACTTTCGAGTAGGATACACAAGGATGGTATCTCTAGCCCAACTGGTTGTACAGCTTCCATGCCGTAGGTCAAGTAGAAAGGAGTAGCCCCAGTGGGCGTCCTAACTGATGTGCGATATCCCCATAAAGCAAAGGGTATCTTGCTTGGCCAATCTCGATAGTTGTCAACCATTTTCTTGAGAATCGTGACAACATTCTTGTTTGCCGCCTCTACCGCGCCATTAGTCTGTGGTCTATAGGGCGAAGAGTGGTGATGCCTAATCTTGTACTTGGCTAGCAATTTTTCAGTCTCAGCTTGGAAATGTGATCCATTATCACTAATGATCTCATGTGGACAACCGTATCGACAGATGATGTTGTTTTGTATGAACTTTGCCACATTTTTGGCCGTGAGACTAGTGTAGGAAGCCGCTTCTACCCATTTGGTGAAATAGTCGATTGCCACTAGGATGAAACAGTGACCTCCTGTTCCGGCTAGGGTTATTTTCCCGATTATGTCAATTCCCCAAGCAGAAAATGGCCAAGGAGATGTCATCGTATAGAGTAATGAAGGAGGGACATGTTGTACATTCCCGAAGATTTGGCAATTGTGGCAATGTCTTACGTATTTGATACAATCGGATTCCATTGTGGTCCAATAGTACCCCAAACGTGTGATTTTCTTTGCCATCATGGGCCCACTCATGTGAGGACCGCATTCTCCATCGTGGACCTCTTCCATCACTTTTCGCGCCTGCGAATGATCGAGGCAACGTAAGACTACACCAAGAGGTGTTCTTTTGTATAATTCTCCTTGCATGAGGACGTATTGGGAAGCTAGTAGGCGTATAGCACGTTGTCCCCTCTTGTCCATATCGGGTGGATAAGTGCCATTGAGCTTGATATTCAGGATTGCTTGGAACCAGGGTTCCTGCGCGATTTCCTCTTCATCGGTGATTTGGTGTACATAAGCCGGTTCTGACCGCCGCGTGATGCATAAAGGCATTTCCACCATGTGATATGGCATATTAATCAAAGATGCGAGTTTCGCAAGAGCGTCTGCAAATTGATTTTCCTCCCGAGGTAGGTGTAGGTAAGTCACGTGATCAAAGAATTGGGCCACTTGGTCTATTCTGGCTTGATAAGGTGCTAGGCTTTCGCTTCGAATTTTCCAAGATCCCGTAACTTGGTTGATGATTAGTGATGAATCCCCATGTACTCGGAGGTTTTTAATGCCTAAGCTTACAGCCGCTTGTAATCCAATGAGGCAAGCTTCGTATTCTGCAGCATTATTTGTCACCTCGAAGTCGAGTTTGACAGCAATTGGTGTATGCTCGCCTTCAGGAGAAATGAGCAACACTCCTATTCCAAATCCTCTTAAATTTGATGCTCCATCAAAGTAAAGGTCCCAGGAGTCTACGTCCGTTTGGAGTATATCCTCGTCTGGAAATGACCAAGTGTCTATCGTTTGTGCGTCATTGATGGGATTTTCTGCGAAGAATTCGGCAACGGCGCGCCCTTTTATTACCTTCAGAGGCACGTGTTTGAGATCGAATTCTGAGAGCATCAGAGTCCATCTTGCCAGGCGTTCATTGAGGACGGGTTTCTCGAAGAGGTATTTGACCGGATCCATTTTGGAGTATATTTTGACGGAGTAGCTAAGCATGTAATGAAGTAGCTTCTTCGTTTCCGACACAAGAACGAGGCATGTCTTTTCGAGTTGTGAGTATTTGCACTCGTACTCTAAGAACTTCTTACTAAGGTAGTAGATAGCTCTTTCTTCACTTCCTACGGTTTGAGCTAGCATGGCACCCATGGCTATTTCGGTTACTGTGAGATATAAACCAAGAGGTTGATCTCGTTGTGGTGGCATGAGCACTGGTGGTTTAGCCAATATCTCTTTGATTCGGTCAAATTCCTTCTGACAGTCATCATCCCACATGGTGTGATCCATTTTCTTGAGCTTCTTGAAAATAGGTTCACAAATCATGGTGAGTTTCGATATGAATCGACTTATATATTGCACTTTTCCCAGGCACCCTCTGACTTCTTTTTCTGTTTGAGGTTGTGGCATTTCGATCAGAGCCTTGATTTTGGAAGGGTCTATTTCTATACCTAGTTGGCTAACGACGTATCCCAGGAGTTTGTCAGATGTTACTCCGAATGTGCATTTATGAGGATTGAGCCTCATGTTGTACTTTCGTAGCCTCGTGAAAAATTTGCGAAGGTTCGCAATATGCCCTTCTCTATCCTTGGATTTGACAATCATGTCGTCTACGTATACCTCAACTTCTTTGTGCATCATGTCATGTAAGAGTGTAGTTGCGGTGCGTTGATATGTAGCTCCGGCGTTGATCAATCTGAATGGCATGACCGTATAGCAATAGGTTCCCCATTGAGTTACAAAGGCGGTCTTATGCATGTCTTCCATGGCCATCTTAATTTGATTATAACCCGCATACCCATCCATGAAGGATAGTAACGCGTGGTCTGCAGTATTGTCCACCAATATATCGATGTGTGGTAGAGGGAAGTCATCTTTAGGACTAGCTTTGTTTAAGTCCCTAAAGTCAACACAAACGTGGATTCTCCCATCCTTTTTGGGTACGGGTACTATGTTGGCTACCCAGTCAGAATACTCGGAAACTTTGATGAACCCGAATTTGAATTGCTTGTCCACTTCTTCCTTAATCTTGAGAGCCCATTCTGTCCTCATTCGTCGAAGCTTCTGTTTTACAGGTTTGAAACCTTGCTTAATCGGGATTCTATGTTCGGCGATGTCTCTATCGATTCCTGGCATGTCTTTGTAGGACCAAGCGAAAATGCCTTTGAACTCGTTTAGGAGGTCTATGAAATCGGCCCTTTCGGTAGAGCTCATGGTAGTCCCTATCCTAAGTTCTTGGGGTTCTAGTTCGGTTCCTACATTGATGGGTTCGGTGTCCTCTATTACTGGTCCCCCTTCCCCTTCCTGTAGTATTTCTTTGGCTACGTAGGGAGGTATTTCAATTGAGTCTGGGTCTTGGTCATCCTCAGTATCATCGTAAATGTAATTGCACTCAAGATAACACAAAGAGTAAGCAGAACCTGATTTATTCATATTAAAATTTGAGTAGAGTTGAAACAAAGAAGCCAACTGATCCATGGTCAGTGGCGGCAAAGGGACAGTGGTTGGGACATTTCCCGAACTACTGTGACTACTCGATGTTAAGCTAGGAGAAACAAAGAGAGTGGGGATGACGACAAGAGGAGACTATCTAATGACTTCTCTAGACTCTGACTCTGACTCCGACTCCGACTCGAACTCATCGTCTTCTGGTTCTCCTTTGAACATCTCTCCTTCTCCAGTGGCGAGCTTGAAGAGTCTTCCTTGATTGTTGGTCCACTTGATTTATTTTCTCCATCCTTTCTGCTGACTTGCGTTGGTTTCTGTGATTCACGCGGTGGGGTTGAAGCGATCGTCTTGAAGTATCATGGTAATGATCTCGTCTTGCGCGGCCTTAACAAATCGATCTTCTCCAAACAATAGGCTAACAGCTTGTTCGTCTAAGCAAGGTGCTTGACGGGTTTTGATGGTAGGAACCATTTCTGGAGGGATGAAGTAGCAATCGTGAAAGATCTCGATTCCGGCTAGCTTCCTCTCGAGATAATGCCAAGGTTCGGGAAATCCGTGAAAGAGTTCTAGACTTCCTTCTTCAACAAAGTACCCGTTTAGGGTAGGGAAATAGGGTCGCATTTGGACTCCTTCGTGCTTACGGTTTTGAACTTGAGCAAGCATTTCGAGAACCTCTTCTTTAGTGGGTTTGTACCCTAGTCCAAGTGGTATCCTTTTTTAGTTGCCTTCCTTATATGGTGCGAAGGTATTTCTTCGGGTAGGGTTCAAGGGCATTCCAGGGAAGTATCCCTGGATTTTGAGCATGTGGTTACCACCAAGTTGGAGTAGGGATCATAGTATAAGGGTGCCAACTCGCTTTCTATGACACTTATGCTTTGGAAGCCCCCAAGTTCGTATACGGGATCTGCAAGGACTTGATTGTTTGACTGTTTTTCGATTATGGCCTTGATGGGCGACGAAGTGATCGTCACCACTTTGTCATTCAGTGGGATCTTGATCTTTTGATGGAGAGTGGATGTTACCGCTTTGGAAGCGTGAATCCAAGGTCTTCCTAGAAGTATGTTGAAGGAAGCTTCGATGTCCACTATTTGGAAGTTAACCTTTCTCTCAATCGGCCATGTGGCTATGGTTAGGTTAGCAAGTCCTACCACCTTTCGTCGTGTACCATCATATGCACGCACACCTTGATTGGTAGGGGTCCAGTCCGACTCTTTCATGCCTAATTTGTATGCCGTTTTGAGGGGTATGACGTTGACCGCGGAGCCATCATACACCAAGGTCATTGGCACGTTCTTCTTTAGACAAATTACAGTGATGTAAAGAGCTAAATTGTGACTAGCGCCAAAAAGTGGCAAATCTTCATCTGAGAAAGTAATAGGATTACTTAGCTTTGGTGATTCTTGGAAGACCAAGTTAACTACATCTTCAGGCGTCGAGTTATGTGCTACATTTAGTTTGGCCAAAGCTTGCAGCAAAGCTTGGCGATGTGGGAATGAGCTCGTTATTAATTGCCAGACTGAAAGATCAACCTTTGTCTTCTGTAATTGCTTGAGCAAATGGTCAGTGGAGTCCTCTTCGTTATCATTTGGTGTGACAACGTTGGTTGGACCGTTTTGAGTAGTGCTTTGATATGGACGACCCGAACGAGTTAAGTGGTCCACATCTTGGTCTCCACCATTTTGGACTATTTCTTTGACTAGGGAGTTCTCAATGACATACTCGTCTTCATCATCGTCGGCCCAAACCCCATTGATTGTAGCTAGTTTCCTCATTCTCATGATTTCATCCTCCAGTCGTATGATTTGGTCGACTAGTTTATCTACCACGGCGATTATTTCTTGCATAGTAGCGTTTTGAGAGAAGATTAGTGGCATATGCTCCTTGGGTGTTGCGTTGGGATCACGTAGAGTTATCACCTCATTTTCTAATTCCCACACTTACCTATCCACACTCTTTGCCCATGTGATGAAGTTGGAAATAGTAGGGGAGATGGTAGAGTAGAACCCCTCACTCTCTATTGCATGGATTTTATCTTCGACTGGAGAAATGAAATGTGAGCAATCTAAGGTAGATTCATCACTTGTAATCACTAGAACTCCAAGAGGATTCTGAGTGTTGTTGGGTTTACCTCCCGGCGGTATTGGCAATCGACCATCTTCAATCATGTCTTGAAGCACATTTTTCAACTTGTAGCATTTTTCTGTGTCATGCCCCTTGCCCCTATGGTATTCACAGTACGAGTTCTCGTCCCAGAATTTAGACTTCCTTTCGGGTTCGGGAGTAGGTCCAATGGGTTGGAGTTTGCCTTGCTTCATTAACCTTTTTAGAGCGTTGGAGTAAGTGTCCCCAAGATTTGTGAATTTCCTTGGTGGGGTACTTTTCTTGGACGGCTCGAGAAGGTTAACTTCATCTGTCTTGCTAGTGGAGCCGTATGAACGACTTGTCGAGCCTTGATATCCTCGGCCTACCGTTTTGGACAAGAGTCCTTTACGGATGTCATCTTCAATCCTTGTCCCTAGTACGGTTAAGTCCTTGAAAGTTTTGATATTTTGGTATCTCAAATGATTGGCATAGATGGGTTTGAGATTGTCCACGAATTTTTCCACAAGGGTAGCCTCATCCGGGCGTTCAACTAGTTGGGTACTAGTCTTTCTCCACCTACTTAGGAAGTCGGTGAATCCTTCTTTGTCATTTTGGATAAGAACCTCTAGAGTGCGCATGTTAACTTGGATCTCGGCATTATCCGCATATTGTTTGGAGAACTCGATTGCGGCATCTTCCCAAGTAGCGACCTTCTTGTGTTCTAAGGAGTAGAACCATTGCTTCTGGATGGTGTCAAGAGATGAAGGAAAGATCCTTAAGAACATCTCGGGTTTGATGCCTTTGATAGACATGTAATCCTTGAAGGCACGGATGTGGTTCAAAGGGTTTTCATGCCCCTTGAATTTAGGGATATCCGTCATGTTGAAGTTGGTTGGCAATTTGGAGTTGATGGCTTCGTACTTGCGATTGTTCTCCCTATAAATATCATCCCCTTTAAGGTACATCAATTGCTCCTCTAAGTATTGGAGTCTTTTCTCGGCTACAGTTAGCTCCAAGGGAGGATTTTCATCCCTGGATTCATCCGCGGAATCACCTATTACTTCGTCTTCATGGGGAGGCAATCTTCCCTCTACGGCATAGATCCGTCCCTCGATGGTTTCAAGGCGATCATGAACTTGGTCTTGGGTAATTTGGATTTGGGCTAGAGCAGCTAAGATTCGATCATTACCATCTTGAAGTTGGTGGAGGTTTGTTTCGCTGGATCCAGGCATCTTGAAAACTGGATAAGAGATCGACGATGAATCAAAACACGATCGACCATTCTAACACACTTGCTAAAAGAGGAAATGTTTTGACTCGTGAAGTGGGTGTGTGCCACTTGTGTTGAGTGAGCTTTGAAGAAAGACAAGGTTTTTTTGAAAATGTGTATCCTAGTCAACTATAGTGTAGTTATAGGAGTGGACTCAAAGTGAGGTTTTGAAATGGGCTTGTGACCCGTATTTTGACTCGATGAATAGACAGAGTTTCGACTGGGTTTTGCGCTAATCAAAGGCCTATTTTTCGAAATTTTGATTTAAAAGAGGGTTATGATTTTTGCAAAAGCGTCATGGTTTTGCTTAGAAACGGTGATCACGTAAGGTGCAAACAAGCATTATAACGGGATGCTGAGTGCATTTAAAAGGGTTTTGGTTTAAAGGGTGGGTTGCCATACCGAATCATCAAACCCGAAGTCTGTGGAGAGGCTCGTACCAAACAAGAGTAAGGCCGATTCCTAGTCCATTTCCTCAAGTAGTGAAGGCCCTTGATACAAACAAGAGTAAGCATCATGGTATGGATGACGTCAATCGCTATCCATCCTTAGGCCCAAATAAGAATTAGGACCGTTTAGACGGGACGATTGGTCGAATGGGTTGGGTTGGGCCTAGGAAGGCCGGATGAAACGGTCTAGGAAGACCGAGTTATGAAAACCGACAATTGTCTTGTACAAATTATTCCCTAACCTTGTTCAAGTTTCACCCTTGCTACACGTAAGTGTATTATCCCCAGCGGAGTCGCCAAACTGTGGACAGCGGGGGGCCCACGGGGGCGCTTGGGAGGAAGAGAACAAGCGTTTGTATTTTGTTGGAGTCGCCACCAATTTTTATGGGAAATTGGAACCGTTCGAATACCTCGTGTCATGTCAAGACACAAAGTAAAGACATGAACACTAAGCAATCGTTACCCTTAGCATTCTATGTCTAGAATGACTCTCGTGGATGCCAATGAACACGGATGTTCACAGAGATCTGGAGTAAGGGGTGAGGGTACGTATTAGGAAGCTCTTTTGATCGAACACCTAATCCCGCCCTCCTCGATAGCGGCCTCTACTAATGATTAGGGACATCATTTATACTTGATATATCGTCGGTTATATGCATGCAACGCAACATCCAAGTTTTAATCCTAGCATGTGAAATTAACTAAGTCGGTTGACACGTAATTAGCAAACAATTAATGTCGAAGTAGGATTTAATGCTCAATTACATGTGAAAACATACAAATGATACAAGAAATACGATAAATGCAATAAGGAAAATTACAATAAATTACAATCGATTAGGCGATTTATGTCGAAAATACCTTTAAAACGGATAATTTGAGAAAACGAAAGAATAAAGGATTAACGAACAGATCAGTAGTTGATAATACGATTAATAGTCCATTATACGTAAGCTAATTAAACTAAGTCAAGGCAGAAACGGAGTTCAGAGACAGAACTCAACCTGGAACAGGCGCAGCAGGACTGCGCCCTTTGGAAGAGGCGCAACAGTTGCTGCGTCTGTTCCAAGGGTGAGTTCTGGCTGTGAAGCCGGAACTGCAAATCGTTAATGTAAATTG
This sequence comes from Silene latifolia, assembly GCF_048544455.1. Taxonomy (NCBI): domain Eukaryota; kingdom Viridiplantae; phylum Streptophyta; class Magnoliopsida; order Caryophyllales; family Caryophyllaceae; genus Silene; species Silene latifolia. The sequence continues at coordinate 321,582,475 of NC_133537.1, forward strand.
GTGATTTTAATGGTTAATTATAATATTTACTCGGATGGAAGTGATTAACATATTATTTACATGTGATTAATGGTCATAAAGGCAACAAAACATGGATAAGACGGATTAAACGAATTAATTACATGATCGAACGATGTTAATAACAATTTAACAAACTAATTAGATTAAACATGATGGATTAATGACGAATATGACAAAAGACAGACGAAAATATATCAAAGGTCGAATTCCAGAAACCCGATATGAACAAATCGAATCTCTACAACCCGGATTGAAGTTAATAACGAAAACCCGCAAATATGAGATTACTTGGGATTTAAGCCGGATTTAAATGATTAAATTACATATTAATGATGATGAACAATGTACATGTGAAATTATTATGCTATCGTATCAAAGAATTAAAGAATAAACGAAAACAGACGAACGAATTACAGAGGACGAAGGAAGAAGAAAGGAAGCAGGAACTGCGGCAGCCTCACGAAGAGGCGCAGCAGGAACTGCGCTCCTTCGAAGAGGCGCAGCGGTTGCTGCATCCTTTCTCGACGGTTATCTTCCGGCAATCCGTAAAAAGGGTTTTAAACGAGGTTTTATAAATCGGTTTTAAGAGATGTTTTCGACATAAACCTTACATTAATGATGATACAAAAAGTAAATAACAATAAATAAAAGGAGAGATTTACACCCTCAGACTTACATGTTTGACGAAACGAGATGAACTAAGTTTACGATTAGTGATGCTCGACTCGAATGTAGACGAAAGTGCCCTCGTAAGAGGAAAACGATTAAGATCGATTAAGTTGATTAGTGGAGTTGGTCAAATTGGTCGGTCATGCAAACGAGGCTGGTACTCAGAAGGATCCGAGCTTACGTGGTCGAATGTTCAAGCACGTAGATGCCAAAAAGTAAGAACAAAGGTCTAGAATGCAAAGGGAGAAGAGAAGGGCGGACACTCGCGTGAGAAATATGAGGAGCGAAGACTCCTATTTATACTAATCACGTGAAGGAATTAGGGTTTCGGAGACTCTTTGGAAGTGAATCTCGGAAAGATATGAAAAAGATACGAAAAATACGCAGAAAAGGACCTGGGAATAGGCGCAGCAGCCACTGCGTCTCTTGGAAGAGGCGCAGCACCTGCTGCGTCTGTTCCCAAGTGGTTTCCTTATGCGGAAAAAAGGTTTCCGTGTTTAAGTTATGGTAGGACGGAATAATTTGGTTTTCCTTAATATTTTATGTGAATATTGCGGGAAATTGTTTACCAAAGGATAAAGATTTGTGAAATATTGAATAGAAATATCCGGAACATTCCAGAACATTCTGACTCGGAATTTAACGGTTATCAGAAAATGAAGATGGTTTCAGGCCCGGACTCCAAATGTACTCTAATTACTGTCAAAACGACCGTATCAGCACGTAGATGACAACTAAGAGGTAGACATTAATATTTGAGCAATCACTTGACGATAAACTTACGAACTGTCACAAATCGTTCCACGTAGCAAACATGCGGCCCAATCATCACCGGGTGGTTTGCGAGAGGTGCAGAAATGAGGTATCTACACAGAGTCGGAGTCTAAAGAAGTTCCTAGAGAGTCTCCTCCTGTCGTCATTCCCACTCCCTTCGTTTCTCCTAGCTTAGTGTCAAATAGTGTGATGAGTTCCGGAAATGTCCCAACATTTGTCCCTTTACCGCCACCGACCACGAGATCGATGACTCTTCTTTGTTTCAACTTTTCTCAAATCTTAATATGAATAAATCGGGTTCTGCTTACTCTTCGTGTTATCTTAAATGCAATTCTATTTACGATGATAATGAGAATGACCCAGACCCGGACTCAATCGAAATACCTCCCTACATAGCCAAAGAAATACTACAAGAGGGGGAAGAGGGACCAGTAATAGAGAATACTGAACCCATCAACGTAGGAACTGAACTAGAACCCCAAGAACTTAGGATAGGGACAACCTTGAGCCCCACCGAAAGGGCCAATTTCATAGACCTCCTACACGAGTTCAAAGACGTTTTTGCTTGGTCCTACAAAGATATGCCAGGGATCGATAGGGACATTGCAGAGCATAGAATTCCAATCAAACTAGGTTTCAAACCAGTAAAATAGAAGCTTCATCGAATGAGGACAGAATGGGCTCTCAAGATCAAAGAAGAAGTCGATAAACAATTCAAAGTCGGGTTCATCAAAGTTTTCGAGTACTCAGACTGGGTAGCTAACATAGCACCCGTACCCAAAAAGGATGGGATAATCCGTGTTTGTGTTGACTTTAGAGACTTAAACAAAACAAGTCCTAAGGATGACTTTCCTCTACCACATATCGACATATTAGTGGATAATACGACAGATCGCGCGTTGCTATCCTTCATGGACGGATACGCAGGATATAACCAGATCAAGATGGCCTTAGAGGACATGCATAAGACCGCCTTCGTCACTCAGTGGGGAACCTATTGCTACACGGTTATATACCTTTTAGGTTAATCAACGCCGGACCTACATACCAACGCACCGCAACTACGCTCTTGCACGACATGATGCATAAAGAAGTTGAGGTATACGTAGACGATATGATTGTCAAGTCCAAGGAAAGAGAGGGACACATTACGAACCTTCGCAAATTCTTCTCAAGGCTACGGAAGTACAAAATGAGGCTCAATCCTCAGAAATGCGCATTCAAAGTGACATCTGGCAAACTCCTGGGATACGTAGTTAGCCAACGAGGTATAGAAATAGACCCTTCAAAGATCAAAACTCTAATCGAAATGCCGCAACCTCAAACAGAGAAAGAAGTTAGAGGATTCCTGGGCAAGGTACAATACATAAGTCGATTCATATCGAAACTCACCATGATCTCCGAACCCATATTGAAGAAGTTAAAGAAAACAGATCACACCATGTGGGATGATGACTGTCAGAAGGCTTTCGACCGAATCAAGGAAATACTAGCCAAACCACCAGTGCTCATGCCACCTCAACGAGATCAACCTCTTGGTTTATATCTCACGGTAACTGAAACGGCCATGGGCGCCATGCTAGCTCAAATTGTAGGAAAAGAAGAAAGAGCCATCTACTACCTTAGTAAGAAGTTCTTGGAGTACGAGTGCAAATACACGCCACCCGAGAAGACATGCCTCGCTCTTGTGTGGGCAACGAAGAAGCTACGCCATTACATACTTAGCTACTCCGTCAAAATATTCTCCAAAATGGACCCTGTCAAATACCTATTCGAGAAACCCGTTCTCAATGGACGTCTAGCAAGATGGACTTTGATGCTCTCAGAGTTCGATCTCAAGTATGTGCCTTTGAAAGTCATAAAGGGGCGTGCCGTTTCCGAATTTTTCACAGAAAATCCCATCAATGATACACAAACGATAGACACCTGGTCATTTCCTGATGAGGATATACTCCAAACAGACGTAGACTCCTGGGACCTCTATTTTGATGGAGCATCGAACTTAAGAGGATTTGGAATAGGAGTATTGCTCATTTCTCCTGAAGGCGAGCATACACCAATCTCTGTCAAACTCGACTTCGAGGTGACAAATAACGCTGCAGAATACGAAGCCTGTCTCATTGGATTGCAAGCGGCAGTAAGTTTAGGCATCAAGAATCTTCGAGTACATGGGGATTCCTCTTTGATCATCAACCAAATTACGGGATCTTGGAAAATCCGAAGCGAAAGCCTGGCACCTTATCAAGCCAGAATAGACCAAGTTGCCTAATTCTTCGATCAAGTAACCTACTTACATCTACCTCGAGAAGAAAATCAATTTGCGGATGCTCTTGCAAAACTCGCATCTTTGATTAATATACCGGATATCATGGTAGAAATGCCTTTGTGTATCGAACGACGATCAGAGCCAGCTTATGCGCACCAAATCACCGATGAAGAGGAAATTACGGAGGAACCTTGGTTCTAAGCAATCCTAAACTTCAAACTCAATGGCACCTATCCACCAAAAATAGACAAAAGGGGACAACGCGCTATCCACTTGCTAGCTTCCCAATACGTTCTCATTCAAGGAGAGCTATACAAAAGAACACCTCTTGGTGTAATCCTACATTGTCTTGATCATTCACAGGCACGGAAAGTGATGGAAGAAGTCCATGATGGAGAATGTGGCCCTCACATGAGTGGACCCATGATGGCAAAGAAAATCACACGTTTAAGGTATTATTGGACCACGATGGAATCTGATTGCATCAAATATGTAAGACATTGCCATAATTGCCAAATGTTTGGGAATGTGCAACATGTCCCTCCTTCATTGCTTTACACCATGACATCTCACTTGCCATTTTCTGCTTGAGGAATTGACATCATCGGCAAAATCACTCCAGCCGGAACAGGAGGTCACTGTTTCATCCTAGTAGCAATCGATTATTTCACCAAATGGGTAGAAGCGGCTTCCTATACCAATCTTACGGCCAAGAACGTGGCAAAGTTCATACAAACCAACATTATCTGTCGATATGGTTGCCCACATGAGATCATCAGTGACAATGGATCACATTTCCAAGCTGAGACTGAAAAATTGCTAGCCAAGTACAAAATCAAGCATCACCACTCCTCGCCATACAGACCACAAACCAATGGCGCGGTAGAGGCAGCAAACAAAAACGTTGTCACGATTCTCAAGAAAATGATTGACAACTATAGAGATTGGCCAAGAAAGATACCCTTCGCTTTATGGGGATACCTTACATCCGTTAGGACGCCCACTGGGCTACTCCTTTCTATTTGACCTACGGCATAGAAGCCGTACAACCAGTCGAGCTAGAAATACCATCCTTGCATATTTTACTCGAAAGTCGAATACCCGAAGCCGAGTGGAAGAGAGATAGATATGAAGAACTCATCCTCCTGGATGAACGAAGGTTACGCGCATTACATAATGTGCAAACATACCAGGCGCGTATCAAACGAGCCTTTAACAAAAAGGTTAAGCCAAGGGACATTAAGGAAGGAGACTTGGTCCTCAAATCAGTTAGGGCTCTTCTACCTGTCGATCCACGAGGAAAGTTCAAACCCACTTGGGCCGGGCCATTCCTAGTCAAGTCCATACTTCCAGGGGGTGCGGTTAGGATCAAAGATCTAGACGGGAATGAATTTTCCAACCCAACAAACCTTGACCAATTAAAACGTTACTATGCCTAGAATAGGAGCAAAAACGCGCCTCGCGTGACCTCACGTGTCGCTCTTGTGGCACGAAATAAACGGCCCTTGGCCAAGCTGAATCAAGCTAATGTCATCTTGCTCTTGCATTTTGACAATTTGTCATTCTCATATCATCAAATAAACTAAATTGCATTTTAGGAGTAAGTAAAGCACATGCTTATTTTCTAAAGTTCATTACAAGCTCTTGCTTAGAACAATTATTCTTTTGCATTTACTCAAACTACGCGCAAGGGTTTGATTTTATTTTTTAAATGAATACGTAGGCAATCTTTCATGGGATACAACCCATTTAATCATTTTGAATGTAAATAGAAGGACATTTGAGAATGCATTTGAAATTCGACATGAATAATGAAAAGAAAATCACGACGGTTGCATAACCATTTATCCTCTTTTATTTCATTTCTAATAATAGTACGTTACATAATAAAAATAAATAGGCTAGGATTCTAAAAACCCCACCTTCTTATTGCAATAATAATAATAATAATAAATAATAATAAAGACTTAGGCTACTCTTTCATTTTCCCTTTGCCTTTGTCATTTTTATCATACTTCTTGTCACGACCTCGAGCCGGACGCTCTTACGCCACTTCCGACCTAATCACCAATGGTCTCTCTCGTGGTCTCGCTTTGCCATTCTTGTCAACCACCATCTCGACGACAGGAGAAGTCTTCGGTTTCTTCGAAGGATGAACAACTCGAAACCCGGCTTCTTCCTCTCCCTCAGTCAGATGCTTCTCCTTCACCTTTTCCACCTCACGAACCTTATAGTCGACAGGTTCACGCTTCCTCAGTCTCTCACGCTCCTCCGGAGTAGTAGCATTCCTCCACCACAGATAGGAATCTGACACCCATAGAGCACTAACGGAAGAATTCAAGAACCAAATATTCCTCTGAGCCCATTTGATGGCCCATTCCCTTCGACTCTCAGTAGTAAGTGCCACGGCAGTCTGCGGGACAGTGTCAAGCTTCGGGATCCTTTGCTTCAATCCAACCTGCCTCATCAACCTCTCCGGGAAAATGCATATCATAAACTCCAAGCCGGGAATGCGAACAGATCGGGTAGGATCCAGGGAAGATACTCCAGTGACAAATTTGAGATGCCACCATGGTACGATCCATCTGATTAAGGGGCCATCTTCACTCTTCAATTTTTTTTCCCAGTAATTGCAAACTCGAGTGAAGTCCACCATGTAAAGCCTGGTCCTCATTGCAATTGAGCGAGCATGATAAGCAGGAACATTAATGGGGGCTCGATCAGTCGAAGACGCTCCATAAGCCAGACCTACCAAAAGCGGGCATTAGAAACAAAAAAAAACGAAAAAAAAGAAAAAAAAAAAACGAAAAAAAAAAAAAAGATTTCTTTTACCTGCAAAATAATGGGACTTCCAAAGTAAGGTAGGTCGCGATTAGCTTTCCTGTTATCCAAGCCCAATAGGATCTCTCCTAAACACAGGCAAGCTGGGCTCCTGCGCAGCTCCATTTGCTCAATCAAGCTCAAAAGACGAGGGTCGCCCCTCATATCCTCATCAACATGCCCTTGAAGGACATATACAAGCAATAGGCAAAATCCGAATGCCTTTCACCTTGCAACATAAGAGACAGTGGGATCAACCCTATTGATGAAGCGATCGATGAAATCCAACATTTGCACTCCTTTAGAAGTCACAAGACGGTCAACATCAACTCTGGCCAATCCAAGCAAGTATCTAAACTTGTTCTTATACCCTTGAGAAGTAGAGGGAATAGCAGACAAATGTTCAGGGTCCCAACCACCAATCGCAGCAATCTCCTCGGGAAATGGGCAAATGTCGCCTCCAGGGAAGGCAAATACATAATAATTCGGGTCCCAATAATCAAGACAAGCATCTAGAAACGGTTTGACTACCTTGATCAACTTCAAGATCAAAAGCGATCCAAAATTATAAGCACCCATGTCGTGTTTCTCCACATTGGAGAACTCATTTGTCCATTCTCTTAGACGAATTTCAAGAGTATTCATGATGAATGCTTATTTTGGGAGATTTGTGTAAATAAGACGAAGAAAGACGGAAGATTTGTGTGAATAAAACCTCCCTCGACGTCTCTATTTATACTAAAAGTTGTTTCCTAAAATACGTCAGAACAGACGCACTGGGGAACAGGCGCAGCAGGTGCTGCGCCTCTTCCTCAGCCCTCTTTCTGTGATTTTCCGCGTTGGATCTTTCCTAAATTCCTCAACGAATAATTTCCTATTCATACGGGTTATTATTTTGGTAAATGCGTCAGGCTACCATATTTCGTGTTTCCTAATTTCGCGGACGCGCATTTCGAGACGATATCGACATTTTCGTCATTTTAGCACACTTGTACATTTCTTTTAATTTTCCTTTTTTTGGGGAATCATTTCACCAATTTAATTTAATTTATTCTTTTTTCAAATCTATACATTTTTGTATTTAATTTAATTATATCATTTTTCAAACTTATACATTTCTTTTTACTTTTTTCTTTTTGGGGAATCATTTCACTCTCCATTTCAAACTTATATGTTTTTATTTTTTCTCTTTTTAGGGGGTAACCTTCCCTACCGTCCGGTCATTTCCGACCAAATTTTTGCAATTTCCAACCAAATTTTTGCATTTTCATTTCTGGTCATTTTTTTTGCATTTTCGAGTCATTGTTTTGCGCTAATTTAGGCCATATGTACAAATATATGTTCTGTGTGATTTCTGTGTAAATTTCGGCAGCATGACGGCGTAAACCGTCATCTACCAAACCTGTTCAAAGCTAACCTGCAGGTACAAACAAAGCAACCCAGCAGCAAAGGCACTCAGGCCATCATATATACAACCAAAAAAGGGATATGTACACCAAACTGGGGGCTCGAGCCCCAAAACAAGATCCAAATGTCCAAAGGTGGGTCCTAAAATGTATAAATGTACACAAATACAGCCAAAAAACAAAAAGCAACAAGGAAGCTACTGCTGGTCGCCGTCTAACTCAGCAACTCTCGCCTCGAGAGCAGCAACCTCGGCGTCACGGACCTCGAGCTCCCTCAGCAGGCGAGTTGTCTCCTCTCGGGATTTGGCAAGCTCTCGCTCCAGCTCACACTCCCTCTGCAAACAACAAAAACTGGCTCATGTCCATTTCAAACATAAAGAAAGATTATAAAATTCGAAAATGAAGTAAACGAAAGGTTCATACCTGGCGTCCTCGGCCACCAGCAAGTGCCTCGACGGCAGTAGCCCGTAGCCGGTTGGCTACCCTCTACAAAGCCACAAACCGGGATGGCGCAACCTGCATTTCAAAAGAAAAATTCTCAAACGATTGGACAAACTCGAGCAAATGTGTTCTTACACAAAAACTATACAAGTTAGAAGGCTCACCCTCCGAATCAGATGCTGCCACTCGTCCAAGCCAGCATCTCTCACCGCCACGTCAAAGTCACGTAGCTCGGAGATTGTCGTCATCCCCGTCGTGTCGGTGTACTCAAGGGTCTCGGGGTACTCTGGGGGCTCGATCCCGGCCGCCTCGACCTCCTGCAAAGTCAAATGATTTCCGTTAACCGATGATCTTTCATCGTATTCTCAAACAATCAAAAATGAAAGAGGATAAAGCACTTACCACAACCGGCCAGTACACCAACCTCCCGTAGAGGAACGCTGAGTAGTCCTCACCAGGAAGAAGGAGGGCGTCGCCACCGACGCCAACCAGGTCAGCCTCCCTCTCAGCCTCAGAAGGCTCCCTAAACATCGTCCGAGGAGGATCGATGGGAACCGTCAAGACGTCCTGAGAGCACTGACGAGCCAAGCGCTCACCCAAGTACCACACATGACCCATCGACGTCCTCAACAGCAGTCGGCTCGAGCTCCTAGGTCGAAGGACCTCAGCCACGAAAGGAGGAGCGCCAGCGTACTCCTCCCAAGGCCTAAGCACCCACTAGAAGAAGCAAACGAGGGGTCATTCCTATGATGAGTTCTAAAAGTAAAGGAAGAGAAACAAACAAAGTGTAAGGTGAAATACTCATGTCGTCTAGCTGAAGAGCGTTCACTTCCCGCCGACAAACCTCGTGGAAGGAACGCCGACTCCTCGTACGGCACATCACCCAATCCCTCACAACGGGATAGGCCTTCTCCACCGGCTCCATCCTCTTGGGCGCGAGGCCCGGAAAGTAGGAGTACACCCACGCCTGTAAAATAAGATAATTAATAACGATCTTTCGTGGTTCGATAAGAAAAGGAAATGATCTTTCATGAAATGAAGTGAAGGTTCATACCTCCAACAACAGTCCATGGCCAACAATAGCAGGAGAAGTCCCCTTCTCCATCAACTCCGGATGAACCATGGCCCTCATGAAGCGGATGAGGACCACAAAACCAGCAGTGACCCAATCCCAACGACCTGGGGAGCTCGGGTCAGAAAGAAAGGGGAAGAAGCTTCGTCGAAAGCCTCTCCCCCTTGTCTCCGAGGTAAATCGAAGACAAGAACCACCAGAGCCACAAGCGGACTCTCTGCTTTGCAGTGCAGGGAGGAGGAGCCGTCTCCCTCCCCTCGATCACCACCAACGCCGGGGTCTTCCCCGCAAAGTAGTCTCGAACATAAGAACTAGGCACCAAGCCAGGTACCGCAGCCGCCTTCGGCGCCAAGTTCCAGCCGATCAGCCTCCGCCGAGTCAACCCTCATGGCTGTCTTCGGCCACACCACCTCAGTCCCACACGACAGACCAGAAATCATGCCGTAGTCCTCTAACGTGACGCCCACCTCACCAAAAGGCATGTGAAACGTGGAGGTCGTGTCCCAAAACCGGTCCAAGAAGGCTCGGACGAGACTGAGGTTAGCCCGAAACTTCCTCCTCGCAATATCCCTCCAAGCCTGCACTAAGGTGCCGAATGCTCCCCGCTCGATCATGGCTCGCTCCTCAGCCGACAGCCTCTCGTAGCACCCCATCGTCGTCGTGTAGCCCGAGAACGGCCTGATGTTCCCGGCCTCCTATGTTGATTTGAAACAAAAGCTATCTTTAACTCAAATGAAGAAGAAAAGGAATGACAAACAGAAATGAAAGAAGATGAATGAAGAGTTATGAATCCTATTTACCAAGCTCTTCACCGTCCTGTAGGACAGGTGACCCTCCGCAACCCAAAGCAGGTGCCTACTGTCCCAGGTCTCAGCCCACACAGGTGCTCCCCTCAGCTGGCGACCACCCCGTCCAATGTTGGCCCGTCTCGGGGCCTCCTCCTCCTCAACAGCCTCCTCCTCCAGGATCTCGCCCTCAGCAGCCGTCACCGCGACAGTGAAAGCCTCCTCCAACGCCTCCTCAAGCACCTGAGAAGTGTCAACAGCAGTGTCCACGTCCATGGGATCTCTCCCAGATGTAGAAGCCTCATCACCTGCAAAATTAAAGTAAATTTAGGCCGCGTCAAGTGACGACAAGCCTTGATTAGCGGATTTTCGAGTTTTCGGAGCTCCGAAATCGCTCTTTTCTCGCCATCTTTGGCCAATTTTCCACAAACCCGTCCGCTCATGTGGTAATTTGGGTCAAGTCAAGCCTAAGTTGAAGTCTAGTCATGGGTTCGAGTCGGAATTTCGACAGCATTTCGTTATAACGGCGATTATGCCCTAGAAAGTGTCCTGAAAAAGCTGTCACAAATTAAAATTCCGAGATGGTAGAAAGTTTACCCATAACACAAGGATTCCAAATATCAAGTTTCGTCGCAAATGGGCAATTCTAAGGCTATTTTTGAAGCGATTTACAGTTTCGCTGTGAAACCGTCTCAATTTCATTCAAATGCTCATAACTCAACGAAAATTCGAAACGAATACATGGTCATGATCCTCATAATACCAATTAGCCATTTACAATGTCAATTTCTCAAGGCAAAGTCATTTGGGGGAAAAGCCCCAAATTTTCGACTAATTAGGGTCGAAAACCCTAATTTTGTCGATCCCATTTGATCAAATACGGAAGATAAACGCAAGATTGATACACATACCTCGATTAGTCATGGTAAATGCAAGCTTTTAGATCAAATTTTGACGGAAATGGTTGGAATTTGAGAGAGAAATTGAGGAATTATGTTTCGAATAAATGAAATGAACCCTCTGTTTCATCGGGTTTTTATGCAGAAAAGACGCGCCCAGGAAGAGACGCAGCAGGTGCTGTGCCTCTTCCAAGGGACGCAGCTCTTGCTGCGCCTCTTCCTCAGCCTCCCTTCATACGAATTTTCGAAAATTCGTTATGAGTTCGTTATTTTGTGGGCCCATCTTTGGTGCGCCTCTTCCTTGATGCCATATCGCATATTTGGTCCGTTTGACGTATATTCTTCGCCCGGATACACATATTCCAAGCCAACATCAAATTATCTGTGATACCCGCCCTTTTAGGGACCCTTTGACCAGTATTGACTGACCTTGGGAGCGGGAATAGTTCTTAGAAGTGCGTGCCAAAACCATCTTGGGTTACGAGTTATGAGTGGTACTCGATAGAGTAGAGGCTACTCGATCGAGTAGCGTGGTTACTCGATCGATTAGGGGGTCACTCGATCGAGTATGTGGGGTACTCGATCGAGTATCGGGTTTTCAGCAAGGGTTTTTAATCGCGTTTTGTTAAATCCGCAAATCATTTCCGCCCCTTTCCTTCTATCCTTTGGTCGCCTCTTTCCCTTCCCTTCACCATAAAACCTCCATGGAAGCCCTTTTGAAGGCCCTTGTGCCTTAGGAGAGCATAGCTTGAGTCGGGTAGCGGTCTTTTGTCGGGTTTCTCCTTGTAAGGTATGTTGTCATCATCATCCATATTCTTGTCTTTGCAATTAGGGTTTGCTTGATAGTAATAGATGATTGTGTTGTGGTTATAGGCTTTGCTTGATTGCTGGATATGTCATGTGTTGGCATGGATTGGTTGCAATTGCTTAAAGGTAGGTTCGCCTACTCAGTTTCTGTAGATAGTCTAGTGTGTCGATCGTTGTGTTGTTGTTGTGGTGTTTGTGTGGCAGCGTGTATACGGTTGTTGATTGATTCAGACGGTTGTTGATGTTGTATTGTGATTGTGATTGTTTGTCTCTGGTTCTCGAGATGCGTTCTCGGCTGAGTGGAGTCACTTGCGGGAGTGGCATCACGCCCTAGTTTCGCCCTTCGTGGAACCCGCCACGGAAGGGGATGTGCACATTAATGGGACAGGGTTATCGCTCGGTATGATGAGCGGGGATTTGGTGGGTACGGCTGCGGTCCCCCACTGGCAGGGCTGGTCCAGTGGACAGTCGAAGACGGAGATTGATCGGTGTGGGTGTGCTTGTGTGTGGCTGATTATGTTGTATTGTATTGTTAGGTGTTGTTGGCTTTGTTGTATCTTATCTCAGTACTGACCTTGTGTGGTTGTCTTGTTGTTTTATGTGTCTGCCGTGATCCCTTATGGTGAGCAGTCAGTCTTAGAAGGTGTTGATATCGTTGATAGCTGAAGTCCGGGCAGGGATGAGTCTTCACGAGATTTGATAGTTATAGCAAGTAGTCTTGAGTTGTATCTTTTATATCATCAGTTGGTTTTAAATCACTTGTAATATAACATAATAGTTCTTTTATCGACATTTGATTATTGCTGTCCTCGGGTAACCGAGATGGTAATGCCCTTATATGCTAAGGAAGGCCTAGTTAAGGCTCCTCTGGATATGGGGGTGTTACAAAGTGGTATCAGAGCGGCGATTTTGGAACCTGTAACAAATGAACTTAATGAACGTAGTGAGTCTAATAAAATGAACCTGGTGTATGTATAATGGGAGCCCCGCTGATGCTAGATTTTGGGTGAGTAGGCGCCCTCATTTCAAAGTCTTGGCCCCATGGTACTTAAGCCAGTCACAGGGTATGGGAATGTGGAGTTCTAGTGTGTGTGTATGTGACGCGTGTGCTAATTGTGTCGGAGCTACCTCTGGTTGAGTCTTTGTTAGAGTTAATAGGGGTGTGATAGCTGTATTTGGGTCGTGCATGGTAATCGTTGGTGGAATTAGTGAGTAAAGGTGGTGTTAATGCGTGGAAATGTGAAAGTGTATGCTATAATAGAAAAGTGAACATGTTGGTGTTGGCTTTAAGTTGATAATAACGGTAGCCATGTATGAGTTTATGAGCCCTACTGTAATTACAACGATGATAGTTATGGAATTGTTGAGTTATAATATGAAACATAGCATATAGTAATGCGTATATGCCTTGTTTATTGGTTGAAAATTTTTCCGCTGCGTGACAATTGCTTTGTGTAAGATGATTTTCTTATGATCGAATTTGGAACATGATAGATTAACTTGTTATGAAGAGTACGCATTTATATGCTATATAAAAGAATGAATTAATGTTAATCATATATTTCAAGTTGAAGTGAACACGAGCTTGGTAGTAATGTGGTAAAATGAGTTTAAGTGTAGTATGATGACGTGATTATGCTTATGAATGACTCGGTAGCAGGTAAACCGAGTTGGGTAATTAGTGTAGCGTAATGTGACATAAGCCTTGATTGTTGGGACGATATGATGTGCTTGAGTAATAATAGTAATACGTGAACGAGTATGATAACTAGTGGCGGATTCCGAACTTAATTTGGACTCGACACGTGATGTTGTTTTTGCAGGAATCTTCAAGTTACTTCGTATTTCTGACCGAGTACTTAACTATACTTGACCGAGTGCGAGTGCTTACTAGACCGAGTAGACCTCACTTGATCTAGTTAGGAAGCTATGACGTCGGGATGTGGAAAAATTTCTGCAGATACTCGACGAAATAGCTCCTACTCGATCGAGTAGGGTGGTACTCGATCGAGTACCATAGACACTCGATCGAGTAGGTTACTGTACAGTGATTCTTACGGGTTTCTTAAAACCCCTATCCTTTCTAATCCCTCTCATTCTTTCTCCTTTATTCGAACCCTAGGCTCTAAGATTCCTCTCAAAAGCTCTTCTCATCTTGTGTTGGTAGTGATTCTTGGGGTTGTTTTGCTTGTTTATTTTCGTTCTTTTACTCTCTTACTCAATCAAGGTATGATCTTTCCTCTATTTACATGTTTTATTGCTTTAAATTTGTTGGAATGAAGGTGTAATCTGAAAATTTTCGATTCATATGAACAAATTATTGCTTTTAAATTGTTGTAATATGATTCACATGCTTTATTTCTATGAATGTTGGTGATTAATTGCTGTAAAATAGGCTAGAAATTGCCAATTTGGGGGCCGAATTTCTAGGGTTTACAAAAATCAAAATCGATTTAGGGATGTTTTTACATGTTATATGATGAAATTGAGTACTATACATTGTTTATATCATGTTGAGGAATGAATTTTGATGATTTTCACCTTGAAAGTTGCCTTAAAACTCCGTCTTAAAAGTGCCCCAAATTGAAATTTGTCTTCCATATTTGAAATTTGATGTTGGATATGAATGTTTAGGTAAGGGATAAGCTTCTATATGATAGTAGTGATGTTGATCGATGGGGAATATGTCAAAATTGTTACAGCTGTAAAGACCGTCTGACAAGCCTAATTGAATTGTTTAGTGTCTAATAGCGAAAGTTGATGATGATGTGTTCTAAATTACTTTTCTATGAGCATGAACAAGAACCTCACATGTTATTAAGAGTGTGTATGGAGTAACATTGCATCATGCTAGGATGTTAGAATTGGTTGGGTATGTGTGTTCACCATGATAAACTTTTCACAACTAGTGAACATGAGTAGCTATAAACTGAATGTGCATATCAAGTTTGGGAAGTACTGGTGAAAGTGTGTACTTAGTTTTGCATCCAAGTTCAATTGCGTGAATTGTATGCTTTACGTGTTTATACAAGTTTGTGTAAATCATATGCTGAAACAGATGCCGAGACCGAACGTAGGGACCCGTCAGAGTAAACGGGGGAGGGTGACACAGCCTGAGATTGGGGAGGGGAGTGGACCCGTGGTACCCGCGGTACCGGAGTACCCTTTAGTAGTGTTTGTAGATTTCAAACAAAGAGAGCGTTTTGTAGCTTTGCAAAAACGCAAAATGAGGCCGACGAGGTGTGTAGACACTACACTTTTGGAGGATTTGGGAATAGAGACGGATGTCCGTCACATATTCGAGACTTTGGGTTTTACGGGGTTGTATAGGCTGAGGAAACATTCCTACCCTTTTCTTACCTTGGAGTTTATGAGCTCCTTTAGCTATGACCCAGCTGCCCAGACCGTTGAGTTTCGGTTGATGAACACCAGTTTCTTGCTTTCTATGGACCAATTTGCTTCTCACCTTGGGTTGGCCAAGCCTCCCAAGGATTCTATCACTGATATCCCAGCTGAGTGCGGTGTTTGCCGCCTAATGCCTTGTCTGACCGGAAAACCAGCCCCTACCTCAAGCAACATGCTGATTAATGATGTTCAGCATGTCACATTGAGGATCTTTCTTCGTTCTCTCTCGAACCTTCTTTACGATAGACCGGATATCAGTAAACTGAACAACCATGAGGTGTTGCTTCTAATGTCCAACCTCAACCTGGAGCGGGCCAGGAAAGTGGTCTTTAATGCTCCTGTCATCGTCTGCGCTAGCCTTGCTTTGATGGCTACTGCCTCTTCCCGGTACCTGAGTTGTGGCGCTATCGCCACTCAGTTGGCTGAAAAGCTAACCTCCTTTGAGGCTTCTGCGGAGTATGTGCCTCTGGCTACACCGGTGCCTACGATGGACCGTGACTACTATCTCGACCTGAAATGGTTGAGGACTTAAGCCGACGGTAGCCTAGCCTGGAGAGTGTGGGGGATGAGTTGGATGGGGATTCCGGCTCCTGAGCACCTTCCACCGATCGAGCCGTTAGAGCCGGTGGTGACAGCAGTTGACTCCGACGAGGAGGAGGAGGATGATGACGTGCCCCGCCAGTTGCAGATCTACCTCATTGATGACGCGATTCTAGAGGTGATGCCCGAGCCAAAGAAGGGGGAGAACGCGGCGGTAAGGGAGGAGAGACCCAGGTTGCGGAGGGGACCCCGTCGAGTGAGGGAGAGGACCGCGGAGACTAGGCCACGGCCGGTAGCACCACAGCAGCAGCAGCATCCTTTTCCGTGCTGCCCTTACCTCGACACCCCGGAGACGCGATCTAGCTACTTGGCAGAGAGAGTGTCATCTACTTTGACACTCAGGAATATGCACGAGATGGCGTACACTCAGAGGATAGGGACCGAGGGACCGCATCCGGTTTGGTGGAGTGGAGTTGGGGACTATAGTGGGGTTTTCCACTCCTACGGGGTGGATCAGTCGACGTAGGGGACGCCTCAGTCCTTTGCTTACGGTGTCTTGACCCCATGGTACGTGAGTCCGGGAGCCGGAGCAGGAGTTGGTGCGGGCATTGGTTCATCGGGGGCGGGTACGTCGGGAGGAGATGGTGGAGGAGATGAGTTGATGGTTGAGCAGCAGCAGCAGCAGGAGGAGTGATGCTCCTAGTGTCTATCTTTGTTTATGGTCATTGGTATTAGATGTTGGTAGTGTTGTTAGATATTGGTAGTTGTTTTCGTCGAAACTTTGATCATGGACTTGTATTGTTGGCCATAAGGCCGGATTTGCTAGTTAACATTGTTGCAGGATTGATTTTGGGGGTCGGGAAGTCATCCCGACTCAAGTTATATGACGGCTATGTATATAAATGTGTTGGTTTATGACAGGTTTTCCAAGCATTTTGGCCTGTAGATACTCGACAGAGTACCCCGTACTCGATCGAGTAGCTACAGGAAAGAAATAAATGAAGCATTCTGATCTCTGGGCTACTCGATCGAGTAGCCAAGACACTTGATCGAGTAGCGGGCCACTCGATCGAGTACCACTATATACTCGATCGAGTAGCACTGTTACAGGAACATTTGAAAAATAAAAATTGTTTAATTGTTATATAACTACAAGTTGGATGTCTAACGTGGTTATTAGTGAGTAGTAACATGTTTGGACCGTTCATTTCATATGATTGGAAGTCGTGCCTAGTTTTAAAGGCGTATTTGCGTCGAATAGTGGAGTTATAATTATTCTAATTGCATTCATGTTACATCCGTTTTGTCTACAAGTTATATTTCACCGAATTCGATATACATACAAATGCAAATGATATACCTATACATGCTTGGCGGTGACTAATTGTTTGAATGGGGTCGTATACATCTTTATGATTGACTAGTTGTACGAGTAATATGAGTAATGTCAACGATAAATAACATGGTTTTGATTTATGTTACTCTGCAAGTAATAGGTAATATGAGTGGTAATTTGGTGGTGAACTTCGGGGACGAAGTTCCTTTTTAGAGGGGAAGAGTAATGTCGCAAAATAAAAAGGCTGATTTTGAAATTATGTTGTTGTTCGTTTAAAATGTTTTGTCGTTTATTTACAAAATTTTCTATTGCTTCAGTCACATTGCTTGTATGAAGTTTGTAATCGGTTACTTTAGTTCGTTGAGTAATTCATGCGTTGAAGTGAAAGTTGATTGTGTGTTTTAAAAGACGGTCATAAAGAGACAGTTGTGGTGCCATGTGTTGTAATGAAATCGCGTTGTTGAGCCACATGGGGGTATGGTCACGCGACATGTTGATATGAGATGTGTTTCGCGTTGTTGGTTGTTGCTAAGTGAAAGAGCAAGTTCGTGGTGTGTGGAGTATTTCGAGTAATATCTTGTAAGAGCTGACCTATATAGAGTGACAGTTGATGATGATGATATAGGGAAAGGGTATTTCGGGGGAATAGTGACCTGTGTCGAAGAATAGCGATGTTGTTGAGTTCTCGTGTCTTGTGCTTTGAGTTAGGTGAGTTGAACTTTGGGGACGAAGTTCTTTTTAAGGGGGGAAGACTGTGATACCCGCCCTTTTAGGGACCCTTTGACCAGCATTGACTGACCTTGGGAGCGGGAATAGTAGAGGCTACTCGATCGAGTAGCGTGGTTACTCGATCGAGTAGGGGGTCACTCGATCGAGTATGTGGGGTACTCGATCGAGTATCGGGTTTTCAGCAAGGGTTTTTAATCGCGTTTTGTTAAATCCGCAAATCATTTCCGCCTCTTTCCTTCTATCCTTTGGTCGCCTCTTTCCCTTCCCTTCACCATAAAACCTCCATGTAAACCCTTTTGAAGGCCCTTGTGCCTTAGGAGAGCATAGTTTGAGTCGGGTAGCGGTCTTTTGTCGGGTTTCTCCTTGTAAGGTATGTTGTCATCATCATCCATATTCTTGTCTTTGCAATTAGGGTTTGCTTGATAGTAATAGATGATTGTGTTGTGGTTATAGGCTTTGCTTGATTGCTGGATATGTCATGTGTTGGCATGGATTGGTTGCAGTTGCTTAAAGGTAGGTTCGCCTACTCAGTTTCTGTAGATAGTCTAGTGTGTCGATCGTTGTGTCGTTGTTGTGGTGTTTGTGTGGCAGCGTGTATACGGTTGTTGATTGATTCAGACGGTTGTTGATGTTGTATTGTGATTGTGATTGTTTGTTTCTGGTTCTCGAGATGCGTTCTCGGCTGAGTGGAGTCACTTGCGGGAGTGGTTTCACGCCCTAGTTTCGCCCTTCGTGGAACCCGCCACGGAAGGAGATGTGCACATTAATGGGACAGGGTTATCGCTCGGTATGATGAGCGGGGATTTGGTGGGTACGGCTGCGGTCCCCCACTGGCAGGGCTGGTCCAGTGGACAGTCGGAGACGGAGATTGATCGGTGTGGGTGTGCTTGTGTGTGGCTGATTATGTTGTATTGTATTGTTAGGTGTTGTTGGCTTTGTTGTATCTTATCTCAGTACTGACCTTGTGTGGTTGTCTTGTTGTTTTATGTGTCTGCCGTGATCCCTTATGGTGAGCAGTCAGTCTTAGCAGGTGTTGATATCGTTGATAGCTGGAGTCCGGGCAGGGATGAGTCTTCACGAGATTTGATAGTTATAGCAAGTAGTCTTGAGTTGTATCTTTTATATCATCAGTTCGTTTTAAATCACTTGTAATATAACATAATAGTTCTTTTATCGACATTTGATTATTGCTGTCCTCGGGTAACCGAGATGGTAATGCCCTTATATGCTAAGGAAGGCCTAGTTAAGGCTCCTCTGGATATGGGGGTGTTACATTATCGCCTTATTTTTATCCAAGACCTAGCTTGTCACAATGAGCGTTCCTTCTTTGGCAGGTATTTCGACACACCTCTATTCTGTTCCCCCAGCGAGAGTACACGGATAGACACTCCCTCTTGAGACACGGAGATCAGTTCCCTATTATGTTCCCCTAGGGAGAGTACACGGATAGACAATCCCTCTCAAGACATGGAGATCAGTTCCCGATTATGTTCCCCCAGCGAGAGTTCACGACCGACAGTCATTCCCTCTCGAAACATGGAGATCAACATCTGTTGGAGCTTGTGTCCTCCACAAATTAGTGTGATAACATTTGTAAATCTCTTACAGGTTCACAAGGGTATACTTCGTATATTTAATCAATTGATTAACATTTACCTAATAACGGTTGGCTTGCTAGAAAGTTTGACGTTATTATCATACAGATGGCGGTGATCAACTGGTCCCTAAAGGTCACACCTATAGGATGTGTTTGAGAAATGTGGTTATAGAAATATAATCACATTGATGCCCAAAATGACTAAAAAGTTAGTCAATGTGTTGATGAGATAATTATTTAATAAAATTAAATAATATTAAGTTGAGACGAATTAACTGTCAATTCGTAAATTAAATATAATAAGTTATATTTAATTAAATATATATAATGTTAGCTTGACGAATTAATGTTAATTCGTAATTAAATATAATCAGTTGTATTTAATATCAACAAGATGAATGTGTCATAGTGGTAATAGTGAGGGTACACAAACCAAGAGGTCATGGGTTCGATCCTCACTAGATGACAATTCAACATATTTTATATATTTTTGGAAAGACCAAAAATAAGGAGAATAATCTCCTTATTTGGTCGATTAGGCCGAAAATTAGGAGAGATTTATTCTTTCCTAATTGACTCCTAATTTCGGCTACTATAAGAAAGAAAGGGTGAGAATTCTTCTACCCTAATTCTTTTCTTTGACCTTGCCTCCTCTCTCATCAGAAAAACACAAAAACAACTAAATTTTACGAAAATTTTAGATCAATTTCTAGCATAATCAAAGGGCATATCTCATATCGTCTTGGGTGCAACTAATAGGCGAATATCAATTTTGATATTGTTCTTAGGCCAATTTTGCTAGGACCGAAGGTTAATTCTAAATCCTTTATACTTTGTTTATGTATTTTGTTTATGACCATTGATCATCATTGTTAAACTCGTTATAATCCTTCTAGTTTAAGGGAAGTATACAGATTATTTCCCACAAGTGGTATCAGAGCACTAGGCCACGATTTTAATCTTGATGATTTTCATAAATTTGTATGTGAACAATGAGAATTTTCGAAAAAAAAAAAATTTAGGGTTTCGAATTTTTGGTTCAGCAAAAATTTTTTTTGTGTGCCGATTTGTTTTTTTTTATCTCTGCCGTTTTTTTTTTGTTCTTTTAGTTTGATGATATTTTTCCATTTTATTTTTCATATTATAGTTTATAATCAGTTAAAATTATCATATGAAGAATTGGTAGTTTTTGATTTAATGCAGATTAAGTTAAAATTAAATGGAATCGTCATGTTTATGATAAAAAGATTGTTTTTGCTATATAGTTTTTGGCATATAAATTAATCATGTTTATTATTTCATATGCTAAATCATGTTCTAATAGCAAAGGTAAACAATTTAGTCATCAAATCTTGTTTTAGGGCATATTGCCGCAAAAGAAAAAAAAAAAAAAAAGGAGGCCGTTTTTAGGGTTTGCCGTATAAAAAAAAAAATATATATTTTTGTTTTTTTTGGTAAACCGAGAAAGGAAAAAAAGGAAAGTTTTTTTTTGCCTTATTGTCGAAAGAAAAAGATATGGAAAGTTTTTTTTTCCTTGTTTTTCCTAATTGCCGTATAAAAAAAAATAAAAGGGCTGTTATTTTTTTCAGCCGTGTGGGGCTGATATTATAAAAAAAAAAATTTATTGTTTATTTTCAGCCGAGACCAATTTTAATTGGTTTTTTTTTTTTTTTTTGGCCAATTAGTTATTGTGAATCGGTTCACAATTTAAAGATATCGAGTTATTTTAAAGCGGTTTAAAATTTAGACGGATAGAATTCATATTACAAGTTTAATATGGATTAAGTATGAAATTAATGTGATTAAATTGCGGAATTGTCACTTAATTTAATTTAAATAGGTGGTTTTGATAAATTAATCAACATAATTAATGTATTGTGTTATGTATGTTTAATTTATTTTAGTTGATGCTTTTAATTTTGTTGAATGAATCGGATGAATGAATTTTATTTACGTATTTATTTTTGCAATCGGTTGTAATTTGTAATACTTAGTGTGGCCTTAGTCAAATTATGTTTTCGTAATGAAGGAAACATGATTTTTTATGTAATTATGAGATCTCGAATCTCCTTTTATTTTAGTTTTGGGTTTTGAAATTAGAATGTAATAAATAGGTCAATTATGTAATTTTATTTATTGTAATTTCAAAGAAGACTAAAGATGGAGATTGGAGCTCACTCCCGCTACATGGATCAAGATGGAACATCAAGACAAGCTTCTCGAGTCCAAGGATGGATTCCAAACTTGTATTTATTGTTCATTTTGATAGGATAGGCCACACTAGGACTTTTACTTTTTTTTTACGTTTTTCATTTTATTGCTTTTCATTCACATGTTAGTTTATGCATCATATTCCGCCTAAAACCAAACCACCTACTACTAAAATGCATGAAAATTGACTCATATAGGTTGTATGTTAGTTTTCATGGACATGCAGATGTCACAGTCTATAAGCCATCACCTTAGTTTATTCATTCTCGCATGCTAGATTATAGTTCACTTAAAATGAATTAAAATAAAGTTGATGGGATCTTCCTCTAAAATGGAAATTGAGATTAGTCTTTATAAGGGCAAACATCTATGAATCCCTTCTTCGTCGGTAGGCCTAATATGACCCCTTCTACGTTGGGTAAGTAGTTGTGTTGACTTAGTTTACCTCAACATCATAGTCCGAAGAGTTTCTCGTGATTATGATGGACTAAAGATAGTATTTACAGAAATTTATCGACCAAGAATTCTAACGGTAGAATTAGCTAAAAGGTTAGCTTATCAATTTACAGAGAATTGAGTCTTGGGGTCATTTATATAATTCTTAAGGGAGGTCAATTGTATAAATGTTTTGAGTCTTCGCGTTATGACATTAGTTCATTAGACTTAAAATCAAAACGATGCACATGCTTATTACTTTTATTCTTCTTTCGCAGTGTAGAACACATTTATTATCAATAATACTGTTACAACAAATGGCTGGAAATAACGCAATCCCAATGCCTAGTGCCACACTAGATCGTTCATCCTGGCTAAAAGTGTTCATGGACCAAATGAATCAGTCCACGCGACTGAAGAATGATGGGTCCAACTTTGCGGATCGGGAGGCGGCACTACGGAATCTTCGCCATTTGCGACGGTAAGCTCAAGTATTTAACTGAGCCAATACCGGTCAACCCAGGCCCAAATGCAGGAGTCAACGAGTCACTCGCTTATAGTGACTTCGTTATGGAAGCGGGTGCGATAAAGAACGTACTCATCTTTACAATGGAAACCAATTTGCAGAGACGCTTCATTGCCCAAAGTGCAAACAAGATTTTCACTACGCTCACTAACGAGTTCTCAAAAGCACCGAGAATCGTTACATATGAGCATACCTGTCGCTTCTTTGATGCGAAACTCCAGGAGGGCCAACCAGTTAGCCCACACATTCTTCACATGATTGAGAATGTCGAGAAGCTGGAGACACTGAATTGTAGAATCAGTGAGAGCATTGTCATTGACCGAATGCTTCATTCTCTTCATGATGGTTTTGCCCTTTTCAGGGCGAACTACTACATGAATAACTTGAAAAAGAGTCCTCATGAGCTACACTCCCTTCTCGTACAGACCGAGAAGGATATGAAATTGAGTGGGAGCATGAAGCAGGATGTTCTCACGATTCACAACAAGAGTAAAGGTAAGGGCAAGGCTCATGGCGACCTAGCTGTAGGTAAGCCAAAGTTCAAGAAGCCAGGAAGCGGTAAGAGTGCGCCTGGTGAGACTAGTGGCTCACAGGGCAAGACAAAGAGCAAGGGCGGTGACATAGAGTGCCACCATTGTCACAAGACTGGACATTGGAGGAGGAACTGTCCCGTCTACCGTGAAGACATCAAGGCAGGCCGCGTCGTTCCTGTTGGTATGTCATCTTATATTCACATAATTGAGATTAACCATGCAAGTTTCGGAACTTGGGTACTAGATACTGGTTGTGGTTCTCATCTGTGTAATTATTTGCAGGGCCTAAAGAACATCATACCTCTCGAAAAAGGTGATGTGGACCTGCGAGTCGGGAATGGAGCACGAGTTGCTCGCGCTCGAAGGGGACATATGTAATCCAACTCCCTAGTGGTTTTGAGTTATCTTTAAATAACTGTTACTATGTACCCAGTTTATCTAAGAACATTATTTCTGTTTCCGTACTTGCTAAAGACGGTTTTACATTTTCAATAAAGGATAATAGTTGTATTTTCTCTTTTAATGAAATGATTTATGGCAAAGCAGTTTCCATGAATGGAATTTATATCTTAGATCAAACCACGGAAGTATTACACATGAATAATAAGAAATTAAAGGTTGGTGACAAAGATCAAACCTATCTATGGCATTGTCGAATGGGACACATAAATGGGAAACGCGTGAAGAAACTCGTCGATAATGGGACTATTCCCGCATTCGATTTTTCTACATATGGCACGTGTGAATCATGTCTCATTGGCAAGATGACTCGAATTTCCTTCAAAGGTGTTGGAATGCGCGCTAGTGACCTATTAGGACTCATACATACGGACGTATGTGGACCTATGTCAATTACCGCTAGAGATGGCTATAGATATTTTATCACTTTCACGGACGATTTAAGTAGATACGGATATGTCTACTTAATGAAGCATAAAAGTGAGTCCTTTGAGAAATTCAAGGAATACGAATAATAGGTACGTAACCAATCGGGTAGAAAGATTAAAGCACTCCGTTCAGATCGGGGTGGCGAATATCTTTCAAATGAGTTTGATCAACACCTGAAAGACTGTGGAATCATTTTGCAGTTAACTCCACCTGGAACACCTCAATTGAATGGTGTGTCCGAACAGACAAATCGAACCTTACTTGATATGGTTCGATCCATGATGAGTCACACGGTGGTGCCTGATTCATTATGGGGTTATGTTCTTTTGTCAGCCGCTCTTATACTTAACCGAAGTCCGTCTAAAGCTGTCGACAAGACTCCATATGAAATGTGGAAGGGAACAGTACCCAACTTGGCCTTTATTCGGGTTTGGGGCTGCGAGGCTTATGTCAAGTGGAGACACGAGGATAAGCTCGGCCCGCGATCGGTCAAGACATACTTTATAGGTTATCCAAAAGGAAGATTTGGTCATTACTTCTATTCGCCTACCGAACATCGAGTTTTTGTTGCGGCTAGTGAGACGTTCTTAGAGAAAGAATTTCTCGAGAACAAGTCGAGTAATAGAACCTTCGAGCTGTCGGAGATTCCAGAACCAACAACCGAGGAACGGATGGAGGAAGCTGTACCTCCAACTGATGATACGGTTAATATTCCTGAGGAACCTAGGAGGTCGGGTAGAGACTCTCATCCTCCGGACAGATACATTGGTATGGTCGAGGAGAATGACGTTTTACTTCTAGAAAGTAATGAACCCGCAACCTATAAAGGTGTTATGGCCTGTTCCGACTCAAAGCTATGGCTTGAAGCCATGCAATCCGAGATGGACTCCATGTATTAGAATAACGTATGGGATCTAGTTGATTTACCTAAAAAGGTAAAACCTCTACAGTGCAAATGGCTTTACAAAATAAAGCGTTCTGTAGACGCGCAACCGGATATCTATAAGGCACGACTTGTGGCAAAAGGTTTCACTCAAGTGCAAGGACTGCATTATGATGAAATTTTTGCACCTGTAGTCATGCTACGTTCCATTCGGATAATCTTAGCGATTGTCGCATTTCATGATTATGAGATTTGGCAAATGGATGTGAAAACCGCCTTCTTAAACGGTTATTTGGAGGAAGAGTTGTACATGGTGCAACCCGAAGGTTTCATAGATCCTGAACATCCTAAGAAAGTATGCAAGCTCAAGCGTTCCATTTATGGACTTAAGCAAGCTTCTCGGAGTTGGAATCATCGTTTCGACCAAGTGATAAAAGAGTATGGATTCATTCGATCGGTCGAAGAACCATGCTTATATATCAAGTCGAGTGGGAGCAAGATTGTATTCTTGATATTGTATGTCGATGACATACTCTTGATTGGGAATGACATTCCTCTCCTTTCTTCGGTTAAAGAATGGTTGAAGAACCATTTCCAGATGAAAGATCTGGGTGAGGCACAGCGCATTTTGGGAATCCGTATCTACCGAGATAGATCACGACGGACGTTATCACTTAGTCAGGAGTCTTATTTGGATAAGGTTCTTGAGAGGTTCAGCATGACCAACTCCAAGAAGGGGAACCTTCCTATGACGACTGGGATGCAGTTGAGCAAGTCTCAGTCACCCACGACTCCTAAAGGGATTGAGCACATGAGTCGTGTTCCTTATGCATCTGCAATAGGATCGATCATGTATAACATGATATGCACACGTCCAGACGTGGCATATGCATTGAGTATGACGAGTCGGTACCAAAAGACTCCAAGTGAAACACACTGGATAGCAGTAAAAAATATCCTCAAGTACCTACAGAGGACTAAGGATTGGGTATTGACTTATGGAGGCGATACTAAGCTATGCGCAACCGGTTACGCAGATGCTAGCTTCCAAACGGATCGAGATGATTTAAAATCTCAGTCCGGGTTCGTCTTCACTCTTAATGGTGCTGCGGTCAGCTGGAAGAGTTCCAAACAGAGTGTTGTAGCAGATTCTACTACTGAATCCGAGTACTATGCCGCTTCGGAGGCAACAAAGGAAGCGATATGGATGCGTCAATTCTTACAAGGGCTTTCGGTAGTTCCTAATTCGAATGACCCGATCACCATCTATTGTGACAATAGAGGTGCCATCTTCCAGGCTAAGGAGCCAAAGTCTAGCAACAAATCTAGACATGTACTTCGGAAAGCTCACCTGATCCGTGATTACGTGGAGCAAGAATAGATAGTGATTGACAAGATTGCGACGGATGATAACATCGCGGATCCTCTCACCAAACCGTTGAATTATGATAAGCATGTAGGGCATGTTAACTCCATGGGAATTAAACATGTTCCTGAGTTGTAGTACTTGATTATGGATTTGATACATTATCTTTTCATATACTATTTATAACTTCATCGTTTTATATATATAATATTTTGTTTTTCATGTGGATTGTACTGACAACATTGAACGCCACAAAGTGAACTGAATTACATTATATTTGTTTTGGTCCGTAATCGCCAATGTGAGCTGATAACTCCGGCTATTATATTGTGCAGTCGATTGATGGTGGGTTCAACGAACCATAAGTCAAACGGTTGACTGATCGATCACAGATGCGAGATTATCACGATACCTCGTAGGACAACTTTTTGTGACAACGTAATGGAGTCCTAAATGTTTAATAACATTCGGTGTCAGGTCGTGGGTAGGACATCTATTGTGTTCCTAGAGTCGATGTTTTTTACTATCAACTGTCTCTTGAGATTAAGGCAGTTTTTGGGTGACTTTGGTTTCGTTCTCACGGTCTACCGTAACTGGGGCTAAGTAGATTTTTTCTGGGTCATTTCATACTGTGCTTACATCTGCAGGATTCGAGTTGAGGAAAATATCCAACCCTTATCAGGTATAGTTATTTCTCAGGGCCACTCGAGGAGTTGTAACTGAAATGCATGGTCATGCTCGAATGTTTATTCGTTTATCAGTTAAGTTACTCTCTAGTCGGGGAAACCACTCTTGATATTGATCGCTTGTAAAATACGACCTTTGTGAATTCGGATTTGCAAATTGTTTTACATTGAGTGGGAGAAATTTTATAGGATATGAGAATCGGTTATCGCACATACATACACTTGTGAGGACAAATGGGAGTTTGTTGGAGCTTGTGTCCTCCACAAATTAGTGTGATAACATTTGTAAATCTCTTACAGGTTCACAAGGGTATACTTCGTATATTTAATCAATTGATTAACATTTACCTAATAACGGTTGGCTTGCTAGAAAGTTTGACGTTATTATCATACAGATGGCGGTGATCAACTGGTCCCTAAAGGTCACACCTATAGGATGTGTTTGAGAAATGTGGTTATAGAAATATAATCACATTGATGCCCAAAATGACTAAAAAGTTAGTCAATGTGTTGATGAGATAATTATTTAATAAAATTAAATAATATTAAGTTGAGACAATTAATTAATCTGTCAATTCGTAAATTAAATATAATAAGTTATATTTAATTAAATATATATAATGTTAGCTTGGACGAATTAATCTGTTAATTCGTAATTAAATATAATCAGTTGTATTTAATATCAACAAGATGAATGTGTCATAGTGGTAATAGTGAGGGTACACAAACCAAGAGGTCATGGGTTCGATCCTCACTAGATGACAATTCAACATATTTTATATATTTTTGGAAAGACCAAAAATAAGGAGAATAATCTCCTTATTTTGGTCGATTAGGCCGAAAATTAGGAGAGATTTATTCTTTCCTAATTGACTCTAATTTCGCTACTATAAGAAAGAAAGGGTGAGAATTCTTCTACCCTAATTCTTTTCTTTGACCTTGCCTCCTCTCTCATCAGAAAAACACAAAAACAACTAAATTTTACAGAAAATTTAAGATCGATTTCTAGCATAATCAAAGGGCATATCTCATATCGTCTTGGGTGCAACTAATAGGCGAATATCAATTTTGATATTGTTCTTAGGCCAATTTTGCTAGGACCGAAGGTTAATTCTAAATCCTTTATACTTTGTTTATGTATTTTGTTTATGACCATTGATCATCATTGTTAAACTCGTTATAATCCTTCTAGTTTAAGGGAAGTATACAGATTATTTCCCACAACATCGACCCCGAATCCTTCCGAAGTTTGTTTGAAGCCGAACACAAGCAGATTTCTCCCAGCAGTTCCAGACTGTGTCCTGCTGTCTTCTCCCAATATCGCGTTTTGTTTCCCCTGGAGTTTTCAAGGAATTTCAGGTATGGTCTCTTCTTATGGCTGGCGAGCCTCCTTACGTAGTCTAATGGACTTTAAACGACCCCCCGATAGTCGACAGACTCTAAAATGTTCCCGACGACAGGTCCTTGGCTCAGACCCCTTGAGCCGCCTCGCGTCGCCATAGTCGTCAGGTTGTAATCTTCGATTGACCTGATGGCTATACTTTGACTTTCGCCTTATCCAAGCCTCAGTCAAAGTGGGGGCTCTGTAGATACCTCATTTCTTCACCTCCCGCAAACCACCCGGTGATGATTGGGCCGCATGTTTGGTACGCGGAACGATTTGTGACAGTTCGTAAGTTTATCGTCGAGTGATCGCTCAAACACTTGTGTCTACCTCTTAATTGTTATCTACGTGCCGATACGGTTGTTTTGGCAGTAATTAGAGTACATTTGGAGTCCGGGTCATAAAACCGTCTTCATTTTCTGAAACCGAGTCAGAATGTTCTGGAATGTTCCGGATATTTCTATTCCATATTTTATAAATCTTTTAATCTTTGCCAAATAATTTTCCGTAATATTCACACAAAATATTAAGGAAAACAAGATAAATCCGTTATTCCATAACCAAAACACGGAAATCTTTCTTCCGCAGGAGGAAACCACTTGGGAAAGGACGCAGCAGGTGCTGCGCCTCTTCCCAAGTCCTTTTCTGCGTATTTTTTCGTATCTTTTCATATCTTTTCGAGATTCACTTCCAAAGTTTCTCCGAAAACCCTACTTCCTTCGTGTGATTAGTATAAATAGAGACCTTCGGTCTCACATATTTCTCACGCGAGTGTCCTCCCTTCTCTTCTCCCTTTGCATTCTAGACCACGTTCTTACTTTTTGGCGTCTACGTGCTTGAACTTTCGACCACGTAAGCTCGGATCTTTCTGAGTACCAGCCTCGTTTTGCATGACCAACCAATTTGACAAACTCCACAATAATCAACTTAATCAATCTGTTTAATTTCCTCTTACGAGGGCACTTTCGTCTACATTCGAGTCGAGCATCACTAAAACGTTAACTTAGTTCATCTCGTTTCGTCAAACATGTAAGTCTGAGGGTGTATAATCCCTATTTTATTATTGTTGTTTATTTTTTGTAATCATTAATGTAAGGTTTATGTCGAAAGTATTCTTAAAACCGATTTGTAAAACCACGTTTTAAACCCTTTTTACGAGTTACCGTAGAAGATGATGCCGAGAAAGGACGCAAAGAATCGCTGCGCCTCTTGAAGGGACGCAGCACTGCCGCGCCTCTTGAAGGGACGCAACACGCCGCGCCTCTTCGTGAGGCCGCAGATTCGCTTCCTTTCTTCTTCCTTCGTCCTTTGATGATTCGATTGTTTTATTTCTTTCTTCAATTGTTCATTGTTCATATGACGATTTAAGCATAATAATTCTAACATGTAATATATTCATCATTAACGTTTAATTCATCATAATTCTCGACTTAAATCCCTTATAATTCATATTTGCGGGTTTTCGTCATTAAAGTCAAATTCGGTTTTTTAGAGGTTCGATTCATCAATATTGAGTCTCTGGAATTCATCTTTGATATATTTCCCACCTTTTGTTCATCGTCACCATCATCAGTTCGTCATTAATAACCTATTTAACCTAATTAGTTAGTTAATTCATTAATTTGTTAATTAATCCTTATTAATCTTATAATTAGTTAGTCCTAATTAGTTTTGTTCCATGTTTATCGCTTTCATGACCATTAATCACATGTAAATAGCATATTAATCACTTTC
Organism: Silene latifolia; assembly: GCF_048544455.1. Taxonomy (NCBI): domain Eukaryota; kingdom Viridiplantae; phylum Streptophyta; class Magnoliopsida; order Caryophyllales; family Caryophyllaceae; genus Silene; species Silene latifolia. Next base: position 321,612,688 of record NC_133537.1, read on the forward strand.
ATCCGAGTCAAATAGTATAATCAAGCATTAAATTCACCAATGAATATTAACGACTTGCAATTCCGGCTTCACAGCCAGAACTGAGCCAAGGAACAGACGCAGCAACTGCTGCGCCTCTTCCAAGGGACGCAGCTCTGCTGCGCCTGTTCCTGGTTGATTTCTTTCTCTGAACTCCTGTGTTGCCTTGACTTAATTACGTATTTAATTAACTATTATTCGTATTATCACCTTAATTTCTGTTCGTTAATTCATTTATTCCTTCTTTTCCAAATTATCCGTTTTAAAAGTATTTTCGACATAAATCAATTAACCCAATGTAATTATTGTAATTTTCTTTATTGTATTATTATTGTAATTTTCTTTATTATATTTCCTTGTATGCCTTCACATGTAATTGAACTTAAATCCCGACTTTGACATTAATTGTATGATAAATTAGTTGTTCACCGACTTAGTCTAATCTTCACATGCTAGGATTAAAACATTGGATGTTGCATTGCATGCATATAATCGACAATATATCGAGTATAGATGATTTTCCCTAATCATTAGTAGAGGCCGCTATCGAGGCGGGCGGGATTAGGTGTTCGATCAAAAGAGCTTCCGAATACGTACTCTCACCCCTTACTCCAGATCTCTTTAAACATCCGTGTTCATTGGCATCCACGAGAGTCATTCTAGACATAGAATGCTAAGGGTAACGAGTTCTTGGTGTTCATGTCACTACTTTGTGTCTTGACATGGCACGAGTATTCGAACGGTTTCCAATTTTCCACAATAAATTGGTGGCGACTCCACAAATGCAAACGCTTGTTCTCCCCCAAGCGTCGTCGTGGGCCCGCGCCCACAATAACGAATTCCCTCAAAAGTTAGGGTTTAAAAACTAGGGTAGATCTTTACTTACTAGGTGAAGGAGATGAAGAGGAAGTTGGGAAATCTTCTAATCCAAGCTTGAATCCCAAGTAGTAGGTGTTTGTGAGGGTTTAGAGAGAAGGGAGAGAGTTTGGAGAGATAAGGAGGAAGGTGGAAATGATTTTAGGGTTAGGGAAGAAAAGGGTTTAAATCTCGTACTCTGAAACGGCGTCACTAAACAACCCTAGTTTTTACCGTGTTTGGACAACAATTTTTTAAAAAAAACAGGCGATGGACTTATTCATACCGGCTCAATTTAGTAAATGGGCCACACGCAGACAAGAGAATTATAACGCGGGCTAGTCCTCCCAGCCCGCTGAAATAGTACGAGTAATCAAGTATCTACCGAAAGCCTATTAAGTACTTTATCTTTAGATCCAAGCTATTCATTAAAAATCCAAAATAACCCGGATCCCCAAACTCGATTGACCCGTTTGCCGGTTCTAAATGTTCTAACTAACCTAACTAGCCAGCACTAGTAGTGCACTACCTAAGCCAAATGTCAATTTGGCGCCAAAAACATTCAACATATGAAGTATGAACGCTCTCAAGTCTCAACTCTCAGGTTTTAAACCTTTTTCTGAGTCTTCTCCCTTTGTTTCGGGATCATCATCTTCTTATAGTTTCTATGATCTGACATTGTTTTTGCACAAACTACTTGATATTCGAAAAATCCCCTTGAAACAATTATGAGAATCGATCGAATTGAAGGTAGTTCCACTTTCATTTGAACTTAGGAAGCCATGATTGATTTTAATATTTCCTTTGCTAAAATATTAACTTTTCTTCTCTTCATTTGAATTTGCGAATGGTTTTATAGTGTATCGATACAGGATCTGGATTTTGCGTAATTTTGATTTTAAGCAACTTTATGAACTTGAATTTTGAATGTTGGAACTGTTGTAAGCCAATGGTCTGGTATTTAGATAGTGCATGCCACATGTTCGACGAAATTCCTCTGAGAGAAAACAGTATTATTTAAGGAAACTTTACCTTGATTTACTATGGTTAAAGAAAAGCTCAAGGTAGAACCCTTAGTTGATTATTGACGGAGATCATGGTGCTGAACTGAGTCGAGGCGCTGTATGTCGAATTCACCAGATAACAGATTGTTCGGGAATTTAATTTTATTGAAATCCTTCTTAAATTCTTAGAACTATAAGAAGGTGAAACTGTAGGATGCCTGACTGTTACCAACGAAAGGAAAAATAATGATCTTATCTGGATTGTCATCGTGTGTAATTGTATTTGTTATCATTGCCCTCAACTTGAATTGCTGTGCCGGCTGCCGGGACTGTAAGACTGTAATCAGTGTCTTAAAGAATCATTGCTAGCTACAAATGCACATATTTGTACATTGCGTTTTGTGCCTTGTAATATACGATGTACGGAGTATTAGTCTTTGCTCCTATGTCTATAGTTACTCTTATTAGTTTCAGAGGTCGCTATTTTTGATGCTTAGTGTTCCTTGAGCTTAAAAGTTCTGCAACTCACCCGGTGATTAGATAATTGTTAATAGCGGTTATTGAATTAAAGTGTGTCTTAACTTGTTAAAATTGGCAGAAAGTTTGTTTGATTACTAGAACCAGTATTTGGAATAACTTGAATGATTCATCTCTCAAATGCCTCTAAATCTCTAATGCAGGCCAGTCGTTTTTGATTCATGTAGTATATTAGAAACATCTGTGAACATGTTATACATTGGTAGCTCACTGGTAACTTCTATTTTACTAGTTCCTCATGGACTTCTTTCTGGACATGGCAGATCATAAACTGGAGAAGTAACTTGTGAAGTCCTGGGTTTCACAGCATCAAAAGGATCCAACTGCTTCCTTAATCGTCGTCTATAACCTACTCAAAATCGATTCGAGTTAAGTTCCATTTTTATTTTGTTGATAATGTTGTTGTCATTAATTTTCTAAATACAATATTTCACCCTTATCTTTGGTCAAGGGTATATGCCATTAGGGTCAATTACAGAGTTTTGGGAACGGGATTTTTTTTTTTTTGAGAATCAAGGGCGTTTCCTAAGGTTATACAGTCCAAATACATCAAAACCTTCTAACTGGATTCACAGGTACATGATCTTGTGGTCTGACACTATAAACCATTTGAAAGTAGGTACTATATCCGGTGAATATTTGCGTAAACAAAACCAGAAATTGTTTGGAAAAGAAAGAAACACGTATCATCTGGTTCCTTAGTCTTGAGGCTCATAGTCTCTGTGCTAAAATCCTCTGTCCCATATACCTGTGCACCATAAGAAATAGTTCTCATTATCATATCTAGCATCAGCTAAAACTTACTATGAAGGGGACAAACTTGAAATATTGAGCCTTGACATTGATTAAGAACGTACCTTCCAAGCATCATTACAGTCGCTTGAGGATTTGTTCCAGGTGATTCATAAAATGTAGATCCATCAATAACCCTTAAACCTTCGGTGCCAAGAACTTTATACTCCTTATCAACTACTCTGTTAACTTGACAGCCTCCATGATAGTGCCATATAGTCAACACCGTGTCTATACAAAATTGTTCCAAGGAAAATGCAGAGTTAAAATGCCTTGGCCGAAAATTTAGTGGTAAGTGAACTGCCATGCTCATAAGTGCTTGTATCGTCATGCCTGGAATGCGAAACTTCTGGAAAGGCTCTGATTCTATGACGCTTATTATGGTTTCCATTCCCATGACGCACTTTTGCACGTCCTCTGGATCTTGGAAGTAGTTGAATCTAACACTCGGGTTGTCGTTTGGGTTCAAGTTTGTCAGACGTAGATACCCTGAGGAGAGTGGTCTCGCAATCTTCTCTAGAATAACACCGCCACTGAAGGTTCCGTTTATGAGAGAATGCATGAACTCAGTTGCTCTCTGCATGCCATCTTGTGAAGTCAACACTTTATCCCCCTTGGGAGGTTGGTCACCCTACACATTTCAGCAATGACACTTATTCAACAACACCAGTTTTATTCAGGTTAAGAAGTCAAAGGGACTGCCAGTAAACAGTATCAGAAAATCAAAATGAAGCAAGATAAAAACAAACAAATCCAATAGAAATCAACGATAAAGGGAAACAAAGCCACCCAAACTCAATTTCAAGCATCTCGTTCCTCCTCCCGTACCTGATGAAATCTAGTTGCACCTTTTTTTCTCATATTAACTATAATAATGGTGGAAGGCTACTCCCTTGAATGTTATTTCATGTTCACATCTGGTGAAAAACATTTAATTCATAATTGTCTAAATGACAAGATAACATTCCAAGAATCTGAATGATGATGACAATGTGACATTATCTTTACCTTAATATGTGACTTGGATCAACATGTCATTATATTTTACCATACTATTCTCTAGGCCACGTTACACAATCTATCGAGTAACAATCACGTAGACTAACTTGTCTGACTAAAATTATTGACTGTTTTTTTCCCAGGATAAAGGTGGAACACAGAGCTGCACCGCCGGGTCTCTTGAGTGTACTTTATAGCCTCCAAACCACGTACACGGTTAGACACTGTCTTTACCAGTAAGTTATAGCACCCATGTTCCCTTAGCGTTTGAACCTGGGACTCGTGAGTTATTCATTCATGTTCTAATCTTACCACATGAGCCAACGCGTCTCAGCGCTAACTAATTGACTAATTGTTTGAATTCTTGCGGACACAACCTAACTTTATGTTCATTCCTAGGAACTTCATAATGTAGAACTACAGAGTAATGAGTCTTTGGCTCCACTAAAAATGAAAACATTCCGTCCGCCTTTAAAAAAATTAGCAAATCTGACTGACCTGGGAATCTGCCATGTGAGCAGCTGACGGAAGATTCTGCATGAAAGCACCAGTGGAGGTAGAGCCACTTGCTGCTTCAATGAAACTGTCATAATCAGTAATGCCAACAGCTTGGATAAGGGATGTCTCCACACCAGTCGGAGAAGGAACGAAAAGGGCATTCATGGGATTATCAGACATTCCTTGCCCAACCTGTGGCTGATCTACAACGACTTCAATGCCATGAAGCATAAGCTCAAGTGCCGGCCCAACCCCACTCAACATTAATAATTGAGGGCTTCCAAGTGCACCAGCTGATACTATCACCTCGTTCTTGGGTCCAGGTCGTATAAACGCTTTATGCAGGCCTCCATGTGAATCCTTGAACACAACACCGTAAGCTCTCGGTTTTCCCAACTCTGCATTAATTCCCATAATCAGAAAACTGATGTGAGTTCCTCTTATATCAGTATGTTTATACTGAAACAAGCTCTAGATGTATTCCATTTGCAAGTCTCATCTACTCGATGATCCCACCTATCTTTGCATCACCAAAAATCCTGCCGCCCCACCCCTCTTGCGGGGCTGCAAACCATCAAAACTGCCTCCTTCACCACCGATGCCCCCTCTTCTACCCCCAAAAACGAGTCCCACCCCTTGAAGCGCGCTTCCCCACCCCCACCTCGAAATCTCACCCCACCCCTGAACCTCCTACCCAGTCATTGTAAACCCTTATGCAAGGTTAGTGGTTTGGCGGTATGATGATGGGGAAGGTGGGAATGTGGGATGGTGGTTGGATAGTATGAAGATGGGGAGAAGGTGTGTAATGAGTGTAGTTAAGGGGAAGGGTAACAAAAATAAAAAATCTCATACCCCAGTAAGGCAGTGACCCAATCGTGGTGGTTCTTCCAAAAACGAGCACAAATAGCCTGTTGACACATCGAAAGTAGTTTTTTTGTTTCCTGAACTCAGCTTGGAGTTGGACAAGGAACCTGGGACTTAATGGTCTTTGCCTTTTGATCCATGTTTAGAGTGAATTAAAAAAAGTACTTTGTATATGATCTATTAATAACTGTAAGCAAATGGACAAAAACTTACTACGAAACTCATCATGAGTTTATAACTTCAATGTCTGTAAATGACAATTTAACTTTTCATCAGTACTGAAGCCTTGGTTTTATGTGATGAATGAAATGATATGCACACATAAATATATGTCTCACCTTTTCTACTGAGCAAGATCTTTTCAGCTGTTGCATAGAGATACACAGCAGTGCGGTAAGGATCTGCATACTCTAGCAAGTCAGCTGCTGAATGCCGGCGACCATGTCTATCAAAGATGGTCCCACCAAATTTCGTCCCACGCATGTGGTCATATGTAAACCCATTATAGGGTTGAACTCCAGCCTCAAGTAGTCCATTTTTTATAGCAGTTTGGAATTGTAGCATTGAGGGCGCAAATGCCACCTTGTCTTCTACCCACTCATATGACTGATTAACGAGCCCATAATCCCACCCTGCTCTAGCTATGTACTCTGCGGGGGCCCTGGTGTAGAATCCAGCATTGATTGAAGATCCTCCACCGAGAACACGGGCACGGGAACTGATCACCCCATCTTCTGAAACAAATCTTTGTGCTGGTGAAGTTGGTGAGACATTAGCTAGATTGACTGCAAATGAGCTTATGTCTTCTATATCCTTGTTTCCATAGGGGGATCCTCCTCTTTCTAGAAGTAAGACGGTCCCACCGTTGGAAAGAGTGGCGGTTAGTGAACAACCGGCTGTTCCTCCCCCTACAACTATGTAGTCAAAGTACCCCACTTTTGGAGCCAATGTTGCCGGCTTAACAAAGATGAAGTACGGAGCTGCAAGGAAGATAGCATGATAAAATGACTCAGAACCTTAGTTTTTGTTAATTTGTGAAAAATTTATAATATTTGGTTCAGGGGTTCTCATAATCACAAGAACCAAATGACTATACTTCTTGCACACTGATTATATTGTGTAGTTGATGAAAAGATGGGTCACGCAATAATTACTCTTATGCGGGTACTTATTTACCTTATTTGTGAATGCAGGTGTTGAATGACGAAAAAAGTACGAAGAAAAACACAAAAAAAAAGTACCTTTATCAGCTGAAGAAAATGGAGAAAAGATTGAAAACCCAAGAATATAAACCAAGACGATTCTGCAACCGTCATAGTCCATGAGCTAGTTATTTGTGCTGTTTGAGTAGAAGCTAGAAGCAACAAAATAGAATTGCCAACTGCTTGTCTTTTAAATACTTCAAATGTGATGCAAATGAAAAGTCTATGCAATTTCAGGTACAAAGATCTTTCTCTTAGCCTGCCTTATGTTTTTTTTATGTTAAACAAGAATTAGATAGTTGAACCTAAGCATATAAAGATTGCATAAATCACCAAAATATTATTACTAACCATGCTTTACTGCACTGGTGCTCCCCTTAGCTATTTATAATTTCTCAATGTGTGGCTCATTGAAAGAAAACTATTCAACGGTATATTATAGCTAAAGGCAGGAGGGTATTCATTAATGTTGGTTGTTAATTGTTAGATTGATTCACCAAAGCTTAGTTGTTGCAGTTTGGAAGTTGTCTCTGTTCAGCCTTGTCCTTTCTCGGGTTTTCTTCCGGCTTTCATTTCCAGTCAAGTCTTCCTCATGTAGTTTGCTCTTCTTCTTTTATGTGCAATAAAGTCGATGCTAAGAGGGACCGCACGTTTTGAACTTATGACCACTTTCACAACGAGTTTTTGACAATTGCTCGATGGCTCTTACGAGTGAGTAATCATCAAAAACTTTGTAAATTGCTAAGTGAATCTTGTATGAGACGGGCTCACATATGAGAATAACCCAAATACTTATGTCTTCCTCATTTAGTTACATGATCAATGGGTTGGTCTCACAATTTGTCTTACATAAGTTTTTGTATTTGTGGATTCATTATACATTGTGCTAACTCTTCTGTCAGTAATTGTTAACAGGTAAGTACAGCTGAAGAGAATTTAAGCACAAAATTATTGTGTTTCTAATACTACTACCAAATTCTCTGGAGTAGTCATGGGTTCGGCCTTCGTTGTGTTACCAAAGCCGTATTGGAAAATCGGAAACTCACGAGTTCTGATCCATAAGAATACCCATTTCAGGTCTCGTCAACTCCATGCAGTATAGCTGATGCCTGACAATCTGAACACGAAAATGCAGATCCCTGTAAGACATGTAAGTACATCATCAATTCAAGTTACATTGTCTCAAGTATAAAACTTAAGGTGTTTCTAAAGTTTCAATATTTGCTTTATAACTAATCAATACTTCCTCTATCTCACTCAATAGTTTACAATTAACTTTATTTTGAAGGAAATAAAGCAAACGTTTACTATTGACCGAAACTGAGTGAGTATTACATTACAACCATATTCCTTACACTTACTGAGTGGAATCCAAGTTGTCTGTTTTCCCAGTTTGTTTTTGTTGCACGACCCTTTTCTAAGCATTTATGATCAATTAATCTCACGGAAATTTAGAAAATATACTACACTACTTATAGTATTTCTGGAAAAAAAATGAAACTAGAAGGTGAGTATGTACAAATTTGGAGCTTGTGTACAAAGATTGACCTCTGTCTCCGTGGAGTGCACGTAATTAAATGAGACAATATAGCATTTAAATGCTGCACCTTATCTTATCAGTATCTAACCCCCTAAATTAATGAATACAAGCTTAAATGGAGTACGATTTTATGTTGCAACTACGCTATTTAATGTTAATTTCTTAGTAGTCATATAGTGTTGGACTGTTAATGTCCGGTTGCATGTACGGATGTGCCTAACCGTCTTACCCAAGACTTACTGAAATGAGACTCCGATTAGATACCGGAGCATGGACCATGTATGTAGCCATGTAGGTGTCTACATGTCTTCATGAGCGCATGTTGATGTGGTATTAATCAAGATTAGGTTGCGATAACAAAAACCGAGATTAAGACCAGAAAAAATTCTCAGTATCCATTTTGTGAGATGTGAGAGCCAAAAGAAATTGCATAACTATTGATTGTACATGCTTTGGAGACTCGACTCTTGAGCCTAATTGAAAGCTCAACCCACTAATATCAGATTAGTGGGGAAATGGTTTTCTGTCAGTGACTCACTTTCCCTTATGTTTCATCAATTGCCTAATTATGGTCTTATCGTACTCCATTATTTTACTTTTTGTTGGATTCTCAACACTTGTAACTTAATTGAAACATCTGCCTTTAAAAGTACTCCATTAGTGTATTATTTTAAAATCCTTCACAAAAAAATAAAAAAGATAACCAAATGATTCTGACGGATAAGCATCTCTTTTTTTTTGGTGTATACCGTTAGGTTTAGTCTGGATTCAAGTCGGGTAGGATCACTAGGGCATTAAAGCTCTCCCTCGTGAGTCGTGAATCATGAGTTATTACACTGATGTATTCCCAGGATTCGAACACGAGATCTCTGATTAAGCTAGATGAACATCTTTTAAAACACCTGTTTGAGGTTATAGGCTTCACCTTTGGCATACTGGTGTACAACAGAGAATCATTCTATTTTAATTTTGAGTTTGCTGCTTTGGTGCAGGAGTGCCACATAAGCCTTTGCCTTTTGCTTGTTGTCAGCTTCCGCAAGCCTTATCACAATGTTCACAAATTCACAAGGTTGGTTTGATTGTGTTATATCACTTATATGGTCTGTGGTCTGTGCCCTTTAGGCCTTCATCTTTTACTATTTTGAGTTTTTGTGATCTTTAATTTCTTCTCGCTTCGTGTAAGACCTCGCAAAAATTAAATAATTTTTTTTCCTCTCATGATTGTATCAATTAAGCTAGTTGACACTTGCTCGTAAAACATAAACGATGCAACCCAAACGCTAATAGTTCATGACTTCACATAAATCCGACCTAATGGTTAATTAGTACTTGGATATAAAGTCCTTAACATCCCTGACACAAAAATGGTGGATTGACCCACCCGTCAACCCGTAATCAAGGGTCTGAAAAAATGTGTCCTCGAAACAATTGAGTAATTGACTATACTAATACCGTAACTAAGATAACTCAAACCCAACTCAAGTAACCTATTTACAAGTCTATTTAGCGGGACTAATATGGATCGCGACTCGCGGCCCGTCTTTTGTCCCGACCTTTCTATTTTGGGTTGACACAATCACACCTCACATTGGATAAAGTCAGACAAATCAACAAATAAATAACGATTAATATAAAGGAAGGCTCGTGTGGAAATGGTGGCTTGACGTACAGATAACTTTCTGTAAACGTTATCATTCAGTAACGTATGATAGTGATAGCTCCCAGTCAAGATAAACACTACATTTATTAAAATTTGTCCATTATTCTGATCTTGTATTCAGCAAAAAAGTTGTACTTCACATAAACAACTAAATTTATCAACATCTTTTTTAAAAAAAAAAAAAAAAAAAAGCTGTACATTGGGTTGAGAGTTTCATTTTTTCTTGAAAAGCTGAGAAACTTGTAGTCACATCTTGATTATACTGATTAAGTGAATAGTAGTGCAAGAGTTAGAAAATGGGAAAAGGAGGAAAATCTCATGGAGATGGTCAAGGTGAACAAAACATGGCTGCTTGGCTGTTGGGTATTAATGATCTCAAAATCCAGCCTTTTGAGCTTCCTCCTCTTGGTATTCTTTATTCTTCTATATACAACTACAATAATATGTGTTAAGTGTGTTACTTATGTGGGGTCCTGCAGATTGCGGGATAGGGAGTCGGATGTACATAGCCTTACCTATGTGTTAACAGCACGGCGAGGTTGTTTACAAACAATTGTGGCTTGTACTTTTATGACCCCAAATAATTTTGGGATACCTTTTGATCTTGTGAATAGTTTTTTGTGTTTGTTGGTGATATTATGAGCTAATTAGTTGTATTTATCTTGTATGATTCTTTGAAGGACCCCATGATGTTAAAGTCAGTATGAAGGCTGTTGGTATTTGTGGAAGTGATGTTCACTATCTTAAGGTAAAGCCTTTTTCTATTCTTATGTTATCTTAATTCAATCTATGTTACTTAAACTCGGTTGGTATTAGATATAGTTATCAGACTCATCATTAGTATAATTCTTAGGCATGATGACCTGTTTGAATATGGGAATAATGGGGCGCGTCTTCAATTATAATTCTTATGTTAATCTTAATTCAATCTATGTTATTTTAAAGTGAAAATCGAAATGTTATGTCTCCCGACCTAAGTCTTCTAAGCAAAGTGTTGGATTAGTCATGCTCATGTATACATTCCATACCCATATTCTTGAGTGTCATGTCGGACACAAACATAAAGTATTAAGAAGACAAGAAATGTTGCAGTTTCATCAGTTTTGTTGTTTACTTCAATGGGATCAAGTGTTTATTTGTTATGTTTGTGTATATGTTTGTGTTGTGCAGCTTTATAATCATCAGAGAAATAAATGTAATGGGGTAAATGATTGCTTATTTTTTTTTTCTTTTTTTTTCTTGTTTATAGACCTTAAGGTGTGCAGATTTTGTGGTAAAAGAGCCTATGGTAATTGGGCATGAATGTGCTGGAATTATTGAAGAGGTGGGGAGTGATGTTAAGACATTAGTCCCTGGTGATCGAGTCGCTTTGGAGCCTGGGATCAGTTGTTGGCGTTGCGACCTCTGCAAAGACGGCCGCTACAATTTGTGCCCTGAGATGAAGTTCTTTGCTACCCCTCCTGTCCATGGCTCTCTTGCCAATCAGGTATATATATCTGGTCTTAGACCCAAATGACCTAACCCGTAATCATTCGACAGACCAAATATTAACACTGGAAGACAGACAGACAGACAATCCCAAACCTAAAAATCTAAAATGACCTGATCCAATGTGACCTAAAGTGCATTATATACCTCGATATGGAGCTGTTCACGAGCTTCAGGTCCACTGAACTTCGCCTGCAAAAGAAGCGGAACGGACAAATCCGCTAATCCGTCCCAAATCTGATAGCATGCTTGGTGGTGGGCTACAAAATCCATTGGGCTCGGCCAAAGCATGCATTTGATCCCTTGTACCCTGAAATGACCCGTTTTGTTAGCTTTACATGTAAAGCACGCTGCCTAATCACGAGTTTGATGATGCCTTGATAGTTATTTTATGGGGCTTAAGTAGAACTATGTTTGTAAACTATGTCAGGTGGTACATCCAGCAGATTTATGCTTCAAACTTCCTGACAATGTCAGTCTAGAGGAAGGAGCTATGTGCGAGCCACTGAGTGTTGGTGTTCATGCTTGTCGCCGCGCAAACATTGGTCCTGAGACCACTGCACTGGTGATGGGTGCTGGGCCTATTGGGTTGGTCACAATGCTAGCAGCTCGTGCTTTTGGAGCTCCAAGAATTGTCATCGTGGATGTGGATGATAGCCGCTTATCTGTTGCAAAGCAACTTGGAGCTGATGAGATTGTCAAAGTTTCAACCAGTCCACAGGTTTGCTACCTCGTCCTACTTTTTCATCTTTTTGGGTTCATAACCACGATGGCAATTGTCAGTACAATAAACGGAGAGATATCCGAACCTGGGACTAATTAATTATATCCATTAGTTCATTACTGCCTTTTGAACTACTTATACTAGGTTATCCGAAACTAGTCTATTTGTGTTGTTAGGATATGGGTAAGTCTCCGACTCTCCATGCCTTGCACTCTGCTACCTGGGTGGGGAAGTTCTTGAGACATCGAGGTCATAATGCTGTTGTTTGTATGTTAATTTCCGACAAATGGATGAAAGTGAAAGAAAGGCTTCATATATTCTAATCTTGGCAGATAAAATGTTAGCTTCTTTCAGACGGAATATATATTTGAGCAATAAAATGCCAATATGCCATATACTGTTGTAATTTCATGCCTTCATAAATCTGAAGGAGTCTACTTATGCAGGATCTGCCTGAAGAAGTTGCCCAGATTCAGAAAGCGATGGGAAGAGACGTCGATGTGACCTTTGATTGTGCAGGATTCAACAAAACCATGTCTACTGCACTTAGCGCTACTCGTGCAGGTGGCAAAGTGTGCCTTATTGGAATGGGACACGGTGTCATGACTGTCCCTCTTACACCTGCTGCAGCAAGGTATTTTAGCTACTGCGATCTTCTGATATTGTCCAAACTCCAAACTGATAACCATTACCCAGTGCTTCAACGGTGGCTAGGTAAATGGATCAAATATATGCGTTTTTCAGAAAAGTCGTAATGAAAATTGCATGGATAATTGAATGGCAGACTAATGTCTCACAATATAAGAAGCTAATTATAGGGGTTTAACTAGCCACTTTGGTCTAATGTGAATGGCAGGGAAGTTGATATAGTGGGGGTGTTTCGGTACAAGAACACATGGCCACTTTGTCTCGAGTTCTTGAGCAGTGGGAAGATTGATGTGAAGCCCCTTATAACACACAGGTTCGGGTTCTCGCAAAAGGAGGTAGAGGAAGCTTTTGAAACCAGTGCCCAAGGTGGCAATGCTATTAAAGTCATGTTTAATTTGTAAGATTGTCTTTTGAGAGATTTGATCTTCTCATATCTAGAACTTGGGTTGCTCTTGTTATGCGTAATTATGTGAAACAGAGTTGTTAGCGGCAAACTTTCATTGTATTTCTTTTGCTTATGTTCATAGAATTTGTAATAAAGCTGCTCATAGGATAGCTAAGTGTGCTTATTAGTGAATCCTTCTCTCTTTTGGGTAGCTCGCATGTTCTTTGTTAATTCACACAAATAGGATTATACATCCAGTTATACCCACAAGCATTGTACAACGAAGGTATAAGAATTCGAGCTTATATGTATTTTTTCTGGGTTAATTCAAAGTTGATGTTTTTAATATGTAAATGGATGAGTTCAATACTTTCTAATAAAGCTCATATTATTTAACATAAAGCTCTGATATTTTATCACAAAGCTCAGATTCTACACTGTACAACATATACAATTGGTTGTATAATCCATGAATTGATTCATTCATCATGTCAGTGGGTCAATTCATGGATTATACAACTAGTGTTGTAGATTGAATACAAATTCTACAATAAACAAGGCACAAATAATAACGGAAATAAAACGATACAAAAGACGGTTTATCACACCCAATCGAATCACGCTAAACGCGCTTTCCTTAGAGTATTTCGACCCTATAGCCTTTGGGTTACGAAATCTCAGAGGATAAAACGATTCCTTTGCTTTAAGGCAAAGCGAAACAAAGAACAAATAAACAATATGAGTTTTCTTTTGCTTTGTAAGACGTCAAAATACAAAATTGCAAATGTTTTTGTTGTTTTACACATTCTTAGTATATATATCCATGTGTGTGAAAACAAACACCAACATAATCTAACAAAAGGATAAGGATGTTCCTTTTCATATTAACCAATGAAAACAAAGAACAACCGCCAAAAACCAATTCACTGAATGTAGCTTCCGCGAAAGACAAACCCAACCTCGGTAGGGGTTACCATCACCGATCGGGGACGTAGCCATTTTTACGAGAAATAATTCCTTGGCAATTCACAATTTTCTAAGTGTTATCCCCGAGTATATAACCCCGATAGGGGACGCAATATAACTCGTTCATACTTAGAAAACACGTCTTTTATACATGATAAAATCATTTATCATTACCTTATCCACTTGAACCATGAACTCGATAATTCCGATTATATGAGTGTACACTCCGTACTCCCCGACTCACATTATATCGATTTCGAGCTCAAACCGATTTTGACATGAAAACCCGAATACACTTAAATGTCTTTGTGATCAAAATCACCAACATTCCTCCCCCATTTAAGTGTATCCCTTGTTCCCAAATAAAACAACAAAACAACAAATCTATGCGTAAATGAAAGTGTCCCAAGGATTGAACTTCCACATTAGTACATTACACATTTCAAATATTCGAGAATCAAGGTGTCCCACGGATTGAACCTTTCAACCCATATTGAATACATGAAGATAATATACACATAGACTCAAACAACTCTTAAAGTTACAAACTTGACACTATTGACCGCCTTGTGTCCATATCCTTTCATGAGAGTATAGGAGGCCAAGTCCAAGCCTCTTGAAGCGGCTACACTTCACGCTCACATAGGTGAATCTTTCATCGTGCACCCGCAAAATGCACTTTATCAAAGATTACATTAAGAAGTCTTATAACTTCAACCTCTTGTCATGCAGGTCATGCACATACCTTTCGGGATTATAATACATGTGCTTCAATCTTTCATAATAAGCCTTCCACATTGAACTTAGCCTCTAAAATTTGTTAGAGGGAAGTTGGGTATCTCATCACAAAGATCTAGATGGACTTTAAACCCATCCCGATATCCGACTTGTTAACCAAGTCCCTAGTAGATCTTTTACGCAAAATGATCCACTAGATATAAGATCTTATAAAACAACGAAGATCACTTTATTTATGATAGTAAATAAATCCGTATTCTTATAATAATCCGGTGTCGCGATCACCGTAAACACATGACTATAAACTTAGTCAAATCACCATCACTACCATAAACACAAGTGACATTGGCCACAAATTTAAAATAAACTCGTAGATCACTTTACCTAGCAACTTAGCCTCTTTATCAAGAAGCTAAAGCTAATCGATACTACAAAATGCAACTCCAATGTCAATTAAAACATTTATAGCAAATTCGCTCCTTAGAAGCCCATAAACCAATGGTACCTCCCCAAGCAAGAATGCATTACCGTCGTAAAAAAGAACCATCTACATTGGCAATTCAATTTGCATATACTACTCCTTCTAAACCAAAGGAAAATACCAACATAGGACAAACCATAATCCATGGCTTTCTTATATACTTTCTCACCCGCCTAATAGTTAGCTAAAGATGAGGACTAGTTTAACTAGCATACATACTCAGCTTTAAACCGCAAAAACAATCAAGCTTTTGTGAAATACCCAAGTCATGACACCACTTTCACCATTGGATAAAAGCATCATACTCGCCCTATAGGAGTATTAACCCGAGAATAATAATTATACTCTCACCCTTGATCCTAATACAAGAATCATGTTACCTCCCCCATGTCCTTCATAGAAGAACATGATAACAAAACCACCTTTTACAAGGCAAAATCACCTTTGGTTTATCAGAGATCGACTTGTCATTAACCCTACAACAAATAACAATTGCATAACAAGACTTGTCAATAGTTGTTACATACAATGCTATTGATTTATCTCTTACATGGCTAAACCACCATGACTTCATAATCTCACCATGGTCATCACAAACCATCATGCCTGAGATTATACGGTAAAATCAATTATACAAGCAAACTTTAAATGCTTTACACGAGATATTGACATGTTAAAAAAAAACATAACAAAAATCAGTTAGCATAGTAACAACATTATTAAATAACTGATCAAATATCCATTGATCAAAACAGTACATCATAATACTGCTTTTATTAAATAATCAATCAAAACTCCTTTGATCATAACAATATAATCCATAAATATTCCATTACAAGTTCCTCTCACATTAATATCCAATGTGAGATTTAACAACTTGAACATTTATGACATTAGAAGAGTGAGTTTTTAACTTCTCTCCGAACAAACCAAGCTACCTCAGGAACCAAATACCGGCCCTCAGTACCGCTCTAAAACAATCAATACACCAATATTTGATTTATATCAAGCTACATATATATATGTACCTATATGTTACCGCTCAATATCCATATTTTCGTGTATTAAATACATTCAAGAGAGTTTACATAAAATACTCATCCCACTTCACATGACTCATTTCATACATTATATAAAACCATATAAAAGAACTTATGAAAACAGTACTAGTAAATACTAGAAAACAAGCATAGTGAAAACACTACAAACTCCATATGAATAAATTATCAATCATCAAATATAAAAAGTTACTTAGCTAAAACATAGCCAACACACATCACAACTCATAATCAATTTTAACATGATTATTAAAACATTTGATGATCAAACATCTTAAATAAAACGTTAATCATTATTCATGTGAGCATAAAGTTATATGCACATTAATCGCAACAACAACAATGATCATTTCTAAAACAATTGATCAAACAAACATACTTAATATGATATATTACATACATGATCAATTAACAAAGCATGAACCATGGATATTAAAACCAACTATCTACCAACCAATAGTATAATTACTATTACTAACAATGTCATCGATACACATTCAAGGGATGGACAATTCACTTGTTTCTTTGGAACATCCATGACTGACAAAGAAAAACCATTTTCATCTTCACTTAACCCATTGTCATGAAAACAATTATACTTGTCTCATTTTGATGAACACACAATATCTTGCACCAAGGTCAAAATTATTCCATTTATCATGATGACACTAAACATTGAAATTTAATATTCAATAAATAAAACTAGTATCATAGCAATTAAAATATCATCAAAAGAATCATGTAGATGTGCCAAAAATTCCATGATAAACATTGAAAAAATCATATACCACATAATTTCTATCAACAAGTACTCCTGCTATCTTTATGCATTGCCATTAATCATATGACAGAACAAACACCAAGAATGCATTAATTATCACTTGATATATTAGCATCATAAAATATCAACAGTCACGTAAATCAAATTAGTTTACTTATCTTGTGATGTCAAAACTTGATCTTGCCCACATATATGAAAACAAAGCGAGGATGATTTTGACTCATCAGTTTCATCTTCCTTTGAACCCCAAATCATAGTACGATAATAGCAGTCCACTTGAATATACAAGAATTCACAAACCAAATACTCGAAGACCGCAAATATGTCCTGAATTTGCGTACTGATTCATTGCAAACGACCCAAAATGTCCTTTAAATTATCATGTCTTTTGCATACCGACATAAGCAGGTACTCACGCATAACTTACATAAATTGTAGTTACTCCCATGTTGAGTTCCTGATATCATCATGTCAAACCATCCAAACAAAATTCGGGAACCGCCTCCCAACTTCTCAAGTTTTTGTTCCAACATTGGTATCTCTTATACCGATCCCGTCATTATTACAAAACGAAAATACTCTAAGAATGTTGTAGATTGAATACAAATTCTACAATAAACAAGGCACAAATAATAACGGAAATGAAACGATACAAAAGACGGTTTATCACACCCAATCGAATCACGCTAAACGCGCTTTCCTTAGAGTATTTCGACCCTATAGCCTTTGGGTTACACGAAATCTCTGTAGGATAAGACGATTCCTTTGTCTAAGGCAAGAATAAAGAACAAATAAACAATATGAGTTTTCTTTTGCTTTGTAAGACGTCAAAATACAAAATTGCAAATGTTTTTGTTGTTTTACACATTCTTAGTATATATATCCATGTGTGTGAAAACAAACACCAACATAATCTAACAAAAGGATAAGGATGTTCCTTTTCATATTAACCAATGAAAACAAAGAACCGCCAAAAACCAATTCACTGAATGTAGCTTCCGCGAAAGACAAACCCAACCCCGGTAGGGGTTACCATCACCGATCGGGGACGTAGCCATTTTTACGAGAAATAATTCCTTGGCAATTCACAATTTTCTAAGTGTTATCCCCGAGTATATAACCCCGATAGGGGACGCAATATAACTCGTTCATACTTAGAAAACACGTCTTTTATACATGATAAAATCATTTATCATTACCTTATCCACTTGAACCATGAACTCGATAATTCCGATTATATGAGTGTACACTCCGTACTCCCCGACTCACATTATATCGATTTCGAGCTCAAACCGATTTTGACATGAAAACCCGAATACACTTAAATGTCTTTGTGATCAAAATCACCAACAACTAGTTGTACCAGTTGTACGGTATAGAATCCGAACTTTGTTATAAAGTATCCGAGCTTTATATACAACTGGATGTATAATCCTATTTATGTCATTCGGTTGATCCACTAAATTAGGGTCACAACTAGACCTATCAAAATCTAACTTGACCCATAAGCCCGCCCTGCCAAGATCCGGAGATTTCGACCCGCAACCTGTTCAACCTAAAGTGAAATGGCCCGTTAATTTAGAGGTCGAAACCAAGTCCGAACGGGTCGATCCGTTGGGTCAAATATAAACTAAGAATTTATTAAAATATTTATATTTATACGGATTATATAATAAAATAAGATTTAAAGTAACTTAATTTCTATAATTGTTTTAATATAATTAGTGTAAATGTTGAATATGATTAAAATATTAATACTAAATATGTGTTTATTTTTATTTAAAAACATTTTTTCGATTTAAAAATGTATTAAATAAAGGTATTAGAAACAATTTTGTATTCGTATTTTGACTCTAGTCCGATCTATATTTAACTGGCCCGTATTTGAGTTGATTCATATGACCAGACTCAAACCGATCGGCTTGATCCATTTAACAGATCTAGTCACAACTCACAACATATCTCATGATCCTCATCCTTGTCGGGTTTTTTCAACATAAGTCCACAATCCATATCCTCGACAAAACTCACTTGCTAATCATCTCCATACTCAGTCTCTAATATTGACCCGACCGAGGAACTCGATCTGACCCGCCCGAAACCCGAGCCGATACAATCCGAAATTTGGTTGAACCGAAACCGAACCGACCCGACTCGAACCGATCCGCTAACTGATAGCAGCCTTATTTTTTTCAACCCGAACCCGACCTCAACCAACTCGACCCGACCTGTGACCCGATATTTTCTCAACCCGATAATGAACTAGCTTAATAATGGTTTAAATAACACCAAATTGATATTCATCTTAATTATTTTCACTTACAACTACAATCAATACACTTACCCATTGTTTAAACATAAAATTAGCATCTAAAACTAAATATATAAAGATAAAAATATACGCTGATAACCTGATTCGACACTAACCGGATAACGACCCGACCCGACTTGCCACACGTTCATGACCCGACTCGAGACGACCCGACATGAACCAAACCGACCCGGACCCGTCACTGACCTGAGATAACCCGAACCCGGTATGATCCAACCCGTAACCGACCCGAGTGACCCGATTGCCAACTCTACCCGATAGGGCCTATCATTTGCGACATAACCCCCTCCTCGGACTCCTACTCATAAACCCTCCTTGAACCAAAGGGGAACATATAAAATGTTGTATTTTTGCCTGAACTTGGCAATCCAGAAAACCAAAGTTGTATACTCCATAGCTTGTTGAGGGATTGCCTATAATACTCTTCTCTTCGATTTCTAGGTACCCTTTTTACCCTTTTGTTTTTCTCATTCCTTATTTCTTACTGTATTTTACTGCTAATCTCATTTTTGTATTCATTTGTTTACCTTTTATATTCTTCAAAGCTAAACAAATGATTGGGACAATGAGAGTAGCAAATTAATGTAAAATAAAATCAGCAATCAATATTGAATTTTGGAATGTGGGTGTTTCTCAAACTTTTCTTATACATATGATAGAACTATAAAGATTGAATCTTGGAATGATTCATCTACTTATAGTACTACTGTACTTCTAATCTGTTAATTTTAATTGGGTTTATTTTTATGTAAGATACGAGTACTTTTTTTTTTTTTGGTTATAAATTCAACTTGAGGAGGTTTCAGATTACTTGATTTATTTTTAGAAATTATGGTTTGGGAATTGTGATTCTTTAGTTGGGAAATCATCAACACTTGATTGTAGAAATGTACGCTGTAGATGTTATTATAACTTGGGTCATTCGGAAATAGTCTCTTTGTGTTGCTAACACGAGGGTAAGGCTACCTACATACGACCCCCCTTACCCCGCAATTTGCGGGAGCCATTGAGGCACTAGGTAATGTTGTTGTTGTAGCTGTTATTATAACTTGTACTTTCAAATTTTGGAATAATTTTTTTTTTGTTCTTTGGGTGTAAACCAGGGGGTTCACTATCGACAATAGTGATTAATACCTTCGCCACTCCTGCTCTCCAAAATTTGACGGCTGGCCAAGAAGTTTTGGTGTACGAATAGAGTTCAATGTGAAAAATGGATGCATTTTTTTCACAAGTAATTAAGTGATTTTGTGCCTCGGCCAAGAAATCTATAGAACTGACCGCCGTTGAAAGCCGAATTGAAAGCTCAAGGCGAAGTTGATGAGTAGTGCTCATCGACTTCTCTTTAAGGAACTTGTCCAGCTCACTAAAGAACAAGATCTCCGAAAGGGAAAAGCCCTTCACGCGAAAATCATCAGGACTGACTCATTCTCTAATGTATACTTAGCCAATTGTATAGTTAATCTGTATGCGAAATGTGGTCAACTAGCGAAAGCAAGGCTTGCTTTTGATAATATTCAAAACAAAGATGAGGTTTCTTGGAGCTCCATCATCAATGCATATGCGCAGAGAGGTGGACCAAATTCTTATGTTTTTGTTATGGATTTGTTCAAGCAAATGCGGGTTGAGAATTATATTCCGAGTTCCCATTCTTTTGCTGGGGTTTTCAGGACGGTGTCAAATTTAGACGGTGGTTGGGTCGGGAAACAGGTTCATTCATTGGCTATAAAGACGGATCATTGTGAAGATGTGGTAGTTGGAAGCTCTATTCTAAACATGTATTGTAGGTCAGGTCTCATTTCCGATGCACGTCGCATGTTTGATAGAATGCCGGAGAGAAATTCAGTGTCGTGGGCTACTATGCTTTCTGGGTATGCATCGTGTGGTATGGCTGAAGAAACTGTGGGACTATTTAAGTTGATTGTGGGGAGTGATGAGGAAAAGGCTTACCAATTTTTCTTGACTAGTGTGCTAAGCGCCTTTGCTAGGCCAGAGTTGCTGGATGCTGGAAGAGGAATTCATTGCTTTGCTGTTAAATCTGGGGTAGTATTGATCCCAGAAGTCAGAAATGCCCTTCTTACTATGTATATGAAATGTGGGGGAATGGAAAATGCCCTTCAAGTGTTTTCGATGTCTACTGATAAGAATCCTATCATGTGGTCAGCGGTTGTCACCGGCCTCGCTCAGGTTGGGAACTCTAAGAGAGCTCTGGAGTTGTTTTCAAATATGCACTTTTCTGGGATCAGCCCTAGTGAATTTACATTTGTGGGAGTGATTAATGCTTGCAGTGATATTTGTGCTATTAGGGAAGGAAAACAGGTACATTCTTATGCCGTAAAAATGGGATTTGGAATGCAACTTTATATTATGTCTTCTCTGGTAGATATGTATGCAAAAAGTGGCTGTGTTGCTGATGCTAGGAAAGGTTTTGATTGTTTGCGTGAACCCGATGTCGTTTTGTGGACATCAATGATAGCAGGATATATACAAAACGGAGACAACGAAGAAGCTTTGAGTTTGTACGCTAGAATGGAGGAAGCGGGTATTTCACCAAATGACTTGACTCTAGCTAGTGTCTTAAAAGGTTGTTCAAGCCTAGCTGCTTTAGAGCAAGGAAAGCAAATTCATGCCCATGCTATTAAGTACGGGCTCACTAAAGAAGTTACAGTCGGGAGTTCTTTAACATCTATGTATGCAAAATGTGGATGCATCGACGAGGGTAGAATGGTCTTTCAGAGGATGACCACAAAGGATGTAGTTTCATGGAATGTTATGATATCTGGCCTTGCTCAAAATGGTTGCAGTGAAAAAGCTCTAGAGCTATTTGAGGAGATGAGATTGTTGGGTGTCAAGCCCGACAATGTCACTTTTGTAAATATACTCTCGGCATGTAGCCACATGGGATTAGTCGAAAAAGGGTGGGATTACTTCAGGATGATTTCTCGAGAATTTGGTTTAGAACCTGGATTAGAGCATTATGCATGCATGGTTGATGCTTATAGCCGAGCCGGTAGGCTGACTGAAGCTAAACAATTCATCGAATCGGCAACTATTGATCATGGAATGTGCCTTTGGAGAATCTTATTAGGTGCATGTCGAAATTATCACCATTACGAACTAGGGGCTTATGCAGGAGAGAAATTAATGGAGCTCAGGTCACAAGAATCATCGGCTTATGTCTTGTTGTCAAGAATTTACGTGGCACTAGGGAGACCAGATGATGCAGAAAGGATTATGAGACTGATGAGAGTTCGAAGGATAGGGAAGGAGCCGGGTTGTAGTTGGATTGAGCTGAAAAATCATGTTCATGTGTTTGTTGTCGGGGATCAGAAGCATCCCGAGGTAGGGAATGTACGGAGCTGGTTACGGATCTTAACTAGACAAATGATAGATGAAGGTTATAAACCTGCTTATGATTTGATTCTAACTACTTAAAATCCGGAAGCTGGAGGATTTTTTCAGACTTACATTCAAAGCCCTGGTAATTTTCTACCCTAGGCTTCTATTATTGTATAAGATGACATATATTCAACTTATTTTGGTTATATTTCCTAGAGGGTAGCCCTGTAAGTAGGCTTGACAAACGGGTACAGGTGAAGGCACTTTGTGCATGTCATGCATTTCGTGCCAAGTTGGAATGGATGGCGCTATTTTGGGTTGTTCTGCGTGTGTGTTATTATCAAGTCATACGAGTGATACACCTGGTTTTCTTTGTGAATCACTTGCCTTATGGTTTCGTGCAGCGTTACCATTTACATTGTTGGTGATACATCTGGGTTGGGATATCAATTCTGATGTTGATTCGTGGCGGTTGGAGATGCTCTGAGTAAGTCTCAGGGGAAATTCTGCCTATCTCCTTGTTCCTTGGTGGTTAATTTTTCAATTATCATAAACTGTGTCGGAAATTAGACTTAAATTAGTTACAAAGGCCCAGTATTCAGCCGAAACTTAAGACAGATAAAATGTGACCATTTTACGATAAAAAAGTTGCCACCCTTTTATTGTTAGAAAGTAACTTTTTTATCATTGAATGGTCACTTTTATTATAAAATAAAATGGGGACATTTTTTCCGTCTTAAGTTGAGACCGTCTGAAATGAGAATGTGTGAATAAAGAATAAGGAGCTAATAAGTAATAAGTACTCTAGTTGATTCTTCTCTTGTTGTGTAATGTGTATCACCCATTTTCAGTTAGTGGAACACATAGTAAACAAATGTGTCCACACATTTTTGCCACTATAAACAAAATTATTTTTCTGAAAATATATATTATTCCTTTACCTTCTCATCACATTCTAACTAAGGACCTTGAAAGAGTAATGGCATACTCCTTCAAAATAAGATACCCATGTTCATGTACCAAAATTCCTACTAAAACCTCACCCGCTTTACCAATCCCATATCCAACATTACAACCGAAAGTATGTAAAACCCGTATATTAGCCGTATCATCATCATCTTCATCAAAGCCGGAAACCCAAGAAATCTCCATTTCTTCAACCACCAAAGAAGCTCAACAGTTAATTAAACCAAGTGCTTATGATGTCAAGTTTAAGACCATGGGAGGTTGCAAGCTCGGTATTTCGAGATATCCTGACTTTGAGTACAATGCCGAGGGCGGGTTTGGGAGTGGAAGTGGGTCTGTCAAGGATGACACAGATGGTGAAATGGTTTGGGTTAGTTTTGATGTGGGTAAGCTTTATATACCTTCATTAACTAGTGGAACAACCAAGTTTTTGGGGTTACCGTTGCCGCCTTTTTTGAGGATTGATATTGTGCCAGAAATCTTGGAGGGGAGTATCTATAAGGACTCTGGCAAGGTTAGTGTGCATCACAAAATGCTACGTACTACTTTTATGTATTTGAAACTAGTTGTATGCACTCTATGCAGTCCAACCGAAAGTCTTAAGATAAAGTTCATGAGACGCTCTCATCACTGGTGGAGTTAGGGGGCTAGCGCCTAGCAGGGGTTGTAAATTTCGAGGTTTTAGTTAAAAATTTCGAAATTTTCGAGTTATCATAATACCATTACTCGTTTGCCCTCATTGAGATATTCGTTCTTTCTAAGTGCAAATCCTGGCTCCGCCATTGGCTCTCATAATATTCTTAATTTCTTATCATGAGACTAATCCAAAGAAATCAAAATAGGGTATTAATTCTTTGAGTTAGCGAGTTAATATGGGCAGAGTTTAGGGTTAAAAATAAGTAGTGAGTCGATAAATTCTGAGACCATAGTATTATTGAATTATTTAGATTCTTAGTTATTGGCTTATTTACTTTATTTATACGTTTACAGGTCGATCTTGCATTTAAGGCGAAATTCTGGTTTTCGATTGGGACAATCTATAAAGCTCCGCCATTGTTAGTGACAACGAATTTGACATCGGAAGGATCAGAAGGAGAAATCAGAAAAGGGAGAGGAAAGAGGATGGACAAGAATGGCGAGTGCCAGTTAGTCGGAGTGGCGAGGGTGGATCCGATTAATGATATCTTAATGGACACTTTCCTTAGCCTTCCTACTGAATGTCTTGCTCTGTTGAATGCTACTCTCTCTTTAGAATAGCATTATTGCAACTATTCAGTATCTGTTTATTTTCTTTGCATACAAATTTAACAAGCATAGAATTATTTTTTCAAAAAATAAGATTAGGAAACATGGTGATTGGTGATGTATAGAAAGAAGTTTATACCAAATACGGAGTATTGATCTGTCATATACGGTGTTTATTTTGTGACATACGGAATGTTTATTGATCACCTTAGCAGGTTCAAAGATAGATCAATCCGACAAAATAGCAGGTACACAATAAGAACCTGAACTTAACTGCAGCAAGAGGTATGATGAGTTCCAATTTGTGACCAAGAACATCAACAATAGAGTTTCTCGGGCGTGTCCCATCTCCAGCATTGTTTACTGCTTGATTGTTGACCCAAAGACTACCAAAGCTAGCATATATGTAGAATCTGAGGAAGGTAAATCAGATAGATCCATGCCGCTTTCATCCGCGAGGATGTTTATAGGTTGATTTCGATTAACCTAGTTTTCTTTCCTTAGCAAAAAAAAAAAAAAAAAAAAAAAAAAAAAAAAAAAAAAAAAAATCGTACTGTAGTTTGATCAGAGAGTACGCACTAACAGCAAATTATTCTCACTATTGCAACGTACAAGAAAAAACAAGATCATGTAGGAAGTATCACAGAAAAAATCTTCGTATTCTGTACACAGGTGTGCTTTACATTTTGCTTACGGTGTCTTGCAAAGATGATCATCCGAAGCCTACCCTTGCTGAGCTTCTGTACATTGAGGTGTAATCTGAGATTTTCCGTTTCCTGCTAATCTTGTTTATATGTGCATTGTAGCATTCCTTGAAACAAACAGCACATCAGTAAAAAATTGAAAATTCAAAAAGGCCGTTGATTATAAAACGAGAAGACGATGTACAATCACTCACTTGTTGCAAAAGTGTCTTAGAGGTTTTCGAGACATTGATAGCAGTGATTGAAATATCCTGCAAACTGAAAAGTCACTCAAAAGCAAGCCTCTGGGTTCCAACCAATGAAGCATATTGGCCATCTTGGGACAGCAATTCAGAGTGCGTCCCAAGTTCTGTAATCCTGCCATCGGAACAAAGTGCGATTTGATGGGCATTTTGTACGGTGCTTAACCGATGAGCTATTACCAATGTCGTTCTTCCATTCATGAGATGGTTTAAAGCATCCTGTACCAGACGCTCACTAACAGTGTCTAAGGCACTTGTTGCCTGAAAGAAACATTGTTTCCCGAAAATAAGTTACAGGGAAAATTGAAATGAATGCTTTATTTCCAGCAATTATTTTCTCCTGGGCAACAGGGATCATATAAAAAGGCAAATTCCTAAATTTATAGATAAACATTATGTAATAAAAGATAATCAGTTCACTTTCAGAGTTTCCTCAAGGTCCAGAGACAATCTAACTGAGCGAGCTGGAGCAGTCGATATGTTTGTAAATTTGAAGCTAGGAGGAATCTCTGACCTCTAATGCTTTCTAAAATTATAAAAATATTAGTTTTTGAAATTGAAGTACTTAAAAATTTGGAGGTGGAGCTGTACAGGCAGAACAAAAAGGCAGGGTAGAAATGTTGTCACATGTGTAGTAAGTAACTGAGTCATGGCCATGGAAAATAGGGCTTGAATAAAGGCTAAAATGGTTGCTAGTATTTACTTCAAAAGAAGAAGAAAAAAAGCCTATGAATTAAACGAGTAACAAGTACCTCATCAAGAATCAAAACCGGCGCATTCTTCAGAAGTGCCCTGGCAATAGCAACTCTCTGCAGCAAATAGTCAGTAGTCACAAGTTAGCCTTTCCATCTTATATGAACTCTGACTAAAATTCATCGACTTGTAACGTATGATGTATACCTGCCTTTGTCCCCCGCTAAGTAGACCTCCACGCTCACCTACTAGTGTGTCATAGCCCTATAAACATATGAAAATTAGCAAACATGAGAATATCATGGATAAGTGACTTGACTCATACGGAGTATATTCATATGAGATGAACCTGTGGCAGTGAGATGATGAAGTCATGCGCATTTGCAGCTTTTGCTGCTTTCACTATGTCATCCTTGGATACATTACTGTCAGGGAGACCATATGCAATGTTTTCTGCAACAGACACTGAAAAGAGCACTGGATCCTGCACAACCGTTTTTTTAACTTGTTTATAGTAAAGGGATGAACATAAGACAGAAATGAGGTGTTATTCAAATGCCGGCTTATCTAATGCAAACAAAATCAAAGTGAACAAATGACAGGGATTGTCTCATCTTCAGCAAGACTGCAAGAGTAACCACAAAATTCTTGCTAGGTTTCTCATCATACTATAGTAGGATTCTTAACCGTAGACTCAAATTGCAATAACATCAAACAACATTGCCCCAGTGCCTAAAAGGCTCCTGTCTATGACTTTATGGAATATATCGTCAACTGACTGCTACTTCGCAATATAAGAAGCACTTACAAATTAGCACGTCAATTTGCTTTATTGGAATAAAGCTAAACAAAGACCAATAAAAGTAACGGAGAACAAATCAAGGGTGTGATAATTGTGAGACTTCTGAGCATCTGTGAGCTAGTTTAGCACATAAGATATCAAATAGTTGTACTACTGGGTCTCGTACTCATGACCTGCACCCGTCAACATCAAAAAGCCCTTACGGATCCCTTAACAGTTAACACCGATAAAAAAAGGTTATAACTCACACCTGATTCACTATGGAGACAGCTTGTGCCCATTCAGTTTTATCAAATGTCCTAACATCTTCTCCAGCAACAGTTATACGACCAGTAGTTGGCTGTACAATATTTTGTGAATTGGTTACGTCATGGTTCATACGATGACTTCCAGTTTAAATGAAGGAGAATATATTGACAAAGTGAAAAACACAGTACCTCGTAAAATCGTGCCAACAACTGGACAATAGTACTTTTTCCTGCACCACTTGAGCCCACAAGTGCAGTTATAGTTCCACTGTTTAATGTAAGGTTAAGACCTTTAAGGACTTCGACATCTGGCCTCAAAGGATAACAAAAGTGCACATCTGCAGAGAGAGATACAACATTATCAAATATTCAAATGTACTAAATGACATCCATAGTAGAAACAACTTACGAGCTTTTTTCATAAACATACGATGACGACGATGACATTATCCTAGTATCTATGGGCTCCCACCTATTGGAGATAAGGGGGTCTGAACTCTGATGTGCACAACATTCCCTTAGGTATAATTGAAAAAATAGAGAGGTTATTTCCCTATATTTCATAATAAAGGATGCACAAACATCTAGCGAGTCATTTTCCTTATTCCATCATGCTCCATCTCAAAAACTAGTGAATCTATTGGGAATGGAAATAAATTTTTTCAAAGAAAAGTAAAAAGACTGACAAAGTCTTATATCTAAACAGTGAAAGTCTTATCCTAATCATTAGTATGACAAAAGGCTGACTGCCAAAAGAACTTAACTACAAAAGGTTTTCAATGATTCTTCACGAGAGAAAACTGAGAGCCACTGTCGAGTTTAGAAAAATGTTGTTTAGTAACCAGTACTCTACATGACTGTAACAAAGACCATGTTGCTTCTTCTTACAGTATTCAAGCCCATTATTAATGAGACGTCCGGGTGTGTCACTTACACAAACACGGGCTAGAAAAAGGAATGCCCACAACCAGTCATCTTAATCTAGCTCTCACACTTATCCTGTTGAACACAGTGCTAAACTCAAACTAATTACCTTAAAATAAAAATCAAATCACCATCTTCATTCTCCAAAAAAAAAAAACACAGCATGCGACAATTGAAACGGAGATGTAGACTTACCTTCAATGCAAATGTCACCAGACCAAGCTAGGCTCGACACGTCACTTGATGACCCCAAGTTTGACATGTAATGCAGGTTATTAAATCGATGGTGCTCGTCAAATCCATTGACAGTAAATAATTTAAATTTTTCATCTTCCGCGTCCTTTGGTCGAATCTGTTTTCGTAAACCATAGGCAAGAGCTTCATCGATTTCTGAACCAGATAGTATAGAATTTATCCTCTCAATAGCAGCAAAAGCACCACGAAGATCTCCAATTGTATATACCAAGCCTTGAACCTGCATATCATAAATATGATGATTGGCTCATGGGAGATTATTTAATGAAAGTGCTAAAGTAATAGCAACAACTTGTTTTTTTTTTCGAGGGAAATAGTAACAACTTGTTAGTACTCAATAATGGAACTCACAGCAAAAGTGAGGGTAAAGGTGTATCCTATAAAAGAAACCACGGTTCCAACAGCGAGTTCACCCTGCACATTTCATTTAACAGCAAGTTAGAAAAATTTATCGGAAAGAAAGAGAGGAAAAGCCACTTCTACATGTACTTCATTATGCCAAGATACACTACATTCTCAAAAAATACAAGTGCCAGGAAATAAGAACGCTGGAAACAAATATGCATATGGTCTTGTCATTCACTAGTATTGTGGTTATTTCCAAAAGACGTTTCCTACCTGTTTTTATCATAAATTCCTTCAATAGATATAACGCACTTGCTTATTTAAAAATATTACTCTTAGTCATCATAGTTTCAAACAATTCCTCTTTGTTAGAAGTTTAGAACTACCTCTATAGGGTGAATCTAATTTTTACCTTTTTTTGTCTTTGTTTTTGATGATTTATCTTATCAACAATAACTCTAATGGTTTGTTGTTTACAAAGGTCTTGACAGCTGACCAGCTGAGCACCCCAATTTACTCCCCCCAAAATGAATTTGCTACTCCTGCCCACACCAAGCAAGAAGAAAATTACGGTGCGACTCAAGAGGGACATAATTGACTCGCTGTCCTGAATCAAATGCCAAATAAGACCTTCACCCATTACGAAATGACACAAATGATGGGTTACAAATCACGAATGAGTAACACAAGTCGAAGTTACTCTCTCTATACCATTTATAATGTCCTGAGGTAAAGTTGGAGGTTAGGCGATGTTGACTCTTGATTATTATTATTTTAGAGGTAACAATAGTTACTATTTTTTGAAAACTATAATATGAGAATAGTTTTCCTAAATCAAACATGACAAATTTTACTTCGTACTCTGTTTATCTATACTATATTTGGAGAAACTAATGCTCAAAGATGACATCGGCCGAGTGGCAAATTCAAATGGAGCATGAGGACAATCACTTGGGATGGAGGTACAAATTGAAAGAGTTTAAGCACTATCTGAAAAGAAAGAGAGAAACCACTGTATAAAAATATTTAGATTAACATACATGCACATGTAAAACTGAGAATCAAATCATATTAATAGGAATGCTGAGTGTTGATGAACCCTCACCGCTTTAACTTTGCTCCCTCCAAGGCAATACAATGTCAATAACGACACATAAACAGCAACACGTGTCAATGATTCGTTGATCGATTTGTATGTTCCCAGCTTAATGCCACTACCTTGATATGAAAGAATCTGGCATTTCAAACAATAAGTGTCTCAACTAAACATCCTACAGAAACAAAAAGTTGTTTTTGAGTCCTACAAGCAAATGCAAAGGGGCTACTGCCTTATGCTTACGGGAAAGCTTAACGACTACCCTACTGCTGTAGAGAAACTAGAGTAACTGGATACAGATTACAGCATTTGATTTGGCTCAATATACTTCACTTTACAGTCAGAGTTTGCAACTTTGTCATTCATTCATTTAGTTTCGTCGGATATATGCAATCATCTTAAATATGACAAACCAGCTTACCTGGCTGGCGAAAGCTGACAATTGACGCTTTTCACCGCCGAAGGATCTCACCTAAGGTATTATATAAGAGAATGTAATTAGTACAACAAAGTTGGGTGGTGCCTGTCACCCCATAGGCAAAATAGTGCGTACACTTTCAAAATCAAAGACCTAGGTGACGATTGGCAATATAAATAAGATTGTAAAAAGTATTTGATGTACAAATATTGTTGAGTTCTCACCGTGCGGATTGCAGATACTGTTTCAGATACGCTGTCGGACATTGACGACTGTGCCAACCCATGAGCTTTAAAGATTGGCATTGTAGATCGCTTGTATACGGCTATTATAAAAGTGAGATAACAGATAGAAACAGATCAGGATCTCACAATTTATAAGCCTGTCAATGAATTAAAAAAATGTTTTAAGATGCAAGTGAATGACTAGCAATTCAGGTTGTACGATATGACCAGAACACTAAACTACGATGGTTAAAACAAACGAGATACATAAGTGGGTGCACACATCAAGCCATGTGAGGAAAAAAGGGATTCAGTTAGTCGTCGTCTGTTACAAAATGGGGAAAAATTGAAGGTTCAAAGATCAGCTTTACTACAAGAGGCGAACGACAGAGAAAAAAATAATGATGCCTCACATTTTATGATGTAATGCTATGTACTAATCAGTATTCATGCTCTTATAACAGTGATAAAAGTTATTGTCATTTAAAGAAGATAGAATAGTACAGGATGAAGAATTAACACAGCTCAATAAATCCTTGTCACTTTCGAAAAGTTGCTTCACAATTCTCACACAGGATTGGGAGAGTCACATTTGTATATGGAAAAGAAATACAATGATTCATAAAAAGAAAAATTACCGACTGAGACAGAGACAGCAAGCATCAGTAAACCCAGAACTGGTGCCAGTTGCGGTGAAAGAACAAACAGGATGCATACAGTACCAACAACCTGAGCAGAATGATTATATAATATCCTTAAGTAAGTATTAAAAATAGATAGGGACTGAAAGCAATACAGAAAGAAGCACATATTCCAAGTAAAAGTTCCACAAAGATCTGTGAAAACCGACGATTAATTACAACTTGTCCACTCAATTATTACAAGGAATCTATTTCATTACATCT
This sequence comes from Silene latifolia, assembly GCF_048544455.1. Taxonomy (NCBI): domain Eukaryota; kingdom Viridiplantae; phylum Streptophyta; class Magnoliopsida; order Caryophyllales; family Caryophyllaceae; genus Silene; species Silene latifolia. The sequence continues at coordinate 321,644,661 of NC_133537.1, forward strand.
ATCGTTAATAATTTTCCTTTTTTTGAGATGTTGCTATCCTATGACCAGCATGGGGAAACAGGGAACAGGTCATGTACCACCTCAATTAATGAAACCAGCTATAAGTTACACCTTAAGCATAAAGCCATAAAATTGGATCCTATTTAATAAAGAGTAACTTGCCTCTGAGACTGCTCTGAATCCCCTGTCCCTTGATACATTGTCACTGACAATGCCTTGAACAGAACCCAAATCAGAGGTCAATAATCCAGTCAGCTCACCAACCTAAAGTTAGGAAACCAGAAATGGTGTATCAAACAGAAAATAACATTCTGATCAAAAAACAGAACTTTGTGCAGCAGTCAAAAAGAAAAAAAAGGAATAAAAAAGAAAAAAAAAAATTAGTATAACAACCCAAATGAAGCTAATTCTAGAAGTAAGGCTTTTACTTTCTATTAAGAAGTGCATGAAAATTCACCAAATCAAATTCACTAATCACTATGAAATGTGGCTTACAAAAAAAGGGAAAAAAAAGTCAACTATAAAATGTGCTTTTCAAAACACTGTTGCAAGGTTATGTGATTGCTTCGGTTTACGGAATGGATATAAGTTCATTGTATGCTACTAAATTCAATATTTCAAATATAAAGCACTCTGACGTCTTAGTTTTAAACAAACTTCGTTACCATACGGGATGATGTAATTTGAGTATGAGCCAACTGAACCCCTAACCACGAATGCCACCATGTTTTGACAATTTTAGTATTCAAAAACCAAAGCAATCTTAATATTATAATCTTCAACATGCTTCAGTCTGAAAAGCCTCAGCAAACTCCAAGTTTCACTTTTTTAGGTAAAAGTAAACATATATATTTATTAAAAAAAATTACAGGCATTATAACAAGGGTATGAATAGAGATGAACAGCACCCAGAACAAGTGTGAAAACATAGATAACATAAGAATCCAAAACATCAAACTGCCAAAGCCTACTAGCACTCCGAGTGGAGTCATAGACGAACTATGAACAACATTTTATAGATTTTGCAAACATGAGGAATTTTAAATAATTATCCAAAATGGCCTATGTCATCATGAATTTACCAGAATATGGTGTCCTTCAATAAATACTCTACTTAATTAAACTAATAAAAATAACTAGAAAGTCCAGAATATGAAAACTAGATCAAGTACCTTGTATCTGTCAAAAAAGTCCATCTGCAGACAGCAAAAGAAAGCAAAATCAGAATCCCGAACTAGTAATACTGAATGATTAATGTCTCGGGTAGAACAAACTTAAAATAAAAATAAAAAGTAAAATAAAAGCATACTGAGCTAGTAATATGAGCTTTGGTTACAACATAATTTGCATCTAAAATCATGTTGGCTTTATAAAACTTAAAATAATGTCTCTGGTAGAACAAACTTAAAATAAAAATAAAAAATAAAAAATAAAAAATAAAATAAAAGCATACTGAGCTAGTAATATGAGCTTTGGTTACAACATAATTTGCATCTAAAATCATGTTGGCTTTATAAATGCATGTAGTTCTTAACACATCTAGATGCATTTGGACTGAGAGGGATTCAATCATCTTCGTCAACATTTCCCTATAGAGTATAAGAGGGGGTAGTTTATAGAGTTTCTCTATAGGAAAAGGCCATGCTTCGAATGATGCAGTTACCCTAAATCATGGCAATCTAGTCCCTTTGACTAGTCTAGCTTGAAGATCAGCTTTGATCGATGATAACCTAAATATAAATTACTCTGCTAGAGGAAAAATGTTGTATAGGACCTAGTTCAAAATTTCTGGTACAATAGGCAGTCTCAAGAGCTTCTTATGTAATTTGTAAATCCCCAACGCACTACTTCCTTTTCCCTCACGCAGAGAGCACCTTATGCTTCGACTAATTTGTGTTGACTAGCACAGTTTTGATTAAAGCGTAAGGAAATCACAACGTTCTGGCAATACAATTACTCATTCTACGTTCTTCGACAAATGCACTATATATCAAAGCAAGTTTACTTCTGAACTGTACATCCAAACCAAATACCCAAACATGTCAAAGACATTAATTGCTTTTTCCTGTGTATTGAAACAGCAGATATAACAAATCCTATAAATTCAAACTGCATCAAGCTAAAAAAAACCTTACTATGCAACACTGTTAATCCTTCCTTTGCGCTTGCAACGTTAGAATTAATTCGTTGTCCTTCGTTTAAAGAGGAACAAGAAAGTTTCAATAGCTACTACATAACATAATATTCAGACAGAATAGTTTCAAAAATACATATAAACCAACAGTCCATCATTACCTTTTGAATGAGCATCCTCTTGAATATCTGAGCTCTTAAAACAGACATAACCTTCTCCCATATTTTACTCATGTTTATGACAAAAATCAGAGTAAAAACTGGCTCTAATGCATACAAAACTGCAATTTTGCTCATTAATTTCCACAAAGGCTCAGGTCTTGTTCCTGTAAGTACCTCAAAAAATTTACCTGCATAAACAATGACCAATAAGAAGGAGAGCCTTGGCGCATCGGTTAAGGTGTTGCTTTGTGACCGTGAGGTCACGGGTTCAAGTCCTTGGAGCAGCCTCTTGCCAAAATGGCAAGGGAAGGCTTGCCCTTATTACACCTTTGTGGTGGGACCCTTCCCCGGACCCTCGCCTAGCGGGGACGCCATCGTGCACCGGGCTGCCCTTTTAAACAATGACCAATAAGCCAGTGGAAATGAGGCATAGCACGCATAGAGGGGCAAAGTAGTAGTCACTTTAAAACCTATATAACACAATCACGAAGACAAACACACGAGTGGCTAATTCTAGACCTAACTCTTGATTAGGACGAAGCCACGACATAAGCCTTTTCCTTGAGTAACTAATCTTGCAAATGAAGATACATCCTTGTTTCCTTTAACCTAAAATCCGTTTGAGTTTCCACTTAACATGTTTTAGCTTTCATATCAAAGAATGTTAAAGCTAAAACCAGGCTATCAAATAAACAAAAATGATTAAATATCATCGATTTCTTTAACTATGTCCACATGAATTAACAATCCTTCCAAGTTCCAACAATTATCCACCTTCATTTTGGTTTGTGTTTATCGGTTTATAGTTTATACCGCTGTACATGCAAGGAAGCAAGAGAAGCAAAGGTGCTGGCATCCTTTTCCTCTTATATCTATCCTCCACTCTTTCCCAGAGTGAAACAATCTCATTGACATACTTACCAATCTCACATTGATCTTCCACTTTCTCACCGTCTTTTGCAAACCAAGCAACACCATTAACTAACAACTAATGTTGTGGCACTATGCGGAGACTAACTTAAAAGTGAGTCCATCATCGCTAATATTAAGATCACCAAACTCCACTACTTCTACACACAAACGAAAACTACATATTTAGATCAACATACTTAATAGTTAATACTGTCATTTCAATGGAGTCAAATGACTCATTTTTCTTTAGTTCTTTATTACAGTACTAGTTCTCTATCACAATCATGTAAACTAAAATCACTCACTAAATTTGACGTTTTCATATTGTAAATTAACCGTCATTCAAGGCAATTCTCTCTGTCTCTATCTGAGAAAACGAGCATACAATAGCATAACCGTCATTCAATGCAATTCTCGATGCTAAAACACAACTGAATCCAAATTAGAAACTTTAAAGTACACAAGGTATACCTGAAAAGAGAGGCATACAGAGAGTAAAATGACTCACTAAATTAGAAATTTCCTTTCTATTACGAAAAAACCGTCAATCAATCAAGCAATTCTCTATGCTCAGATTAGGTTATATCCGAAACCGGCTCTATCCGAAAAGAAAGGCATACAATTGAATAACAGTCATTCGATGCAATTCTCGACACAGTAACGAAAATCGAAGTATACCTGAAAAGAGAGGCATACTAAGAGTACAAATAGTACCACCAAAAAGAGCTCCAACACATAAACCAATCCTCCATTTATGCTCAAGCAACAAACTACACATTAACCCCCAACTTATCGCATTTTCCTCCTCACCGCTCTCGCTTTGAAACTCCTCGAGCTTCGGGTCCGGTTCAGGGTCGGATGCCGCGTAATCAGATGCCGGACCCGACACGTAAGCGGAAGCCGACGTTCTTGGAACGAGAATCGGGCGCGCGGTGGTTCGGATGGCGAGGTTACGGCGGAGGTTTGGAGAGGAGAGAGGAATTGGGCGGGAGTAACATGAATGGCGGGAAATGGAGGTGAATGGTGATGACGTGGAGGAAAGAGAGTGTGTGAGGGTTAGAGTTAGAGACGCCATTGTTGGGAGCTTTCGTGTTTTGGTGGAAGTTTGGTGGGTAAGGCCTGGTTTTTTTGTTAATTTCCCTGTTACGGGTATTCTCACGAACAGTACAAATTCTCGTTTAAGACGGATAGAGTACTCGTCTTAACTCTTAAGTAAGATTTAGGTCCGGTTCTTTTCGCTTTTTAGAAATTTGAATTGAATGGAATGAATCAATTGAAACGAATCAATTGAATGAGTGAGCGAATTGAATTGAATGAATAGAGCTAAAAGTTTGGTAGAATTTGAAATTTGAACTAAACTAAACTAAATAGAAATTTGCATCTTGAACTAAGCTGATTGAAGCTGAATTCAACTGAAATAATATTAATATTAATATTAATATTAATATTAATATTAATATTAATATTAATATTAATACTAAATATAATAATAATAATTATTATTATTATTATTATTATTAGAAGAAGAAGAAGATTATTATTATTATTATTATTATTATTATTATTATTATTATTATTATTATTATTATTATTATTATTAATAATTATTATTTGAATGATTAACTAGGTAGTCACTATAAACCACGGTTCACCATCAATCTAATTAGGTGAAATAATGGAGCACCGATTTGCTAGATTGATATTCAAAGTCTAGCCGTTTATCATCCTAATTTGACTGATTAAGTAGTCATCACGAAGCACCAACAATCCTAATTTAATTAATTAGATAAATAAAAATCGACAGTTCCTAATTTCATCTTTAACAAATAAATAAAATTTGGTTGATTAATTAAAAATCAGCAAATAATGTTAATAATTGATAACAAGTAAATTAATTTATTGTTTGATAAATTAGAATCCATCTTGTAAGTTTTAAGTCATTTGAACAATTAAATTAAGTTTTAGGGAAAAATATTGATTTAAGAGTTCACTTGGTTCAGTTTTAGGTGAAAAGGGTACAAAATAGAACGTTATGAAAAAGTGTATGTGAACGAGTAAAGTTCGTATATGAAAAAGGTATTAATAATATTAATATTAAAATTAACAATGTTATTAATAATATTATTATTAATTAATATTCATATTCATATTAATAATAATAATAGTAATAGTATTAATTATATTAATATGAATATTATTTATTTTAATAACCATAATATTCATAATAATAGCAATAATGAGGATGATTAATTAATAATAAATTACTAATGATGATGATTATAATAAATAATAATAATTATTATTATTAAAAAATAATATCAATAATAATAATAATAATAATACAAGTTTCGGTTTATTAAAAAATAATAATAATAATAATAATAATAATAATAAATAAAAAAATAAAAAATAATATTAATATTAATAAAAACTATTGAGTTTAAGATTCGCAAAATTGAAATTGGCTAAATTTAGTGGAGCTGAACAAAAGTGAGTGAGAATTTGAATTGAATGGAGCCGAGTGAATCGAATCAATCGAATCGAATAGAATTTGAACTCAATCGAGTGAACTAAACTTAATAGAGGCATAGAAAGTGATTTGAATCAAGTGGTGAAAATAAGCCAGAAAGAACAATGCCTTACTCCATGAAAAGAATGCCTTCTTGAATTGTGATAAGTTGCTTATTACTATAACAGGCAAACAATTACTTGATTGAAAAACATGATACGAACCGAGGAGTTTATATTTTAGCCTATTTATATGAGTCAAACATGATACGAACTGAGGAGTTTATATTTTAGCCTATTTATATGAGTCAATACGAAATCGACATAAAATTTAAATGGATCGAATAAGAGTTGGAGTCGTACGACACAAACACGACACAAATCACTCATTTAATCTAAATGGTTGAAATCAAGTTGGGTTGATATGTTAACTCAATTAACCCATATGACCTTATTTATATAGAGAGCTAGACCAAGTTAATGAAATATCCAAACGATATGTCAAAATCCTACATTTTTATTAGACTAACGCATCACAATAAAACAAGGGAAGTATTAGTTTTGTTTTTCACACTTTGATTAAGTTATCTTCGACGTGAAAGGGTTTGAACATGTCATTTGGGTTAACCTGGTCATTTTTGTTAAACAAGTCATTCAGGTTAAATGTGTTAGCTAGGTTCAGCACTTGAGTAAGATAAATTGAGCTATTTAAAAAATAAATGGGTTAAACAAGTCAAGGTGAGTTATAAGAAAGTTAAATGGGTTGGGTTAGGGTTCTTTGTTTAAATAAATGGGTTGGATTAGGGTTAAGGACTAGATGAACCATTTATATGTGACACAAACACGAACCCGACACGCCACTACCTGTTTATGAGGTCTACTTCTTACTTAAAAAAGTTAAACCTAGTTTACTTTGTTGAATCTTATTTATGTTACTCATTTCACTTTCGTTTAACGATATTAATTTTGACCAATAATAGTCACTTCTATAATAGAGATTACGTGGTTTTTTTTTTGAATTATTATTTTACATATTGCTATATGAAGAAGTTAGATTTAAAGTTGTGCATTGTTTCGATTTTAATATACTATATAAAACCAGCGTAGAATCCGTGTAAAGTTGCACGGGTATGCATAAATAGATAATAGATATAAATGAGTTTCAAATTTTAGTTATAAACTTGTAGTAGTTTGAATGTACAACATCTTATATAAAAATTGTAACACCCCGGCTCAAACCGGGTCGGGAGCGGTTACTTATGATAGCTCACCAGGCTGTGTACACGAGTCCTTTATAGCGCATTTTGTCCTCACTCACGCGCATCCCGGGAACCTTCCCATGAGGTCACCCATCCTAAGCCTACTCCCAGTGTAATACCCGCCCTTTTAGGGACCCTTTGACCAGCATTGACTGACCTTGGGAGCGGGAATAGTTCTTAGAAGTGCGTGCCAAAGCCATCTTGGGTTACGAGTTATGGGTGGTACTCGATAGAGTAGAGGCTACTCGATCGAGTAGCGTGGTCACTCGATCGAGTATGTGTGGTACTCGATCGAGTATCGGGTTTTCAGCGAGGGTTTTTAATCGCGTTTTGTTAAATCCGCAAATCATTTCCGCCTCATTCCTTCTATCCTCTAGTCACCCATTTCCCTTCCGTTCACCATAAAACCTCCATGGAAGCCTTTTGAAGGTCCTTGTGCCTTAGGAGAGCATAGCTTGAGTCGGGTAGCGGTCTTTTGCCGGGTTTCTCCTCATAGGTATGTCGTCTTCATCATCCATATCCTTGTCTTTGCAGTTAGGGTTTGCTTGATAGTAATAGATGGTTGTGTTGTGGTTATAGGCTTTGCTTGATTGCTGGATATGTCATATGTTGGCATGGATTGGTTGCAGTTGCTTAAAGGTAGGTTCGCCTACTCAGTTTCTGTAGATAGTCTAGTGTGTGTCGATTGTTGTGTCGTTGTTGATTGGTTCAGACGGTTGTTGATGTTGTATTGTGATTCTTTGATTGTTTGTCTCGGTTCTCGAGATGCGTTCTCCGAGTGGAGTCACTTGCGGGAGTGGCTTCACGCCCTAGTTTCGCCCTTCGTGGAACCCGCCACGGAAAGGGATGTGCACATTAATGGGACAGGGTTATCGCTCGGTATGATGAGCGGGGATTTGGTGGGTACGGTGCGGTCCCCCCAGCGGTGGCTGGTCTAGTGGACGGTCGGCATGATCGGAGATTGATCGGTGTGGGTGTGCTTGTGTGTGATTGATTGTGTTGTGTTGTATTGTTAGGTGTTGTTGGCATTGTTGTATCTTATCTCGATCTTGACCTTGTGTGGTTGTCTTGTTGTTTTATGTGTCCGCCGTGATCCCTTATGGTGAGCAAATTGTCTTAGCAGTGTTGATATCGTTGATAGTGGAGTCCGGCGGGGATGAGTCTTCACGAGATTTGATAGTTATAGCGAGTAGTTTTTGGGTTGTATCGTTTATTTCATCAGTTGGTTTTAAATCACTTGTAATATAACATAATGGTTCTTTTATCGACATTTGATTATTACTGTCCTCGGGCAACTGAGATGGTAATGCCCTTATATGCTAAGGAAGGCCTAGTTAAGGCTCCTCTGGATATGGGGGTGTTACAAAGTGGTATCAGAGCGACGATTTTGGAACCTGTAACAAATGAACTTAATGAACTTAGCGAGTCTAATAAAATGAACCTGGTGTATGTATAATGGGAGCCCCAACTGATGCTAGATTTTGGGTGAGTAGGCGCCCTCATTTCAAAATCTTGGCCTCATAGTACTTAAGCCAGTCACAGGGTATGGGAATGTGGAGTCCGTGTGTATATATGTGATGTATATGTTAGTTATGTCGGAATTATTTGAGGTTGAATCTTTGCTAACGTAAAGATGGGTTAGTTGCATTTGGAGGGTGCTTAGTGAAGTATTGGCATGATTAGTGGGCTTATACGATGATTATGAGGAACGTGGCAAGGGTATAGATGATAGAGTGGTAAAAATGTGGAAGTGTATACTATAGTATGAATAGTAATCGTGTTGGTATTTGCTTCAGGATAACGGTATAGTTATAGAATTGTTGAGTTATAATATGAAACATAGCATATAGTAATGCATATAAGCCTTGTTTATTGGTTGAAATTTTTCCGCTGCGTGACAAACGATTTATGTAAGATGATTTGCTTATGATTGGATTTGGAATATGATAGTTTAATTTGTTATGTAGAGTATACATTATATTTTTATGACATGTGAAAGAACGAATTAATGTTAATTATATGTTTCATGTTGATGTGAACACGAGTTTGGTAGTAATGCGGTAAGATAAGTTTAAGTAAGGTATGATAACGTGATTATGCTTATGAATGACTCGGTAAGCGAGTGTAAACCGAGTTGGGTAATTTGTTGTAGCATAGTATGGCATAAGCCTTAATTGTTGAGACGATATGGTAAGCTTGAGTAATAATGGTAATGCGTGAGTAAGTGTGATGACTAGTGGCGAATTCCGAACTCAGTTTGGAATCGACATGCGGTATTGTTTTTGCAGGAATCTTCGATTTATCTCGTATTTCTGACCGAGTACTTAACTATACTTGACCGAGTGCGAGTGCGTACTAGACCGAGTAGACCTCACTCGATCTAGTTAGGAAGCTATGACGTCGGGATGTGGAAAAAAATTTCTGCAGATACTCGACGAAATAGCTCCTACTCGATCGAGTAGGGTGGTACTCGATCGAGTACCATAGACACTCGATCGAGTAGGCTACAGTACAGAGCCACTTACGGGTTTCTTAAAACCCCTATTCTTCCTTAGAACCCTAATCCTATATTCCTCTCAAAAGCTTCCTCATCTCTTGTGGTTGTGGTGACTAGTTTGGGTTAATTACTTGTTAGTTTTGTTCTTTTACTTGCCTATTTAATCAAGGTATGATCTTTCCTCTATTTACATGCTTTTATTGCTTTAAATTTGTTGGAATGAAGGTGTAATCTGAAATTTTCGATTCATGTGGATAGATTATTGCTTTTAATTGTTGTAATATGATTCACATGCCTTCTTTTCTTGATTGTTGGTGATTAATTGCTGTAAAATAGATTAGAAATCACGAAATTTGGGGGCCGAAATTTCTAGGGTTACGAAATCAAAAATTTATTTTGGTTGTTTTACATTGATTAGATGATGGAATTGAGTGCTATACATTATATATATCATGTTGAAGGATGAGTTTTGATGATTTTCACCTTAAAAGTGGCCTTAAAACTCCGTCTTAAAAGTGCCCCAAATTGAAATTCGTCTTCTATATTTGAAATTTGGTGATGAATATGAATGTTTAGGTAAGGGATAAACTTCAATATGATAGTGGTAATGTTAATTGATGGGGAATATGTCAAAATTGTTACAATTTTGTAGAGAGACCGTCGACAAGCCTAATTGAATTGTTTTGTGTCTAATAACGAAAGTTGATGATGATATGTTCTAAATTACTTTTCTATGAGCATGTACAAGTACCTTACATGTTATTAAAAGTGTGTATGGAGTAACATTGAATCATGCTAGGATGTTAGAATTGGTTGGGTATATGTGTTCACCATGATAAACTTTTCACAACTATTGAACATGAGTGGCTATAAACTGAGTTTGCATATCAAATTGGGAATTCGTTGGTGACGTGTGTACTTAGCTTCGCATTCAAAGTTCAAATGTATGAATTATGTGCTTCACATGCCTATACAAATTTGTTTAAGTTATATCTTCAAACAGATCCGAGACCGAACGTAGGGACCGTCGAGTAAACGGGGAAGGGTGACATGACTGAGATTGGGGAAGGAGTGGACTGTGGTACCCGTGTACCGGAATACCCTTCAGTAGTGTTTGTAGATTTCAAACAAAGAGAGCGTTTTGTAGCTTTGCAAAAACGCAAAATGAGACCAACGAGGTGTGTGGATACCACACTTCTGACTGAGTTGGGAATAGAGACGGATGTCCGTCACATATTTGAGACCTTGGGCTTTACGGGTTTGTATAGGCTGAGGAAACACTCCTACCCTTTTCTTACCTTGGAGTTTATGAGCTCCTTTAGCTATGACCCATTTTGCCCTGGACCGTTGAGTTTCGGTTGATGAATACCATTTCTTGCTTACTATGGACTTTTTGCTTCTCACCTTGGGTTGGCCAAGCCTCCCAAGGATTCTATCACCGATATTCTGCCGAGTGCGGTGTCGCCGCCTAATGCCTTGTCTGACCGAAAAGCCGGCTCCCACCTCAAGCAACATGCTGATTAATGACGTTCAGCATGTTACATTGAGGATCTTTCTTCGTTCTCTTTCGAACCTCCTTTATGATAGACCTTATATCAGTAAGCTGAACAACCATAAGGTGTTGCTTTTGATGTCTTACTTGAACCCGGAGCGGGCCAGGAAGGTGGTCTTCAATGCTCCTGCCATCGTCTGCGCTAGCCTTGCTTTGATGGCTACTGCCTCTTCCCGGTACCTGAGTTGTGGCGCTATCGCCACTCGGTTAGCTGAAAAGCTAACCTCCTTTGAGGCTTCTGCGGAGTATGTGCCTCTAGCTACACCGGTGCCTACGATGGACCGTGACTACTACCTCGACCTGAAATGGTTGAGAACTTTGGCCGACGGTAGCCTAGCCTGGAGAGTGTGGGGGATGAGTTGGATGGGGATCCCGGCTCCTGAGCACCTTCCACCGACCGAGCCGTTAGAGCCGGTGGTGACAGCTGTTGACTCCGACGAGGAGGAGGAGGATGATGACGTGCCCCGCCAGTTGCAGACCTATCTCATCGATGACGTGATTCTCCAGGTGATGCCCGAGCCGAAAAAAGGGGAGAACGCGGCGGTCAGGGAGGAGAGGCCCAGGTTGGGGAGAGGACCCCGTAGAGTGAGAGAGAGGACCGCTGAGACCAGACCACGGCCGGTAGCACCACCACAGCAGCACCCTTTCCCGTGCTACCCTTACCTCGACACCCCGGAGACGCGATCGAGCTACTTAGCAGAGAGAGTGTCATCTACCTTGACACTCCGGAACATGCATGAGATGGCGTACTCTCAGGGAATTGGGACCGAGGGACCGCATCCGGTTTGGTGGAGTGGAGTCGGGGACTACAGTGGGGTTTTCCACTCTTACGGAGTGGATCAGTCAGCTTGGGGGACGCCTCAGTCCTTTCCCTATGGTAGTTTGACCCCATGGCACGTAGGTCCGGGAGATGGAGCGGGAGTTGATGCAGGGATCGGGTCATCGGGAGCGGGCACCTCGGGAGGTGATGGTGGTGGTGATGAGGTGATGGAGGAGGAGCAGCAGCAGCAGCAGGAGTGATACTCCTATTTCTTTATCTTTGTTATGATTGTTGGTCTTGGATGTTGGTAGTTGTTGGTTGTTAGAACCTTTTATTTTCGGATTTGTATGCTTGGCCATAAGGCCGGATTTACTACTTGACTTTGTTGCAGGATTTTCTGAGTCGGGAGGTCATTCTGACTCAAGTTATGTGACGATTTTGTATATATACGTGTGGTTATGGCAGGTTTCCCAAAAATTTCGACCTATAGGTACTCGACAGAGTACCCTGTACTCGATCGAGTAGCTATATGTGTGGCAGAAAAGAGACATTCTGATCTCAGGGCTACTCGATCGAGTAGCCAAGACACTCGATCGAGCAGCACGACACTCGATCGAGCAGCACGACACTCGATCGAGTACCACTACTTACTCGATCGAGTAGCACTGTTACAGGAACTTTTCGTAAATTAAAATTGTTTAATTGTTATATACTCGTAATTGCAAGTTTGGTGTCTAACGTGGTTATTAGTGAGTAGTAACATGTTCGGACCGTTCAATTCATATGTTGGAAGCCGTGCCTAGTTTTAAAGGCGTATTTGCTTCGAGTAGTGGAGTTGTAATTATTCTAATTGCATTAATTTTACATCCGTTTAGTCTGCAAGTTATATTTCACCGAATTCAATATATATATACAAATTCCAATGATACGCTTAACATGCTTTCTCGACGGCGGCTAGTTCTTCGGATGAGCTGTGTATGTTTTTCTAATTTAATGAGAATATAATTAGTGAGTAATGTCCGTAATAAATAATATGGTTTTAATTTATGACATGATACAAGTAATAGGTAATATGTGTGGTAATTTGGTGGTGAACTTCGGGGACGAAGTTCCTTTTTAGAGGGGAAGAGTAATGTCGCAAAATAAAAAGGCTGATTTTGAGACTATGTTGTTGTTCGTTTATAATGTCTTGTTGATTATTTGCAAAGTTTTCTTTTACCGTGGTTACTTTGATTGTATGAAGTGAAAATTGGTTACTTTAGTTCGTCGAGTAATTCATACGTTGAAGTGAAAATTGATAGCATGTTTAAAAGTTGGTCGTAAAGAGATAGTTGTGGTGCAATGTGTCGTAGTAGAATTGCGTTGTTGAGTAACATAGTGGTATAGTCGTGCGGCATGAAGTTGATATGAGATATGTTTCGTATTGATAGTTGTTACTAGTGAATGGAGTAGTCCCGTAATATGACGGGCGATAGTTGTTGGTGTTGGTTTGCATTGCAAGGTCAGTGTTTTAGACGATGGTTTGTAAGAGCCGATATACATATACATATACTTAGTACGTTAGATAATGATGATGATGACATGGGGGATGGCGTTTCAAGAGAGTAGGTGACTTGTGTCGAAAGAGTGGTGAGATCGTTGTTCCCGTGTCTTGTGTGTTGAGGTAGGTGAGTTGAACTTCGGGGACGAAGTTCTTTTTAAGGGGGGAAGACTGTAATACCCGCCCTTTTAGGGACCCTTTGACCAGCATTGACTAACCTTGGGAGCGGGAATAGTTCTTAGAAGTGCGTGCCAAAGTCATCTTGGGTTACGAGTTATGGGTGGTACTCGATAAAGTAGAGGCTACTCGATCGAGTAGCGTGGTTACTCGATCGAGTAGGGGGTCACTCGATCGAGTATGTGTGGTACTCGATCGAGTATCGGGTTTTCAGCGAGGGTTTTTAATCGCGTTTTGTTAAATCCGCAAATCATTTCCGCCTCATTCCTTCTATCCTCTAGTCGCCCCTTTCCCTTCCGTTCACCATAAAACCTCGATGGAAGCCTTTTGAAGGTCCTTGTGCCTTAGGAGAGCATAGCTTGAGTCGGGTAGCGGTCTTTTGCCGGGTTTCTCCTCATAGGTATGTCGTCATCATCATCCATATCCTTGTCTTTGCAGTTAGGGTTTGTTTGATAGTAATAGATGGTTGTGTTGTGGTTATAGGCTTTGCTTGATTGCTGGATATGTCATATGTTGGCATGGATTGGTTGCAGTTGCTTAAAGGTAGGTTCGCCTACTCAGTTTATGTAGATAGTCTAGTGTGTGTCGATTGTTGTGTCGTTGTTGATTGGTTCAGACGGTTGTTGATGTTGTATTGTGATTGCTGATTGTTTGTTTCTGGTTCTCGAGATGCGTTCTCGGCTGAGTGGAGTCACTTGCGGGAGTGGCTTCACGCCCTAGTTTCGCCCTTCGTGGAACCCGCCACGGAAGGGGATGTGCACATTAATGGGACAGGGTTATCGCTCGGTATGATGAGCGGGGATTTGGTGGGTACGGCTGCGGTCCCCCACTGGCAGGGTTGGTCCAGTGGACAGTCGATGACGGAGATTGATCGGTGTGGGTGTGCTTGTGTGTGACTGATTGTGTTGTGTTGTATTGTTAGGTATTGTTGGCATTGTTGTATCTTATCTCAGTACTGACCTTGTGTGGTTGTCTTGTTGTTTTATGTGTCTGCCGTGATCCCTTATGGTGGGCAGTCTGTCTTAGCAGGTGTTGATATCGTTGATAGCTGGAGTCCGGGCAGGGATGAGTCTTCACGAGATTTGATAGTTATAGCGAGTAGTTTTTGGGTTGTATCGTTTATTTCATCAGTTGGTTTTAAATCACTTGTAATATAACATAATAGTTCTTTTATCGACATTTGATTATTACTGTCCTCGGGCAACCGAGAAGGTAATGCCCTTATATGCTAAGGAAGGCCTAGTTAAGGCTCCTCTGGATATGGGGGTGTTACACCCAGTCCCAGCCAAACACGCTTAACTTTGTGTTCTTTCGCATGGATTACCATAAAAGAAAGTGCACTTTGTTTATATGAATAATACTTTCAATCCCTTTAAGCCTTAGTCCTTTAAGCCTATCAATGGACCTCTTCAATTACCGTGGGGTGTTACAAAAATGATCTATAATATATGGAAAATATGTACTTAAAAAAGAACCCAAATAAATATACATCGTTTTACATGATTTTTCAGTGAGGAAAAGTATGCACTTTATTATAGGTACAGTGGAGAATTTATAGACCAATATCAAAGTGATCACTTTGTTAACAATTAAGCTCAGCAATCACTTTGTTAGCAATTAAGCTCGAGCAAAGGACTCTGGATTATGGATATGATAAACTTCTTTATAAACTCGTAGTGTACAATCTGCAAAAAAAGAAAAGGAGAAAGCATTGGTATTATCCTGTCTTAAACATAATTTGAGTTCTATTGTGCTAAACATAGGTAGTTAATCATTCGGACTCAGACTCCTTGAAGTTTACCACAATATCCTTTTGTTAAAGGATTATCTCCATAAAGAAGTACATAATTTTTCTTATTTAAAGAATAAAAATAACAAAATATAAGGAGTCAAAATATCGAGATAATTTTCAACTTGGTGTACAAATTAATAATTCGTAATTTCCAGCTTGATTTAAACTAATATTAGGAATATATAAAATATTCATTGTCAATAATAGCTGCCGTTCCATCTAAAAATTCAATACATAAGCACTGTTACATATACCAAAAATTTAATTTGATAGCCAATATTTAAAATTACAAATATTAACATGTCAAAATAATCATACAGTGATGTATACCACATAGTCAGAGCCTCTTCCCTCACTTGCTTAGCGAATCAAATGCGCTTGCTGCTTGTTTAGCGAATCTCGTAACTTATCGGATCGGAAATAAGGAACATATTTTGTAACAACCTTAATTTAAAGCTCGTATACAATATAAATAAATATATAAAATTTGTAATGTGCACAATGCAAATTAGTAAAATCATTAAACCATTATAACCACCAATTAGTCAATCTACCAAGCTTTTGCCACTGGAATAACATGTGATTCAAGATCGCCAATTTGGTTTTAGACTCGGATTGGAACTTATTACTCATAACAAACTCTCATATTTTTATAACATTATAGCCCCTTCGACTATGACGCATTATCCTTTTGGTTCATTATGACGCACATTGATGAAGTAACAATTATTTTATAACCCAGAAAAAATGTTCCAATTTCACCAACTAAACAATTTTTTCTTTCCTAGATTTGAAAAAGCTCGATAAAAAAATCACTACTCACCAGTAAAAAGAAGTACTCCACATTTCAAAGAAATGTTTCCATTTTGCTACTGCAAACTCGTGATCTAAATATTACTCCATTTACTATTAAAGTCCCGTTTTTTTGGATTTAAGTTCACTTCAAATCTTATAAGTTTAGTTCAGTTCAGATTCTATAAGTTATGTTTAGAAAAATTCAGATCCTATAAGTTTAGTTAAGAAAAGTTAAGAAACTTTAAGTTAACTTATACGGAGTATTAGACTATTTATGCTAAAATTTGTTAATTAAAATTAACACAATTTATAAAATAAGGTAATCTTACATCGTAAGACAGTCCACATTTATATATATAAACAAAATCTTCATTTAATGTTAATAATTAAGTTATTTTTTTATATAATAGGATTGTCTCACATTGTGAGACCGACTTACATACCAATATACCATGCATTATTTAGTTACATATCATACATTATTTACTTACGTGTCATACATTAAGTTATGCCTTCAACCTAGAGTGATGATCATTTTATAATTATGAAAATGAAGACCCATATAACCATTATAGGCTTTTGTAAACAACGCTAATCTTTGGGTTAGATATATGTACAACTATATTTACCGGGTTGCGAAACGTCGCCGACATTTTATAACGAATCGTCGACGTTTTTTTTTAAAAAAAGACGACTCTACCCTTGCTCTCTCTATCTTTCAATACTCCATTGCTCTCTTTCACTCTCTAACTCTCCCGTACAATAACCCATCACCAACGCTTCCACCGCCATTGCATCACCACCGCAACCACCAAAGCACCTCCACCACCACCGCAACAACACCACAGACGACGGCTGCACCTCCACCAACCACCACAGCACCTCCCTCGTTTCAATCAAGTAAGTCGTTTTTTTTTTAAATTAGTTTAGATTTAATTGTATAATTTGATTAGAATTAGGCTAGTAATGTATGTTTGTGTTGAATTGAATGAATTCCCGTTTCAATTTCCTTATGCATACTATCAATTCTCGTTTCAAGTTCCTTATTCTTCTTCATTTTGTTCTTATTAATGTCGGCTTTGTTCTTCTTGTTGTTGTTAATGTTGTTTGTTGTTTGTTGTTGTTGTTGTTGTTATAGTTGTTTGTTGTCCATGGATCTGTTGTTGTTGTTGTTGTTGATGTAGTTGTAATTAACATCGTTTCCACCAAATTCCTCAAATGAATCCTGTTATAACACAAAATTAATAATGATTACATGCTAAAATATGTTAAAATTTCTAAAACTTACGAAAAAAAGTAAATAAAATGAAGGAAAAACAATTTCATAGTCTGAACCAGGAGCGGACTTTGAAACTCAAAGTCCATCACCATGACAGACGTGCAAACTCAACGTCCAAACCATGCATGGACGTGAATAGTACACGTCCCTCCCCATGATGGACTTTGAGTTTCAAAGTCTGTCCATGGTGGACATTGAAATTCAAAGTCCCTGTCCATGACGGACTTTGAATGTACATGTCCTAGTCCATGAGGGACTTTGAGTTTGCACGTCCATCACCATGGGGGACTTTGAGTTTGCACGTCCGTCACCATGGGGGACTTTGAGTTTGCACGTCCATATACACGACTACAACTATTTTCGACGGGTTTGGGCGTGTTTGTTACATTCATCCTAATTCTATGAAGACTTAACATGTAATTCAATATATCAACTTAACATCTAATTCAATTATCATACTAAATCGATTGAAATGAAAATAGATTGTGTAATTACGTACCTCAGATTCGTTGTTAGCATTTGATGTGGATTGCTCGTTGTTTGACATTGAATCGTTGTTTTGTTGATGTCGAGTTAGAACATCCCTTTTTTTTTCTTTTTTTTTAGTGTTTTTTGCTTGGGAGAGAATTGGGTAGAGAGAGGAAGAGGAAGGGTAGGAGGCGTCTTTTTTTATGAAAAGCGTCGACGATTTGTTATAAAACGTCGACGACGTTTTATAGCCCCCTATATTTATAAGGACAAATATTTGGTAAGGAAAATAAAGATGAATAAGAAAGAGATGAAAAAGAGGATATGATGAATTTAGATGATTAATAAAATAATACGTGAAGAAAATAATGCATATAAAGTGAAAGTATTTTATTATCCTATTTTGTGTTTCACACAATTTATTTTTATTTATTTTTTTGTGAATTTTATCTCTAAAAAGTAAAGATAATAATAATTAATTTTATTAAATTAAGTTAAATTAATTTTAAGTTAAGTCTGGATCTTATAAGTTCAATTCATAAAAATTCATCTTCTATAAGTATAGTTCATATTCTATAAGTTAAGTTCAGAAACGTTTAAATCTTATTAAGTTCAGTTCAGATCATATATGTTCATAAAAGTTAAGATCTTATAAGTCCAAAAGAACAGGACCTAATGCTTGACAAGTTTACCTTGGCCATGACCTATTTGGCCTCGACTGAGCTTCGTCTATCGGGTTTGAGAACGTGAAAATACCGAGGATGAAACAACTATTCTTACACTTGGTGGAGTCGTCATTCAAACTAGAGTCATCCGAATATCCTGATGACATTTCCTTTGCGGTCGTTGGTTCTATGATTTTCATGGTCGGTGGCTCCTTTCCAGTTAATAGAGACAACTCATATCATTGATCTTCGATACCTTTTTAACCAAATAACCCCAATAAAATAACTTATAGAGTTATATTAACCACAACCTTTCCATATAAGGGAGTGAAAGTCTTTTGTATATGATCTTACAATGTTTTATTGTAAAATGTTTTACAAAATACTTGTCCTTAAGTAAGATAGTACTCCCTCCATACCAGACCAATGGTAACATTGACCGTTTTGCCACTATTCATGGTCGTAGGGAATCTGCGATATTATTCTTAATCTATAAGACAAAATATAGTCATGTGAGATCTTGTTTGATTTATCGTCATGAATGCTACAAGAATATCAAATTTTTATAATTTTTAATAATGTGTAACAAAAGATATTTACGTTTCAAAATGTGCCTCGACAAGTGTGAAAAAGTCAATGTTACCATTGGTGTGGTATGGAGGGAGTATCATATATATGGAATTAGAACGACGATCAAATATGGTAAAATTCCCTTTTGCGACAATTGTAAATTACGACATGCTAAATGTAACCATTTTACGATTACAATTACGACAAGCTAAATGTAACCATTTTACGATTAATATTAACTATTTAAATGATTACTTTATGACAATAAACTGGTGATATATTAACAGTCGCTTTTTATCACAAAATATTCTCTACGTTATCATAAAACTGTCACTTTTCAATCGTTGTAACAAACGATTGTCACCAACTCACCATCTCAATACTCCCCTCACCACACGTTCATACCATCTCAAATTGAGGTCCAAAAAATCCCAAATCAACAAAAACCCAAATCTCCAAACTCAAAAATCAATCAATTACAAACACACAATTTCACTAACAAAACTCAAACATCTTACCACTAATACAACACCACTTGTCACTTCCTCCAACAATCCTTCCCAAATCTATTCTGATCTCACCACGTGTCACTCAATCATTCATCCTACGATTTTCTTCACATTTCCCGAAATATTTTGTTGTTCTTCCGAATAATTATTATTCCCTCAATTTTCTCTTTCCTAAAATGTAATGATTTTTGCCGCCATTGATTTCTTTTCTTGATCTCCATCTTCATCCATTTTTGTTTTTAATTTTTTTTTTCAGATGGGTTTTTATCATTGGCTGTTGTTAATTTCGTTTCCTTTTTTCGTCATTATTGTTGATGCTCTTCAAGCTAGTGAAGGTGATGCTGATCCAATCTACAGGTTTCATATCGCTTCTATTTTAGTATTCTTTCCGTCTCAGTCATTTATTTCTATTTTTTTAATTCTTTGTAAACAATATTTTATTTTAGTAATTTTTAGCTAGCTTAATCCCTCCGTCCCAGTCAATTGTTTATTTATTCCGTATTTTATTATCTGTGAGCGGTATTTTTGTTCAAGGTAAATAAATGACGGGGACGGAAGTGAGTAATTAGTTTTCAGCTTGCTTAATTACCTTGTTTGATTTCATTAATGTTTGGATTAGTTAGGGTTTGTGTTGGCTAATCTCTTTCGGTAGTTATTTATTGAAATAATTGGTTACATCTGAAATTTGTTGTTCTAGATCGTTAGCTTGATTGATTGTATTTTTAATTTTGTCAGCCAAGTTATTATTCCATTCATTAAATGAGATATAATATTAGTAGCGGAATCAGGATTTGTTGTTATGGGGCGAAAAATTTATGAATAGGCAAACTATTAATGGAATAAGGTGAATTTAAAAAAAGTCGGAAATTTTCACAAAATTTCAAATTTTTAGTTGTCTGAGACGGTCGCCCTTGCTAGCCTTGAGTTCCGCCAGAGTATAACATGAAGTTGGGTTTTTTTATTTGGGTCAACACATGAAGTTGTTTTGTGGTAACTGGTAAGCATACTACGGTCTTATATGAATGTTTGTCACGGGATTAACTTCCAGGGGTGTCGATTTTTAATGAATAGATGTGATGATTCGATTACAGGATGTGGAGTTGCCAATTATCATGATTATGGTGTGTTAATGTAATCGACCTCTTTGTAATCTAGGCGATTCACTGCAACATATTAGCAATTGGTGATCCAGACATATTTCATTTGCCGTCTCCCTTTAGTCAATAGATAATTTAGAAATTGGTAGTTTTGAACTTGTGTATTGTTCAGATTTATGGCATTAGAAAGACTTGAGATCCAAACAAATGCTTTCCAGTGTCTCAAGACTTCGGATTATCAATGTAGATCTACCTTCTACCTATTAGGTGACATTGTGATAATGTGAGATGGAATATATTTATAGGTGGTGGCCTTTAAATGTGTCTAGCCTTTGTGTGTCCCTTATGAGCCTTGGCGTCTGCTACTGTTTGCCACACCGTAGTTTTCAAAGTACGGAGTATCACACTTGAGGATTTTAGAAAGAAAATATTCAATATGACTTTTAAGCTATACCTCTAGTTTAAGTTATTTTCTAGTTCAGTTGAGAAATTGGGAATTTTAGGCGAAGTATTGACTCTGGTTTTGGTTAATTTTTTCAGAGTTCTATTGACCTTGTTCTACAAATTAGTATGGCTTAACATATCTAGAGGTAGAACAAAAGTTGTAGGTAATTATCTCTCCTTCTATCTGCGGATTAATATAGCAGTGTTCTAGAATTTTTGTTTGAATTTCAAGGCACATTGTTTGCAACTGGCCTCTAGTTGTTCGCTTTCATATAAATGAGCATCAACCAAACAGCAGATTCTCGTAGTTGCTTTTCTTTTTCTTGTTTCCCGGGTTCCCTGCCAAGTGCCAACCTACCATCATGTTTGTTTTGTGCTCACCGTATTCTACACTCTACACTCTACAATGATTGTTATTAGTTAGAATTGCGTTTGATCCAAGCAATAGTGTATTACTGTAGGAAGCTTAGTACAAATAGTTTTCACAATTTCAAAATCCCAAATGATTAAACCTATGAATGTTCACTAAATTACTAAAGCACTTGTCACTGTTTTCGGCGGTAGTTTTTGCTCCCCTATTTTTTTTTAATGTTTATGCCTTTGTTTCATTTTAAGTTTTTACCTGTATCTAGTAATGCTTTATGTTTGTTATGTTTATTTTATAATTTCATGTTTCTTTTGCCTGATTGTTTCATGGAAAATGTTCATGATTTGTGTAATACTATATCCTTCAGGGATTGTGTGGAACATTGCGAACTGACTGGCTGTGTTGGAACCCAATGCTTCCAGCATTGCCAATTCACCGCTGATGGCAACATCTCTGATGGCCGTTGGTACCTCCAAGAACCACTTTACTTAAAATGGAAACAGTGGGATTGCCGCAGTGATTGTCGATATTATTGTATGCACTCAAGAGAGGAGGAAAGGAGAACATTTGGGGAGAAGCCTATCAAATATCATGGGAGATGGCCATATCACCGTGTTTATGGGATTCAGGTTCATATATGCTCCTTCTATACCATGTATAAATTGTCCCATTTCCCTTTTTCAATATTCCAAAATACTTCCCTTTTCGACATCTTACAAATTAAAAAGTGAATTTCTTATACTATCGCTAGTTAAGTAATATATGTGGTAATGTTAACGTGATACAATCTCAGACCTAGCTATTTGTGCCCCCGTGAAGAGAAAGAAAACTGCTAGAAAAAACCGTTAGGCTGCAAGTGCTGGGGTTTCCGCAAACTTCGCTTCCATACATGTAAACTCTTCGAGTCAGGGAGTAATAATTAAGGATATATTTTATCACTAAATTGTAAATATGACCTCTAGTTAAATGGGTACAATATAAATGGGATAGAGGAAGTATTTATATGAAGTTATTTATTCAAGTATGGGAATGTTGCCATTTGTTGATACCATTTCATTTGATTCTTCCATCCTTTCTCCTCAGGAACCTGTTTCTGTTGCTCTCTCTGCGCTTAATCTTGCTATACAATTCCATGGTTGGATATCTTTCTTCATTCTTGTTTATTACAAGTTGCCAATGATGCATAATGGGCAGACATACTATGAGTATACTGGCTTGTGGCACGTATATGGAGTCTTAGCTATGAACTGCTGGTTTTGGACAGCAGTGTTTCATAGTCGGTGAGTGCATAGCCCTGTTGTTTTGTGTTTTTACATGAGTTTGTTTGATGTTTTTGATTTCTACAAGAGACATAGATCTTTTTTGACTGCGAAAAATCGTAGCTGCCACTGCCAGTAGTCAAGCGTGAATCCTGTGCAGAAGAAACCTCATGTTAAAGGCTTAAAGCTACATACCCCCAGATGAGTTACTAAACCCTGTTTTACGAGGAGAAATGAAGGGAAGGGCAAAGGAGGAATGCAGAATCCCTCATTTGAAGAGCAAATATAACAGACGAGGGGATACAAAACAGGAGGGATAGCATAGAAATTGCTAGAACAATTCCCTCCTTACCAATTAAACCTATTTTCCCTCGTAAATACAAAAGATTTGGAGGGGTTTCTCAGAGTCACAGCTGCCCTCCAGCTTAGTGCGCTCTCGCATTAATTCTCTAACTTTTGCCTTTACAGCTTGAATATTTCTATAGTATCCTAAAGGACAGTTCCTGCTTTAGCAGTCTGTGTGTTCAGTTATCCTTAGTTACCTAGGCGGCTATGTTTTTCCCTGAACATCTGAATCTTCTTATGTAATCGATAATCACTGTGCTTTTCTTTGTCAGCTGTAAACGCAAATTGTAGAGGTCAATATTAACTGAAAGACTTAAATCGGATGAGGCGCTAGGGTGCTAACTTAATTTGATGGATTATTGTTGTTGCCTTGCGTTTTTCTTTTCTTTTTCTTTTGTTTTTAGTTTGTGGTCTTTGGATGTCGTCACTTATAACATATCTTTCTTTTTTAAGAGATCTGGACCTGACAGAGAAGCTAGGTTACTCATCTACTGTGGCATTACTTGGCTTTGGTCTTATTTTGGCCATATTTCGAGTCTTCAGCCTAAAGGATGAAGCTGCCAGGGTTATGGCTAGCGCCCCTGTGCTTGCGTTTGTGACAACGCACATCTTGTACCTAAATTGCTACTATCTTGACTATGGTAAATCTTTCTTCTATATATCATTACTAACTTAAGCTTGTCCTGAAATAAGATACCACCGTATTATCAGTTTTTAACACTCTCTCGTCTATGTAATGTAATTAAATGAGAAATACACAAGGATTATAGACTGATTTTGTTAGTCTCACGTGTGGCCGTGTGGGTCTAAACTTTAATTTTCTTTTGTTTTCTAATATCAGGGTTGAACATGAAAGTTTGCTCAACCATTGTTGTGGCCCAACTTCTGCTGTGGGCTATATGGGCGAAAACAACCCAACATCCATCACGTTGGAAACTACGGGTAGTGGTATTCGGAGGAGCTCTTTCAATGCTACTATGGATTTACGACTTTCCACCGTACTGGGGATTCGTGGACGCCCATGCTGTTTGGCATGCGACCAGCATCCCTCTTTCTTACCTTTGGTGGAGCTTCATCAAAGACGATGCAGAGTACGTGACATTGACGCACATGAAGAAAGCCACGTAAATATTCATGCAGTTACAGTTGTATTCCAAGTATGTGTTTTATTTTCCCACTTTTTTTTGCTCTCACCATTGTTCGTCTCTGGAGGGGTGGTTTGCGATGGTGAGTGCTTATGTTTATGGGTTTGCATTTTTAGTAAGTACAAAACTTGTTTCCACAAAAATTGTGTTGGCTAGGAGTTGTTCTCGTTTAGTACTTTATTATTCTGTATTATCTGCTGTTAACTGGGTTTTTGTCAGCCTAGGCTGATTAACTGTATCGGTTGTGTACCACGCTTCTCGTTGTGATTGTATAAGATTTGTATTTTATGGCTTTTATATTCCCCTCCACCCCACCGCGGAAGTGCTTATGTTCTGGCCAAACCCACAGAGCTGCCAAAAAGCATCACCGAAAATACATCAGAGTAACATATTAGTGCAAAACTCAACAGACCGAAGACCGACCAGAAAAAATTACAGCCAAAGCATGCAATTTTCCCTTGGACTGTCCTTTTCTTTGTATTGTAGCCTAATTCAAGTTGATCAAATTGCATGGCTTCGAAATTCGTGACGACAGCTCAGAGCTGGATGCATGTTTTGAACAATGGAGGAGGAACCCTGTTAGAATGTTCTGATACACACCCTGGAGTATGTTTTACAGTTAAGATTAGGAAATGACTGTTAAGTAGCAGTGAGCAGTGACGAAGCTAAGATTTTTAGATTGGGCGAGAAAGAATTATGTAAGTTGAGAGTTGGGAAGCGATAGGGGAACCAGGTGAACACACATGAAATTCTTCAAAAAAAAACATATGATATATTTTCGTCCAACGTCCAATTCGCCTTTACCGTTGTCCAAGGGTCCTACATTTGGGAAACTAAGATGAGCTTTAGTAATTGGATTGAATAATTGAACGTCAAAGTTGCGACCAACCATTGCAACCCAACCATAAGCTGAACCCCAACATCTGGTTTCAAATGTGACTGGTGGGAGACTCAATGAGCAACACTTTTTATCGTTAAGATTAAGGATCTTGCGAGGACAATCGGGAATTTCTTTTGTGTTTTAGGTTAGTAAAAGCCATGGCAGAGATGGAAAGGACTACAATCTTTCGGAACTAAAACCTAAGCAGACTAAAATAACGATTTTTCCATATATCAAAAGGACGACTGTGCCTGCTAGCTTCGTATTTCACCCTTGATTACAATAACAACAATAATAATGAAAAAATGATGAAAATAGGAGAGAAAAGGGGAGAGAGGAGAAGAAGAAGAAGAAGAAGAAAGATATTAAGATTTACCTTGTCACAAAAAGTGTCTGGTATGGCCAACTCGTGTGGCTTGGTGGAAGAACTTGTATGTATCAACCTGTTTCTTTGCTATTTTGGAGTATTAGTTATTAAGGACTACGAAGTACAAACTTTCGTAACTAAAACCTAAGCAAACGGTAATATCCATAAACTTAAAAATAAAAAATGTCAAGTATGATTGATAGATGAGACAAAAGAATTTTTGCCTAAGATCCGTTTTTAACTTAAGACAATAAGACGGATACCCTTTTAAAAGAGACTAAACTCTAAGTGGTCTTCCATAATTTGAATGTACATTTACCAAAAAAAAGAAGATATTCGGTAGAAGAAATCTACACTATGAAAGCTTCACTTTTTAAATGTTGGGACTGCCGCCTCCATAGTACTCAGACAAGTTAGCATCCACTACTTTAAACCGACCGATTGTTAAACTTACCGACTGACTTCAGTCGGTCATTATTGACAATTTGTGACTTTACCGACAGACTTTGCCACTAATATTGACTATACGGTAATACAACAGGTAAAAAACTTAAGGATGGAAGTAATAAAATTATACGTTAAATAGAGAGGGAGGAAAAGGTGAGCTTATACAACAGGTAAAAAGGGATCGAAGTCCAAAAAGGAGATGAGCTCTCTCTCTAAAAATTTAGAGAGATGAAATCCTCTCAAGAGGAAAAAAAAACCAGAATTAAGAAATGGAGCTGAAGGCTTCTTCCCCAAACTCTTCTTCATCCGTTTCTTTAAACACCACTCTTTAAAGTCATCTTCTTCCTTATTCAAGGTAGATCTTTAGTCTCTTATCAAATCTCATATTGGGAAAAAATAAATCAGTCTTTTTTCTTGATTTTCTACTTTAGCCTAGGAGAGCATTTTTCAGTCACTTGTCTTAGTTAAAGAAGATTTAAATTAAGGATTTAACATCAATATTTCTAGAATTAACTTTATATATTAGCCAAATCATAGTTGATTTTTTCAAGTAAACAATGTATAATTATGAATGTATACTGAAATTTTTAATCCTTCTAGATTTATAACTGCTTTGAAATTTCTTGGAGTCTCTTTGTTCTCCTTGGGTTGCTCTTATTGGTTAGTTTTGGTCAGATTTTATGTTGTATCTTCTTCTTGTGATCTGCCTTTTTGCATTTGCCTTTGATATGAACTTAATGAATTTTTTGTATTTCTTTTATGGGGTTTTTAAAGTGTCATACTTTTCCGAGGAGAGACTCCTTTGAACCCTTTCATTTTGTGGTTTCTTCATGGTAAATGGAAATTCCTTTGAATTTTGTTTACCTTTCTCATCCGCAAGGATGATATAGGTTGATTCATATAATCAACTTATTTTCCTTACCTTATAAAAAAAAAACAGGTAAAAAAATTAAGTAAGTTTGTTCTGGGAAGGAATAAGGGATATGAGGGATTAAATTCGGATTACTTAAGAAGGACATCAATAGGTTGCATTATTCTTATAAAAGAACCCTTTTACCTTATAAAAAAAAAGGTAAAAAAATTAAGTATGTTTGTTCTGGGAAGGAATGAGGTATATGAGGGATTAAATTCAGATTACTTAAGAAGGATATCAATAGGTTGAATTATTCTTATAAAAGAACCCTTTTATAATTACTTATCTTTTTCATATCTCATTTTCACCTCATTCAAATAACATCAAAATCTCTCTAAAAATAATTCCAAAACTACATTTTTGTGATTAGTACTTGGACTAAGTTTTTCCCTCAAATTTCCGTTTCAAATCTCTCCTAATTAAGTAATTAGCAATGTAAGTAGACCATTCTTCTTCTTGTTCCTTCATCTTGAATTTGTTAGATCTACACTAATGTGCTTGAGGTTTGCCAATTAATTTTATGCTTTTGCTTAATTCATAGTAACAAATAGGCTTCTACATTATAGTTGTTGCTAAAAATCAAATTTTTGTGTCAAAATTTTGGTCATCACCAAGGAAAACGGAATTTTGACGATGAATTTATATGTGGATTTTGGTGATTGTTGTTGTGAATAATTGAACAACAAAGGCTTAACCGTTGTTGTTATGGATGGATTTTATTTAATATGTGAAAATTTCGCCTTAAAGTTTCGTCTTAAATTTTCGAATTTTAGACAAGTCATGCCCAAACTTTTGATTTCCTTGAGTAAAAGTTGGTTTAATTGCCTTATTAGACTACCATTCTAATTGGTAATACGGTATGTGGTCTCAAAAATGAAATTTTTTCCATCTTGAAATTTGGGTGAAACTCTTGAAAACTTCCTTAAGTATCCATGAACAACTTTGATTTTGTCTTGAAAAGGAATTAAGAGTGTTGATAAATTAGGAATTTGATGGTCATTATTACACTATGAAGTAAATCAAGAAAGTGGGCAAAAACCATGATTGGAGAATGAAGATGAAAGGGGGCAAAAACCACCAGGTGATGATTAATGCAATCATCAATGCGATGATCTATTATATTTGGCGACAAAGAAATCAATGCAAACATGAGGCTCAAGTTCTCAGACCAACTAAGCTTGCGGGTGACATCCTTATGGACATGAAAACATGGTTCTTTAGCTTGTCTCAAAGGAAGATCGGCGTTGATAGGGATGAGATCAATAAGCTTTTTGGGGAAGACGGGAATCCTAATTTCTAGGGTTCATGTGAGAAGCAGGAGATGATTTGTTTTTTGATGTTGAGATTCAGATAAGAGTATGGTTTCGTTGTAGGATCGGTCTTGGACCGGTGTGGGTTATCTTTGTTTTGGTTTTGCGATTTGATGAAGTCCATTAATAAAATGGACTGAACCAATGCATGTATGGTTACCCTTTTTCCCCTTTGAATGAAATTACTTACATTTCATCAAAAAAAAAAAATCAAGAAAGTTTCATCGTAAAAATGTAAATTAGTTTCTCAAAATTTAACACTAACTATGTCAAAATTAATTTTGATGCTCACTACTTGGTTAATTATTAAGTTTGGGAATTGTGAGAGAATTTCATCTACTTTCAAAGTTAGTCCCAAGTCTCATCTTTCCCTTCTATGTTTTGTTGTGTGATTTCTCTTGTAGCATGTCAAGGAACACGAGGAGCAACCGTGGGAGAAACAACCGTCAACCCTAACCCAAACCGGCGGCACCACCCGCCATTACCCATCCATGATACCCGAAGTTAGAATTTGAGAGCGAACTCCATAAGAATACCTTCTTAGCCCTCACCGAGAGACGTATGAACGCCACTAGGTGTGTGTCGGAGAATGACTTAGAAGCCTTGGGGATAGAGGTGCAGTGCATGATATCTTTAGCATACTTGGGATGGAGGGATTGTATAACTTAGCGGAAATAAGCTACCGCAACCTTACCTTAGAATTTTTGAACTCCTTCCTCTACAATCCAAAAGACCATACCGTGAGCTTCCGACTCAAGAACACCTCTTTTCACCTATCTAGTGATGTGTTTGCGGAACAGTTAAGTGTAGGAAAAAGGACCACCCTTACCCTTGACAAGGTGGGGAAGGAAATGAAAGCCACAAAATACATCGATCTTTACACGGGTAACCGAAATACCGACGTTAATGCCATGAAAATCAACGAAGTGGAACACCCCTTTTGAAAATTTTCCTTCGCCTGATGACCATCCTCATTTACGGGAGAAAGGACCCTAGTAAACTCAATTCCTCGAAAGTACTACTTCTAAGCTCCTACCTCAATCCATACTATGAGAGGCATTTTTACTTTAGCCCCGTGTCTATGGTATGCTTAGCATTTGAAAGGATGACCAAGTCCGACAAGTGCTCCTTTGATTGTGGCGCCCTAGTGACTAGACTAGCCAATAACCTCTTGGGTTATGAACCGGGGGCTATTGATAGACCCATGAGTACGGAGGTGCCATACTTCGACATTGCCTATATGAAGGGCATGTTTTGGGTTGTGGATAGGAAAGACAAAAAGGGGTACTCGTGGAGGGTGAACACAGACTTATACATAAAGCTTCCCGTAAACGGGAGATTGCCTGAAACCTCTCACCTACCCGAGCTACCCCCACCTCGCCCTCCGACCCGATCCTACCTCGTTCCCAAAAGTCTTACTTACACCCTTGATGGTGAAGCGGTACTGATAGGTGACAGGGCTGTCGTATACCTATCAAAAATAACTAACTATATAGCTAGGGAAGTCAGGTCGATCTCCTCAGGTAGGCAAGATATCTGTAAGAGTCCATCTATTTGGTCACAAATGGGGGGGGGGGGGGGGGGGGGTTGTAATTTGATTTCTAAACTAATTAAGCTTTAAGGGAAGAGAAATAAAGAAAGAGCAATAAAGGCAGAAAATAGGAATAAACTATCAATAGAGAAGGGACATGTTAGGATTTCGGTTGACTACGGTAGTCCAGTGACTCAACTGTAAATAGCTTAGGTAAATTACCGTGAGATGGATATGGAAAGGTCCTTCCGGTCCACTTTCTATCCTAAATTTCAACTAACTTAACTTCCGTCCTCGTCAGGGTAGTCTACTGTTCATAGCAGGCCTATTTAGTCCAATCTTCCGATCCAGGATTAAATTTAACCAGATTAAAAAGGTGACTCAGAAGCGTGCACTCAACTAAGTCGGTAAATACAGTTATATTGCTATGGGGTCAGAGTCTCATAAATAATTCATCTAACCTATTTACTATATCGTCACATTTCTACCGTAGATCCCCTAATCCTAACATGAAACAGATTAGTTACTCATGCTATTAATATTGTCAAAACTACTAACAAAGAATAAATTAACATTAAACATGATGAAATAATAATGAAATTGCATAAAAGATATTAGGGTAGAAAATTAAAGGAACAAAACAAGTAATTAAGATGAATAAATGAAAGATCAAGAATAAAAGAGAGTAAGGGATTACAATCGCAAGAATCCGGCGTAAAGAACAACTAAATCCGAGCGAGAAAATCCGAAAGCAAAAGTTACAGTGAAAGAAGAAAAACAACGTAGTGTTTACAGTGAAAGATGAATGATAAGATAATAGATTAACAGATTAGATGCCTAATGACCTAATTAAAGTACGTTTAAATAGAAAAATACTAAGTCCATAAGCTAATTATAAGTTCACGGACTAATTAAAGCCCATGAAAGACAAAACCACTCGATCGAGCAGTCTGAAACAGCTCGATCGAGTACTTCTCCAGGCAATCTACTCGATCGAGTAGAAATAGTGCTTGATCGAGTAACCTCAATTTCCAGCTTTGTTTGATCGAGTAAAATACTACTCGATTGACCATCCCCAGCCATAGAAACCACTCGATCGACCAATAAAAGGGCTCGATCAAGTATTCTTCCTCTGAAACAGCTCAAACTCGTAACCGACTGCCTCGTAGACCGTGCCTTCACGCATCCCAATGCAAGATCTCACTCTGAAAAATCCCGTCTCCTCAAAAGGCATGCAAAAAGGGACGAAAATGGTACGATTCCACTACTTTTACGTTCATTCCTGCAAAATAGACAAGACGAGCCAAAGTAGCCAATTCGGGGCAAAAATGCAATATAAATAGTATGAAAGTACATAGAAATACGTGCTAAAATAGGCTAAAAAGACTATACAAAATGCACGTATCAATAGGTTTGTCGTGTACCTAACAAAGATAAATTCCCTAAATACAAACTAATGTAGTAACAGGGGTCGAACCACAAGGAGACGGGAGTTTGCTAAACAAGTTTCTTTGGATTGAATTCTATCGAGGTCGGTTTATCGGTTGTTGGTTGGTTATGCAAATAAAATGAAAACAATAATAAAGAAAGCGTCTTGGTAAATCGGATCACACATGCAAATTACTAATTAGTCATGTTAATTTAGAAATGCATTGATAATGATAAATAGTTTAGGCCTTTAGACACCCACCTCTCGCTATTAGCGTCGACCATAGACCGGGTCCTAACGATATCTCGATATGGCTAGGTCGTTCTACTATAGCATGTTTAATCTAATTCAATTCAGTGCCTCTCGACTTATAGAACGAATTAACAAATTTAATCTACGATTACGGCCAATAACCAAAGATTAAACAATATAATGCAAACATGTTATAGAAATTATTTTAATACCATGACATCTCATTTTAACAATTGTGATTAGTTATTTAGCATGGCTTCTTTAATCCCTAGACTAAGGAAATTATTTGGGCATAATGTAAATTATTTAATGACAAATGAATAATAAAAGTAATGCAAGAAATGAAATTCCCTTGATAATGGAAGAACTTGCGAATGAAGAACAAGGAATGAAATGTAAATAACTTGCAATGCAAATTGAATTATAACTTGAAATGTTTAAATGAAATGTAAACAACATAAAACTAAACTAATCTAAACTAACCTAATGACTAAAACTAAAAAGAAATTTAGAGGATTTTGTGAACTAGAACATGATGAGAATTGTGTAAAATTGGATGACTAAGTGTGTGAGATTAGCACCCTCTTATATAGGAAATAAGGGAGTAAAATTTGCAAAGGAATCCAATGCTATGTCTTAATGCTCCTTAATTCCTCCGGTTGAATGCTCATATGGAATCCAAAATGGCATCCTAAGCATACTCTTAATTTTCCTCCAATTCTTGATTAATTAGCACAAGGAATCCAATTTTTGCTCTTAATGCCTCTTCCAAGCTTGCTCTTTAATCTTCATTTTGAGCTTCATTTTATTTGTTTTGTTTACCAAATAATATGGTCCGTCATCTTTAGCTCAAATACTCGTAATTAGCTCCGCTTTACTCGGGATATGCCAAAGCGTAAGAAAATGACGAAAAACCGCTCCAATTCCTACATAAGACAATAAAATACAAGAATACTACCAAAGACGATATTAGCTCAATAAATCGCTCCTAAGAGCGCAAATTAAATATAAAACCGAGCTAAATATGGGAGAAAAGTATATATAAAATGCACTTATCAGGTACAAGGGGAACCAATCACACAACTCCTTTCCGACCCTCCTAGGACTTCTCCACATGCCCCTATCGTCCTCTTATGTGCCCATGCCCTCGCCGCCCTTTGATCGTCCTAGACACTCTACTTACGTGTCGTCCTCTTCTTTCATGCGCGAACCTTCGCCACACCATAACCCTTCCCGACACTCCACGCACATGCCATCTTTCACCGGAGGATATAACCAACCACCGCCGGCTTATGGTCACCAATACCACATGGCGGACCTAATTGACAGAGTGAACAACTCCTTGGTCCTACGGAACATGCACGAGTTCACATATAACCAAGGGGTAAGGCCGACCGAACGCCCTAACTTTTGGTCCAGGGATGGGAACACTTCCGGGGTGTTCAAGGCTTATGGTATTCGACCCTCGGATTAGGGTCATAGGATTCCTCACGGTAACGGACACTTGCTTGGCCCTTGGGTGGGACCGCATTATACCACCGGGAGTTTCTCTAATGATGCGCATCAAGGTGGAGGCTACCAAGAGAATGTGGGTGGTGATTACCAAGGTAATGTAGATAGTTCGTACCAAGAGGAGGTGGGAGGTGTCTCTTACGAGGGTGGGTGGCAATGTTTTACGTGGAAGCGAGAGTGGAGGAGGAGGATCTAGTTGGGTACAGGGACTTATGGAGTATCATGACCGCTACGTCAACGCAATAGTACAAGACGTGACAATGGACACCTCGGGCGATACAATGAGTGAAGAGCTTAGCACGCGAAGGGAGGAGTCACCGGTAAACAACCAATGAGCCTTGGTTCGGTGGGTAAAGAGGCTTGGCAAGAGGAGGAAGTCATCTTCTTAGTTTTGTTTACTCCTATGAAAACTTGTGTGACCTTGTGTCGGTTGGACCTCGAACAATTTGTTTTCTTGTGCTTTAAACTCGGCCATAAGGCCAAAACCTAGTAGATGTTGTGTAGTAGGATGGTGCTATGATCACCATTGAGACCCCTTGGCAAGAATACTCGACCATAGGTGAGCTTAAAGACCATGAATGACCGGATTTTGGACTATCAGGTGACACTCGACCGAGTGCCGTTTTCAATCGACCGAGTGCCTCGTTTCACTCGATCGAAGTGAGCCTAAAACAGACCCTGAGAACTTTCTGTAAAAACTCGCACTCGACCGAGTGACACTCTCACTCGACTGAGTGCCATACCCACTTGACCGAGTAAGTCGCCACTCGACCGAGTGGACTGTGTTGATCTTGTTTTGATGGTTTTGAACCGACATGGATTGAGTACTTCCGTTTTATAACCCTACCGGCCCCTAGTAGTTGTGTAAGAGTAGAAATCATTAATGAATGAATTGAAATGAGTTGTTTACGTTAGCTTGTGTCGTTTTGTGTGTTGTGGTACACACATGTTTAGTTGATGGATGAGATCTAACGTGTTTAGTAAGATTAATAGTGATGCGGTAATCGGTAAGCATAAGTGAGAATTTTATGAGTCTTATACATGATCGAGTCTTGTGGCGACTAGAGTGAGAAGATATGATGTGAGGATAGATAAGAACACACGCGTGATCAAGTGGCTTACGCACAACATGATTTAGTCGGAATAAAGGAATATGGAAGAAAGTGGATCACAGTAGACGGGGTACTCGACCGCATTATGATTCTTATATACGGAGTCATAAGTTATACATGTATACCTAGAGTTACAAACTATGCACGATACGACTGGATCTTAGCCATGATAGTGAGAATGAATGTTGAGCTTGACTTGTACTCAGACCCATGAGCCTAGAGCGAGTGAATAAGAGAATCCTTCTCGCGAGAGATCGAGTGGCGAACTTCGCGACGAAGTTCTCTTTTAGGGGAGTGAATGTAACATTCAGGAATAAGAAAGGGCATGAGAACATAAAAGAGCACGTACGGCAAAACACTAGCGAGAGAGATGAGTGAATTCTTGAGGAAGAGATTGAGAGTGAGGCATGACACGAATGAGACGTAAGAATGTGTTAAGGAAAAGTGAGGGTGAGGCGAACTTCGAGGACGAAGTTCATTTTTAAGAAGGGAATATTGTAATACCCGGCCTTTATGGGACCCATACTTAGACCTTAGGACGTGTGAAAGGACCTTTAGACCGATAAGAGATCACTCAGGAAGGAAAGATAACCTTACACTAGACATACACTAGGCCAAGTAGGTGTTACAACAGACCGAGTGGGTCCACTCGGTCGAGTGAAGAGTATACTGGACAGAGTGAGTCCACTCAACCGAGTGGAGTTTTACTCGGCCAAGTGAGTCCACTCGACCGATTGGACTCGACACTCGGTCGAGTGACGCTGTTTCAGAACACGGGATTTAAACCCCTTTCTTCCCTAACCCTAAAATCATTTTCACCTTCCTTCTTATCTTTCCAAACACTCTCCCTTCTCTCTAAGCCCTCACAAACACCTACTACTTGGGATTCAAGCTTGGATTAGAGGATTTCCCACCTTCCTCTTCACCTCCTTCATCTAGTAAGTAAAGATATACCCTTTTCTAGTCTTTTAAACCCTAAATTTTGGGAGAATTCGTTATGGGTAATTAATTAATAATTAGTATGTATAATAGAGGTAATTAAGGGATAATAATAAGGGGCTTTGTAGTGTATATTAGTATAGGATGTATTGTGATAGTTATCATGTGATTCGTATAGGATGAGACGGTACCTTGAGACGGTTTCGGTCCGGATTCGAGTAGTTTGGCTAAAAGGTAGGTTAATCCTACTCGGTTCAATAATGTGATGTTGTTTATGTTGATGCTGTAGTTAGTATTACATAATTAGGGCATTTGCATTATAACATGTTTAGTGGTAATCACATCACTAAGAGAATGATTATGATATCTTGGTTGTGGTTCATGTATTGGTTATTATCATATATGTTGGAGGATTTGTTGTTGTTGTTGTTGTTGTTGTTGTTGTTGTTGTTGTTGTTGTTGTTGTTGTTGTTGTTGTTGTTGTTGTTGTTGTTGTTGTTGTTGTTTTGGAGACGTAAGACGGTTGGGAGACCGTCTTACGCTTAAGTCGCCTCTTGGAGCTTCCCACTCCAAGAGGGATGTGCACATTAATGGCTTGAGTTACGGAGGGACTCGTGTGGTTGAGACACGACGTCTGGAAAGGGATCCGGTTGGCTTCAGGATCCGGTACATCTGGGCGTGCCTCGGTACCTGTTACTGGTTATCGGTATGTGTGGGCGTTTCCCGGTACCAGTGTGGTTGTCGGTATGCCTGGGCGTGTCCCGGTACCGTGGTGTCATACTTTAATTGTTTATTGAAACTGACGTTTGTGTGTCTGTGTAATTGTCACCTATCTCTTTTGGGGTGGCCTATGTCGATCCATATGATAACCTTTGGTCATATGTGGAGCAGGTTAAGTACAAGTTGCTTGGATAACACGCGGGAGATGAGACGAAATTGATGAGTCACGAGACGAGTATAGTTAGTTAGATGAGTATTGTGGACATGAGTAAGGGTGGGCATAATCCGGTCTGGACCGGAATATAACGGACTGAAACCGGAATTAAAAATTCCGGTCCGGTCCCCGGTCTAACATTTTTAAAGATTTCGGTTTTCGGTCCGGTCTGGTCTTGGACCGGAATATTCCGGTCCGGACCGAAAAGACCGGAATTATTGCGTTTATTTTTTTTTAAAAAATATTATATAAAAAACAAGTGTACGCCTATTTAATCCGTTCCAACCGGTCCATGTCGGTCCAACCAGTCCGGTTTTTTGGACCGGAATTTGAAAAAAAGGGTATGTAAAAATAATTCCGGTCCAACCGGTGCGGTCCGATCTTGGACTGGAATTTTTCAGGTCCGGTCTCCGGTCCATGATTTTTTAAGATTCTGGTTCCGGTCCATTCCGGTCCGGTGCCCAGCCCTAGTCATGAGTTGTATTTTATTCATTAGTTAATGGTTTGTAATCACTAAACTTGTCATTTATAATAAATGTTTCTTTGTTGTATCTCCGATTCACCGCCTCGGGAAACCGAGAAGGTAACATCTCCCAATTACCTTGGCCGGGTAAGAAGGAGGTGTTACATGCATCAACAAATTGAGAAAAGAATGGGTCAATTTCATTTGGAGTCTGATGATGAAGAAACAATAACCTTAGATTTATAAGGACAAATTCCCTCCTGAAAATTAACATCCATACTAACCAAAATAGTACGAGTTTCTAGGTCATATAATTTGTAGCCTTTTTGGCCAAAAGGATAAGCAATAAACACACATTTTTTTGCCCTTTTTGCAACTTTATCCCTGTTTGTGACTGGCATAGAAGCATAGCAAAGTGACTCAAACACTCTTAACTCTTCATATTTGGGCCTTTTCTCACATAACATCTCAAATGGAGTCTTCCATTTCAGTATTTGTGTTGGCATCTTATTTATCAGGTAAGTTGCTGTCAAAAGACAGTCTCCCTAGAATTTTAAAGGCAAATTAGCATGTATTTTTAAAGCCCTTGCTGTCTCAAGCAAGTGTCCGTGCTTTCTCTCTACCTCGCCCTTCTGTTGTGGCCTTCCAACAACAGGACTTTGATGAATGATACCCATGTCATTAAACATAGCTTTGCAGGGTCCTTGAACAAACTCAGTCCCATGGTTAGTCCTGAACTCCTGGTGATCTTAACTTTAGCATTGAACTGTGTTCATTGTTCAGCATGTACTAAGAAATGTTTAACAAGATGAGGTACTTGCTCCTTAGACTGTATGAGAAAAGTCCAGGTAGTCCTAGTGTAGTCATCCACAATGGTTAAGAATGAGGTGGCTCCTGAGAGAGCCCTAACTTTATATGGCCCCTATACATAAAGATGTATTAAGGCAAAACAAGTAATAGCATGGGAATGACTGATATTAAAAGAAAGTTTGTGATATTTTAACAAAATACAAACTTCACAATTGTTCTTAGCATTAATAGGTAAATAAAATCATGTAAAATGTCTCATTTTATCAAATGAGCTATGACCTAGCCTTTGATGCAACACCATTACATCAGAAACTTGAGTATAATAATTTGACATGCTAGCTGATACATCATGCCTAAGATTAGTCCTTTTAGCAAACTGAAAACAATTATAGGAATTACTTGATCTTCTTTGGTAATTGTGTCTTTATTAAGTAAAAATTTTCGTCCCTCTTTGCCTTGACTACAACGAGTTTACTTAAATGGTCCTGAAACCATCACTCATTGAGATGAAAAATGAGTTTCAAACCAGAAATTTGTAACAACCTTCCCACTGATAAAAGATTTTGTTTGAAATCTGGTATGATTAACACATTGTATAGGGTAATGGTGCCAGTCAAATATATTGTAACTATTCTATGAACAGGTTTGGTACTCCCAAGTCCCACCCCTTCTGGTAATCCTACCAGTATAGCTCTCTTCAGAGTTTTGATATTGTGAACTAGGGAAATGCAAGAAGTCATGTGGTCTGAGGCCCCTGAGTCAACTATCCAGACATCACTATGAGATTTATTATGCTGGAAAAAATATGGAGAAGCAGATGTTATATATACCTGCAAAACTGGTGGAAGGCAAGGTATAAGAAGCATTTGAATATGCTGTGTTGTCAGACAAAGCTTTCATAACCATTTGAACAACCTTATCAACCAATCCAGTGACCATATTAGGTGAACCAAAACCTTGTTGATCAGTCTGATTGTGTACAGGTTCAGTAGTGTAAATCCTGACCATCATCATCAAATGGAGTCATCTCTGCATAATCATCAGTACCAAACCTGACAGCATCTGCATTGTTAGCAGCTGGCCTCTTGTAGACATTATTACCCTTCATGCGGCAACCTAGGTAGCACAGACACTTCTGTTAATCAGTCGTCCCGTGTCTGACACCGTGTCGGACACCGACACTCGTAGGACACACGTCTAAATGTGTCGGACACCTATAAAACCGTGTCTAACTTTCTACTTTTATTTGGGCATGTGTCCGGCGCGTGTCCATGGTATTTGGGCACGTGTCCGACGCGTGTCCTTGGTATTTGGATATCATTTGGGGGTGAATGATATTCTTTAGACGAAAAATGAGCCATCGAAAGAGATTGATTAGAATATGTGTTTGGCTGAGAAATGAAAACGAGTTATAATGAAGGCCAAATTTTACTTTCACTTATGTAAATTTAATATCAAATATTTTTACAAAAATAAAATTGAACGTTTATAACTAAAAATATATATTATTAAATTTAAACAACGTGTCCCATGTCCTAAATTTCATGGGGTGTCGTGTCACGTGTCCGTGTCGTGTCCATGTCCCGTGTTCGTGTCCGTTTTGGTGCTACCTAGGTGGCAACTATTAGAACGACCTCTGCCCCTTCCAGATTCTCTCTGAGACCTGCCTTTACCAAATCCCCTAGCCAAATAGCATTGGAATTCAACATGACCAAACACATTACAGATAGGACAAGTTTGTAACTGATAGCATGTTGTAACATCATGTCCCTTCTTGTTGCAATGTGTGCACTGCTTGACAGACTTAGACTCAAGATCTAACTTATGCTTTTTAGCAGAAGATTCAGGTTGTGTGTGTGTGTGTGTGTGACTTTTTAATTGTAATACTCGGATAATTGGGACCCACAAAGGAACTAGGGACACGTGAGCGAACCCACGTATACTAGAAAGTAAAGGATGACCCACATACGAGACCAAGTAAGACCTAAACTAGACCTAGTAGACTTCCAGTGGACCGAGTAGAACCCTTAGTGGACCAAGTGAGTTAGCACTCGGTCGAGTGAGGAGTATACTCGACCGAGTGAGTGCCACGCAGTTAAGTGAACCGGTCACTCGGTCGAGTGGTGCTGTGTTTTACCCGAGAAATGATATTTCGGGATTTAATCCTATCTAAACCTTATCCCCTTCATTCTTCTTATCCTTCCTTCTTACTCTAAAACACTCTCCCCTCTCTCTAAAATGCTCCTTAAACCTCCCCATTGGCCTTCAAGCTTGGATTAATGATGGAACACTCCCTCTTAATCCCCGAACTATCTTTGTAAGTCGAAATCTCACCTTTTCGCTCTTTGTCTTATGTTAATCTCGAGTTAGAGTTTACTAAGAGAGATTAATTAGTATTTAGTTATGTAAAATGAGTAATTAGTGACTAATAATAAGAGGTCTTATGTTGTATTAGAGTATAGAGTGATTTGTGATAGTTATTATATGATTTTTGTAGGATGAGACGGTCTTATGAGATGGATACTTGGTGATTTCGATTAGCTTATGGACTATGTTAAAAGGTAGGTTATCCTACTCTGTTTCAATATTGTGTATACATATGTGGGTGTCTTTTCCTTGTTAGTATATTCATGAGTCAGTTTGTATTTCGTATGAGTAGTC
Organism: Silene latifolia; assembly: GCF_048544455.1. Lineage (NCBI taxonomy): Eukaryota > Viridiplantae > Streptophyta > Magnoliopsida > Caryophyllales > Caryophyllaceae > Silene > Silene latifolia. The sequence continues at coordinate 321,684,456 of NC_133537.1, forward strand.
AAAGGGTTGTTGTTCATAACATGTGGGATTAAATTCATGAAAGAGTCATATGTTTAATGTTGTTTTTCCATTTATCATGTATATTTGTGAATGTGTTGTGTTGAGAGTCTTTGGTGGTGGTACTTGAATGTTGAGAAGACGTAAGAGGGTTGGGAAATCGTCTTGCGCTCGGGTTGCCCCTTGGAACTTTCCCACTCCAAGGGGGATGTGCAGAGTCACAGAGGGACTCGTGTGGTTAAGGCACAACGTCTGGCAGGGGATCCGGTTGTCTTCCGGACCCGGTACGTCTGGGCTTGTTCCGGTACCTTTGTGTAAGGTGTGGTGTCGTGGGCGTGTCCCTGACACCGGTGGTTGTGAGTACATCTGGGCGTGTCCCAGTACCGGTATGGTGATTGCATAATCGAGTCTCATTCACATAATTATGTCGCGTCTACACTTATCGAATCATGTCTTATGTTTGTGTATTGAAACTGACGTTTGTTGTGTCCGTGTAAATGTCACCTATTTCTTGGGTGGTCTGTGTCGATCCATATGATATTTTCGATCATATGGGGAGCAGTTGTTTACAGGTTAGCCTTGGTAGCATGCGGGAGAAGGGACGAGCCGTGATGACATTTGAGTCGAGCATAGTTGATTAGATTAGTTTAGTAGTCATGAGTTGCATTATTCATTTCATTTATTCATTTATGTCTATGTATAATCCACTAAATGTTTCATTTATGTTAATTGTTTCTCAATTGCGACTCCGATTTCACTGCCTCGGGAAACCGAGAAAGTAACATCTCCCAATTACCCTGGCCGGGTATTAAGGGGGTGTTATATTAATGCTAGCATAAGCATTCCCTTCAGTCAAATCTCCCACAGAGTCGCTGATTTCTTTCTGTTTCTCAACCTTCTGCAGTAAACCTAAGACTTTATGAATATGAGGCATAGGTTCCATGGTTAAGATGTTGCTCTTAACACTCTCATAACTGGAGTTCAATCCCATGAGAAGTTGAATCATTTTTTTACTGCATTTCTCTATCAAACAGTCTCTTCATCAAGACACAAGTACAGGAGTCAATGACACTATGATGGGATAGGGTCAAAAGCATCTATCTCTTCCCAAGTCCTCGTAAGACGACTATAATACTCAACAACAATGGTATTATCCTGAGAAATATAACCTAGATCTTTCTTAAGCTGATACAACTTAAGACTATTGACTTGACCGTAACACTCAAATAATTCCCCCATAGCTGTTTAGAAGTCTTAACATAAGTGAAATTTTCACGAAAAGTACGCTCCATAGAATGCAAGATCCACTGTCTCACAAGGAGATAAACACGTTTCCAGTGATAATGTTTCTTATCGGTCAATTCAGGCATAATACAAGTTCCAGTTATGAAACCGTCTTTGTTTTTCGCCATTAAGCACTAGCTATCTTCATAGATGGCTACGTGCAATAGCCCACAAACACGAAAAGTGCGCATATCCAAGCCAATTCCACCCGTTAACTATGCAAATATACTCGTTTACTGATGGCTTATCATCCACAAAGCGTATCATTAAAGGACTCTTCCTGTATCTCTCCTTTTATATCAAATTCCCCTCGCTTTAAAGACTTTCGGTTGCCCATATTTAAGTATTCTATAACATACTCTATCAAAGGAGAGTCGTGGAAGACTCTCGGTCTTTGATGTGCCCCGGGAGTTTAACCCCCTGCTGCTAGTGGTAAAGCCACTTGCGTCCCAAAGGCCGGAGACTGCCCTAAGGCGAGGAAAGCCGCGAGAAAGTCCTAACCGGTATCAGCCATCCCATACCCCTGCTTACATAGTGCACTTGCTCCACCAGCGACTAAACTTTATAACTTCACGTTTCCAGTTCATGGAGCTAGTTCCATTAAAAAGAACATCAACAAGACTATTCATGTGTTGATCAACAGATGTGATGTAAAGCAGATCATCATATAAAGCATAATGTGCATTATGTGTGACCGAATTATCAATAGACTCAGAATTCGGCATGATTAAGAAATCAATGTAAACAATTGATCAATCGAATGAATATTTTGAAGAATTGATTAAAGGAAAATGAAATTGAACAATTTAATAAGGAAATTGAACAATTTTCAGGAAAAAAAAACGAGATTATGAACTTCGACAGAAGTATGCAAAAAAATTCTAAAATTCGAATGAATTATGCGATTGATACCATGTGAAATCTACCTAATGATCAACCTCCATGGATGAGCTTGAGAAGCTTTGAGAAGGAGAAAAAAACAGAGGTAAATAAAATGCCGATTTTATTGATTATATTTTTGTGATTACAATCTGATAAGTTAGTTCTGCAATAAGAGAAAGATGTTTTATATACAAGAGATTCTAAACTAACACAAATCTTAACTAACTTCATTGCCTAGTCAACAATCCGTGTGCTTATAATTCCTTTTTAAATTTACCTTATAAAACTATTTATTTGTTAACGTAAATTTTGGCCCCATAACTAAAACAGTTAGTCTTGCTGAAAACGGGTCGGAGCAAGTGATGGGTAATGTCACTCACAAAACGGATAGGGGGGATAAGGTGGGGGCACCCCCATGTGCTTCACTCTCTCCTTTATTTGGGTCATTTGTGAGAGAAAATGGTATCCGTCACTCCAAAGTGACGAATACGTGCCGTCTTCAATAAGATTTTGTGTAACTAAAAAGGTTATACTCAGAATATAAAAATGTGTCAAGCACTGACGCGTTTAAGAAAATTGAGGGAGTTAAGACACAAGTGACACAGCCACTGGCACCGTTGAGAGTGAGAGTTAGCGGAAGTAACTGTCAACCGACAACCGTGTGTTTAAGGTGTACCTGGGACGTTACGTCATACATCAGTCACTGTTTATAATAATAGTCGTATCATTTGACAAGTCATCTCTCAAAAAGGTGCTTTTTGTCGTCTTCTTGACATTATGACAATAGTAAACGGTCGTGTTTCAGAAAATGGAAAGTAAAAGAGTGAGATAGAGTAGTACAGATGCATGCATCATTTATTGGTGTTCTGTGACTTTGTGTATACTTTGTGTCTGCTGCTTGTAACTTGCACTATTTTGTATCCTTTGTGTTTGAACACAAATTCTAATGAACATATCTGTTGTAAGCTAATAACGGATCAAGTATTATTTATGTGGAGTAAATAAAACAAAAGTAAAATGTTTAGGGAGTAATAATCTGTTTTGTCTTATCTACTCACATGAAAAATACTTCATCTGTCGCAAACTTGTGATGGATATACGCATCACAAGGGAGACTTGCTCTGTTTGAATTTCAGTTTTGTCAATTTTACACTAGATTTATGGCTTCAATTGGTCAATTTTGACTTTTATGATTGGAATTTGTTTAACATTGATAAATTAAGTCACTTAAAATTATAATATCTATTTTAAGTTTGAAATGGGTGAGTATTATACCACTTGTGTATATAATACATTTTCCTACATTTTATGATGCATGTGATGTACTCATTCTTATACACAGCTGATATGATACTTGACCCGTCTTAAGTTAAAAACGAATATATAGTACCGTCTTAAATGAGAATTTGTACAAAACTAAAAGAATGCACTATAGATTTATGGTTTCAATTAGTCAATTTTGACTTTACGATTGAATATTTGTTTAAGGTTGATAAAATAGGTTTGAATTGTACTCATAACTAAGATAAATAATAGTGCATTTTAGAAGTCAAACGATTGGTCTGGTTCATTTTTCGTTATCTATCGAATATCTACCTATTGTCTCGCTTTCTAAAAAATATAAATGAAATTGCATTCTTCTCATGTTTCATAATAAAAAATTCACACCTTTTTTTTTCAAGTAATCAATTAGTCATTATTTTTGTGATTATTGTAATTTATAATTCTATATATTTCTCAGCTTGTATTTTTCAGCACATTTTTATATTCCTAAATCTTGTGTCTATATAGGTGTGAACCTTGTTTTTAGGAAATCCAAAATTAAAAAGTCATAAACAATGTGAACAATTTAGTAAGACTATGGTATTATAGCGACATATTGAAATTTTGCAGTAGAATATACGAACAATTCAGTAAAACTAGTTGAAGTCTAAACAATTCAATTGGTCAATGACATTAATTAATACTCCGTACAATAGTTTTAGATTAAGAAATACTGAAAATTGAAACTTAAGAGTAGGTCAATATTTTCCCAATAGAAGACTACAGCATATACATACGTTTATTTGGTTTCTATTCCTACATTGCCTCTTGAGTCTTGATCCACAACAAGGACCACAACCAAAAGCAAGTAACGACTATCAAATCAAAAAGGTGTTATTTAGAAATTGGAAGGTCGTAGCTACGGAACAATTAAATCCATCACAAAATCTCATTGAAGACGGCGCGTATCCGTTACTTTGGAGTGACGGATACCATTTCCTCTTACAAATGACCCAAATAGAGGAGAGAGGGAAGCACTCCCCCCTATCCATTTTGTAAGCGACATTACCCGTCACTTGCTCCGACCCGTCTTCAGCAAGACTAACTGTCAATCCATAAAGTCACTACTCTCCAAGTGGCTTTTAATGCATCACAAATCCTCACTTTTAGACGGATACTATCCGTCTAAAGCTGTAGACGGATAGTGTCCCTCTCACAAAACAAGAGTGGATACTGCAAGTGAGGGAAAAATGGATACCCTCACTTGCCCTCCCACTTGCATTTTGTGAGAGAACCACTATCCGTCTACAGTTTTAAACGGATAGTGTCCGACTACAATGAGACGGATTGTGCATGCATGACTACAAGTCTACAACTTCTCTCTAATTCACTTCGCCAAGAGGTTGTTTGAAAGGGGTAATTATTACGGAAGTAATAAAAGCTAAAATAAGAAGAAATGGAAGGAGATCGGTGGCTAATGGTGATTATGAAGGGTTGAAATACGAGGTATGGGGGAATTATTAACTCCATACATTTATGTGAGCTTATATATACTTTTCCCGAGCTTTTCCAATTATTTGTTTCAGGTTTAAATGGATTAACTAATAAACTTACAATAATGCTCATATTCTACACCACCAGTTATACTACAGTTGTTTGTATAGTCCATCAACTGCTTAAAGGAGGAATATTATCACCTCCTCTTTTGACTCTACACAACCATCAATAACAATCAATCTCCTCTCATTTCTTCCTATTTTAGTGTCTATTACTCCAATAATAATTATCCTAATTTCAAGCGAGCCCCTAAAGCTTAATTAAAAACTCATTATATTAGTTAGGTTAATTTGAGTTATCCTGGCTGAGTATAATAAGAAGCCACGAAGATACAAGTTGTATGAGTTGTATCTTTTTCTTTGTAGGGAAAAATCGTAACTTTTATTCATTCATCATTTATCTCCGAATTAATATCGATTGATAGAACAATCAATAAAGAGTCTGACATCATTCCAACCCAAAATCTAGTCGAATAGACTATGGGAAACAATTGAACTATACAACGAGCTGCTCTATTTCTGTCGTCTCTCTAACAAAACTAAATTCAATTTAATCAAAAAGTGAAGCTTAATTGAGGATCATCCTCGATTTCTCCCTATATTGCCCAAATAATTCAAAGGCATGCATTTCGACTTCAACATATTCACCAAAGCCAATACAATCCATATTAACAATATCATTGTTTCTTATTGTCATATTTTCTCCATTTCATTCAATTTTATACGTTTGCTTTATATCAATGTTCGTTTTTTTATTCATATCTTTAGTTGCATAATAATAAAAGTTATAAAAATTTTATATTCACAATGTACTCAGTAAGACAATTTAAACAATATCTCACATGACTATCTTTTATGCTATATATCAGAAGTTGTATCAAAAATTCTCCCCACTTATGAAATAGTGCTCAAAAATCAAACGTATAGAATTGAATGGAATAGAGGAAGTAATTGAAAACGTGATATGCAATACTCCACTGAACCGAAGACGTTATTCGGGTGGGGTACCCTCTTGAAAAGGTCCATTAATATGCTTAAAATATGACTAGTGCTTAAAGGGATTGAAAGTAGTACTCATATCAACAAAGTGCACTTTCTTTTTTGGTTATCCATGCGAAAGAACTCCACAGTTAAGCGTGCTTGGCTGAGAAAATGAGGACAAAATGCGCTGGAAAGAACCCCGTGTTGATCTGTGGGCCATGTACACAGCCTCGCAGCCTACCGTGAGTGATCGCTCCCGACCCTCGGTTTGGGTCGGGGTGTTACATGATATTTTAGCGTGAGATATTACATATATATTTTGAGTTTTGTGAATCACATACCCCCTCTGTCCCAGTGAATAGTTTACATTTTTTACTTTAATTTGTGAGATAAAAATAAACAAATGTAGACTATTGACCGAATAACATTTAGTGCAAACATTTTTTACTTTAATTTGTAAGACATTGAGCAATCTCTTCGGGGAATCCTTTAGAGGTATTCTCCATATGAACGAAGAAGCTCATTCGGGTAAGTATTTAGGATGTCTTATAATTGATAGTAGAGTAAATAAAAATACTTTTGACAATATTATTCAATCTTATTGCACCCAATTATCGAAATGGAAAGCGAATTCTTTATCGCAAGCAGATAGACTAGTTCTGGTCAATGCTAATTTAGCCTCAAAGGGAACATTTCAAATGCAAAGTTTCCTTCTTCCTCATCAATCCATAATAGATTAGATAAGATTAATAGAGATTTTATCTGGAATAAGAATCCTTCACAACGATCCCCTAACTTGATTGGTTGGCATAAAGTTTGTTTACCGAAATCAATTGGTGGTCTGGGAATAAAATCTTCTGAAACTGCTAACAAAGCTCTTCAAATGAAACTTCTATGGAAAATCCTTACGGATAAGGAAAGTATATGGGTCAAAGTGATAACTAAAAAAATATTTGAGAAATTGTTCACTTTTTGATCATAAGCCTAATTCAGTGACTTCTTGGCAATGACGTAAACTTATGAGTCTTCTGACTCTATTTAGAAAAGGACTGAGATGGCAGGTAGGTAATGGTAGCAACATTAAGTTTTGGTCTGATAATTGAGTTTTTTCACACCCACTCACCAGCAGTATGGTTGACGATGATAATAGCCGTTACTAGTAGAAACATGACATTAGGCAAGTATAAAAGGCTACGGTCATTGAAAATAACCGTAGCCTTTTATAAATGGCTACGGTCTCCTACCAACAACCGCAGCTATAATTGCAAATTAAAGTGAAAAACTATGGTTGTAGTATTAAACCGTAGCCAAATGTCAACATAAGGCAACGGTTATCGCTAAACCGAAGCCAATTAGATCCCACAACTCATAATATAAGCTGCCCAAGTGTCCCTCACAAGCCCTTTCTATCCTGATTCAATTCCCGTTTCCCTCAACCCTCAACTGCCCGATTATTACTCCTCACTTCGACGCAGAACGCCGGTAGTCACATCGTGACCCAAAGCCACCTTGTCATTTTCAGTACCAACCTCATGACCCATATTGTTGCTTCCGGCAGCACCTCGTCATCTAGTTCGCATGCAATTTTCAATCAGGTTGGTGTTTTTATCAATTTTTTTTCCATAAACCCTTTGTTTTTCCTCATTTCTTTCGGTTTATAACCAAATTTAGGTTTTTTTTTATCATTTAGGGTTTATGGATTCAATTAAGTTGGACTTGCAATATTGTGAATACAATAAAGCTCCCGCGGTTATGTATTATATTTCAGTTTGTATTATACTCCTGTTGTTGTTCAAAACCCTCGTTCTAGCTCTATGAAGATTCATTCAGCTAAACCATTAGCGAATTTTATGGTTAATCGTTATTTCATGGTTTAGATACTGCTGTTTTGATGGGTTCCATGAAATTTGCAGTTTTGAATAAATAGTTTCTTATGTTAAAACACCTATAATTAGACGTTTTTTGTAGTAGTGCAAGCTCTGCAAGTCACTAGCCATGCTCGCATCCAGTTCATGTTTACAAACGGCTATTTACCCTAGGAATTACGATTTAGAAGCGATATGGTTAAATTAAGTAACATGAATGCCTGGTAAATTTTACATTCAACAAAAATATTAATGGAAATATTTTTTTAAAAAAAATTAATTGAGAAACGGCTACGGTTGTTAAAACAGAACCGTAGCCTAAAGTGGCTTATGGTTGCGATTTAAGCTTAATAACCGTAGCCATAAGTCACTTTGGCTACGGTTCCTGACCGTAGCCATAGGTACTTGATCTAAGGCAATGCCCCGATTTACTACGGTTGAAGAACCGTAGGCAAAAGTCGTTTTTAACTGTAGCCAAAAGCCATTTCTGTACTAGTGCGTGATCTTAATCTTTTGGTTAAAGATTTCATAACCTCTGACAAACAATGAGATGTTTGTAAATTATCCAATTTAGTGAATAACGATATTGTGAATCTGATTACTAACATTCCACTGCGATATAATGATATTCTAGATACCCTCATTTAGGGGCTATCCGTGGATGGAAATTTCTCTACAAAAACAACAACTTGGTTAGCGCATGGTTTTTTCGACCAAGCTCTTGACAAATATGAATTTCAATTGATTTGGAATTTGAATATTCCTCCAAAGTTGAAATTTTTCCTTCGGAAAGCCTATGTTGACGGCCTCCCAGCGAAAGGTAGGCTTCTCAAAAGTCATATTAATGTCCACCACATTGTATTTTGTGCAACTATCCTATTGAAAACAAAGATCATTTCTTTTACGAATGTCCCTTGATTGGGTCTGTTATCCAAGACATGAACATTATTAGTTTCAACAATTTTTTGTCAAATTATGATAATATTACAAGTCAAAGTTTTCTAATGAAACTTAATTATCTTAAAGACTTAATTCCAAAAGATGATTTCATTACGATTATTTTTATTTGGGGTAATGCGTGGTTTTATAGAAATGATATTATCTTTAATAATGTTCATATCAATATGAGCAAACTAATTATTTTATATAATAATAGCATTAAGACCTGGAATGAGACTAAACATAAGGATCTCAACAATCCCGAGAAAGACGAGTCAGCTAGAAATACTTCTAGTAAGGAAGAAATTTGGTGGGAGAAACCTAGAAACGGTTTCCTAAAGCTAAATTTTGACGGATCGAGAATAGAAGGCAATAAAACTGCTTTAGAATATTTTATAAGAGATCATAATGGTAATGTCGGTTTGTTAGGAGAAAAAAAAGTGTGAATCCAATAGTATTCTTGTTGCGGAAGCTCTCGCTTTAAAAGAAGGTATTTTAGCAACTAAATACTTATGAATCTCAAAGTTAATTGTGGAGTGTGATAATTTATGTGTTATTAACTCAATTCGAGGTACTTGGGAAATTTCTAGTATTATCAAATATGTGAAATTAGACCTTCATTTTTTTGATGAAGTGATAATTAAACATTGTTTTCGTGAAGCCAACAAGGTTGCTGACTTCATGGCTTCTATTGGACATTCATGTCCAACTCTTTCGAGGTGGTTTGAAAGCCGGTGACTTCAACTTACCTCTCTCATTCGAAAGGATGAGATAAGTTGGTCTTATCCCAGAAGATCAATCTAGTTTTCTTACCTTATAAAAAAAAAACGTCAAGTAGAGAATTGTTAAGCTAGACGACTATCTTGTCTTTACAAAATACTACACAATAAAATTTGGCGTAAGATGAAAACTATAAAATAATTTGAACACTAACATAATTTAACTTTGTTCTTTTGAATGAACAAAATTTACACAAGTTCTCATTGAAGACGGGTATATCCGTCATAAGCTGAATGATACCGTCGTAGAGTACCAAAGATAAATTTATAATCCAAACTACTACTATAGCTAGTGGCAGTCAGGGTCGAACCACAGAGAGGCGATGCAATTACTAGTTGTCTAATTTTAGTCCAAGGTAACAGTTGTGAGGGGGTTTGATTTGAATTGTTCTATAACTAATGGCAATGAAATTTAAAAGTAAACTAAGCAAATAAATGAGCAATGAATGAAAATGTATGAAATCAAATATTAAAAGGGTGCTAAGATGGTCGGTTCACTGTAGTTTCGGCGACAGTATCTTAAGTAAGTCTAAAATAATCACGTGAGACGGGAAAATAGGAAGTCCTCTCGGTCCATTCTTAACAGGTAGCATCTTTCGATCTAGGTACGGGTCCCTAATATCACTAATGCTGACTCTCGTCCTGAAAAGTGATTTAAAAGTCTAAATTAACTTATCTCTCGATCTTATTAACTTTGTCGTCTTAATTAAGCAGTCTATCTCCCTCCCCTATCTTTCGATCTTATCAGGTCGGTCAATTCCTAAGCATTCAACTAGTCGCGTGCACTCGATTCGTCAAATATAGCAAATAAATTAATTAAGCCGAAGGTATTCTCACGTGAGCCGGTCGATCGACCAGGTAGGCCAGTCGGTCGACCATGGCGCGACTCAAACCTACGAATTTCTACGCCGCCTATACTACAGATCCCCTATATCCTAGCACATGGGGTTTAGCTACTCATGATGAAAATAACTACAGTAATAAAATTAACAAATAAAACAATAGAATTCATAATCGAAATAACTAAATAATTAACTAACATGAATCAATAATTTGGCTTTGGAAATTCTAACTAGCAATTTTAATCTATGACTGAATGAAAGTAAACCGAAATTATGGAATAAAAGTTACCAGTTGAAAGCAAGAAGAAGAAATCGAAAGCACGAGCGAAAATAAATTGTATTCAATGATTATGCCCTAAAAATAAACTTGATATAGAACCCTAATTATTCCCTAAAATTCTATGATAATCATCTAATAATAATGACTGATAATAGGGTTACGTTATATAGGAATATAACGTGATTCTTATTTCCTAAAACCTAATTATGATGGGCTTCCTTGTTTCCAATTTTGCGTCAGATTAACGGTGTGGTCGATCGACCACTGGGACCGGTCGATCGACTGAACTGCACTGTACAAGAGCTTCTGATAGTCGTGCTCTGGTCGATCGACCAGATGTGTCAGTCGATCGACTGCTTTAGCTGGTACTTGGCTCCAAAAACTTTGTAAAGTTGTCTTTCAGGCCTCGATACGCGCACCAAGTTCGCTTCCCGAGTCTTTACTCCATGTCAAATGCAATGCTAAGTACTTAGGGACGGATTTGGCTCGATTTCCGCTGAATTCTTCACATTTCTGCAATATTACACAAAAACACAAAAGTAGACGGAAATAGGGAAAATAGTAGCTTAAACTACACAAATGAGCTCTGAAATGCGTGTAAAATAGGGTGTAAAACATCATATAAATGACACGCATCAAACTTCCCCAAACCAAACCCTTGCTTGTCCCCAAGCAAGAACTAAACTCGATCCTAAAACCTAATGGAACGAGTTCAATCTCAGAGCGAAATGCAAACTGTAAAGCCTAAACCAGTTTAGTGCAACAACTAACAATCAACTAGCAATATGAATCATGCAAACGAGTTATGTAGTCGTTAAAAACTGCTGAACCGCCAACTATAGAGACTTATCATTATGGACTTTCACGGGTCGCTCATATCACACATAAGCAGAGGTGAATATATGTAAAAGATAGAAAGAAGTAATTTTGTGATGCCTCTCACCTAACTACGACCTATAAGAACATGCCTGCAATCTAACATGAAAATAATCTCTACAACCATACATATGCATTCCAACCAAACAAATGACCATGACACAAGTCGAGGTAAATATGGATATGTGAGGTAATGGGTAAGAAGAGGCAAAACAATTATGGGAATGTGGAGGTGTAGGTGATCAAGCTAGTACCTAAACAAAACCATATGAAAAAATCCAACTTCTTGCTCAAGATTCTCAATAAACCCGGTGCTAATTATCAAGCACTAAACTCACAATCTCCAATAGATTTAACTCCCCAAATGATATAAATACAACATGGGAGTGTAAATCACCAACTCATAACAATTGTAGCATGTGATTTTCGAATTTTTCTTTCACTACTGCAGTCAACGGTCGATCGACCAATGGAACTAGTCGATCGACCAACTTCAATTTCTTCGACTCTCTTTTTTTCGTATTCTGTTTTTTTTTTCAAACCTTTTTTTTTCTCTTCCCTTTCACCATTTCACCAACATCTCAATAAAGAGTAGTAAAACCAAACTACAATAAACTCATTCCCAAAAACTAATACTACCACCTTGACAAGGGCAGGCTAAATATAGGATGTAGTTTATGGGACAAAAAGGCAATTTGGCTTTGAGGGGCTCATGGGTAAAATGAATAAAGGGAAACCTCTGCCACATGTGTCAACAAACCACAAACCGAATGCATACAGGTATTAAGCAGATTAAGTTCATATTTATGCATATTGATATAACATGTCTCATAAGGAGTACTACTCACATCCTAAATGAACTGGTTATGAATGTCACCAGTTATAGGCTCTAAATCTCAGAAAATGATGTAGTTTGCCATAAATCTAAGTCAAGTCTCAAGTTCAGCAATATATTTAACGAAAACTCGTAGACTATGCATATGATTCTACTAATAACATGTCAATTAAGCACGGCTCAGGCATAAACAGATGAAAATGCAATGTCATCATTGAAATACTACCGTTTCGACTCGACCTATATGCTAAAATAAACATGCATTTTTATTTTTTTGAATTTTTTCAATTTTTTTTTGAATTTTAGTATATATATAGGAAATGAAATAAACAATGCAAACTGAAATAAACGTGAAACAGAAATGCAATGCAAAACCCTTCCCCAAACCAAATCACACAATGTCCCCATTGTGCAAAATCATGTAAGATATAAAAGGGAAATGGGAATTTGCGATAAATTAACTAAATAAGACATGAAATTAGGTCTCGGAAACTCACAAGACTTTAAGCGCAGCAAAAGGAAACCTCCCCAAACCAGCGTGAGCTAGGAGGTTTCAGTAGCCAGCAATGTTACCATAGGTATCTGAAAAGAAACAAAAACACCGCGCGTAATTCCGAGAAAGCAATTTACGAAACGCAAAATTATGTGCAAAATAAGACAAACAGAAGAAAACAGAAATGAGTCGGGGAATAAAGTGGGAAAAGACTCCCTCAACTTCCGCAACTCGACCAAACACAGCAGGGGAATGGTCGTGAACAAGTACAGCAGCGGGAGTGGTCGATCGACCATAGCAGGCAGTCGATCGACCAGAGTGAATAGGAACCGAAGCTCCTGCTGTCGCGGCTCAGTCGATCGACCATAGGAGGCAGTCGATCGACCGGAAAACCTGCTGTAAGTTCTGATTTTCTTCGAATTAGCTCAATAAATTGAGCAAATATGGTCTATAAACCTACAAATACACATAATAACGCGCCCAAAATTGCGCAAAACCCAAAGTAATAGACTAAAGTATTTAAATCCTAAGCAAACTTATTAAAGCGAAGTCTCGCGCATACAAAAGCAATAAAAAGTCTAACAAAAGCAATAAAATGTTTTGTTTAAAAAGCCTTAATCAACTAATAGTTGATCAAGAATGGCCACGGAATGGCCCATTTGCTCGGCTCCTGGCTACAAGAAGTAGTCTCTACAGTGCTCATCTCCTCAGCTGCACTCCTAACAACTTCAACATCCGCAGAACTCAACGGATCAACATCTCGGACATCTTCCCAGTCAATGACCTCGTCTGGCTCGTCAAAATCCAAATCGGACTCCGTTACCCTGACTGGCTCCTCATCAGGCTCCTCATAAGTTGCATAGCTCAGACATGCTAGGCCGCCTCTTTGAACGATTGGCTCCTTCACAGCTGGAGCAATGAACGGTTCTTCCTTCCCCAAACCATTTCCTGCAATATCCAAAACAGAAGAATCTTCCTCCAATTTGCTCCCAATCTGGGGCGGAGGTGTCATAACAGGAGTAGGCATAGGGGCAGGCATGTCAGAAAGCACAAAATACGATTTCTTCTCAGAAATCGTATTACAAGTGACTGGCCACATATGATCTTTCTTCTTAGCTGTCTGGGCAAAAACAATGGACTGTTTCCCTACTTTAAAGGTCAATGTCCCTGAGCCAACATCTATAACTGCACCAGTTGTAGATACCCGTATCCGTCGATATTGGAATTTATAGAGAACCCGACAAACACCCGATGATGATAGGACACATGTATTCTTTAGTTGTCATTGTCATTATTTGGAGCTCGTTTTACGAGGTAGAATGGGCGTCGTCGATGAAGTATTTTATTAATTTAAATGATATTTAAATTAATGTTTTTTAGTGAGCTCATTTTATTAATTTAAATGATATTTAAATTAAAGCTTTTTTAAAGGGATTTCAATTTAATTTATTTTATTTTGAATTTATTTTCCCAAGTTTATTTTATTGAAAATAAAATAAATATTTGATTTGAAAAATCATTTTATGAATATATTTGATTTGAAAGGTCATTTATTTTAATGGGTTAATTGATTTGAAAAATCGATTTTAAAAGCGAAGAAAACTCGTTTCAACCATGTGTTTTTGAGCTCGATTTTAGCTCGGTTTTTGAGCCCGTTTCTTTTGCGAATTGGCACGAATCTCGAGTACACTAACCCACCTAAGCCAATACCCATCCACCCTTGTTCGAACCCCCCAACCACGGCCCAAATTCTTGTCCAAAACAAGCCCCAAACAGCCCGCACCAAACCGAGCAGCCCCCTGTTTTGGCAGCTCATTCTCGAGCCCAAAACCCGCTCCAAACACCACCAAAACCCGTACCCATTAACCCTAACCCATACCCTAGTATCCTACCCATATTATCCTAGCTTAATCACCAAGAAAACCCCCCTCAAACCCCCACAAAAACCCATGGACAGCAGCCATACGGGATTGAGCCCGACTGCCTTCTCCTCTCTTTTAACCTATTTTAAACCCTTATAAATACCACCCCTTCACCATACATTCATTCCTCTAAGTTCTCCATACATCCAACCATCACATAGAAGCTTTAAACCTCAGAAACAAACCCTAAACATCCTCCAAAACCCCTAAACAAAACCGACACACAAACTGAAACTGTTTGTGTGTCTCCTTCGAAAACCCTTTCGTTCCTCCATCAAATCACCATAAAAATTCGAGTTTCTTGTTCCTAATTAACCATATAACATCCATATACACATTAGATAAAGAATTACGAGCCAAATTGCCCTTGAGAGTACACGAAATTCCTCGAAAAACAGAGTGAAATAACACTCTGTTTTCGCGGTTTTTCCTTGTCTGTCCAGTTCTGTTTGTGCTCGTTTTTCGTGCCCAATAACCCAAAATGAGCAGGGGTTGCTTTAAGATCCCTGTTCTCCTCTCTTTCTAGTTTCCAAAACATCTTTCGGATCGAATTTTCGTCGTGAAACGAGGGAGATATCACTGTTTTAAAATTGCTGTCCAGAAACTTTCCAAAACGCGCGTGTGCTTTGTTCTTCGTCGACGACGGCCTCTCGAGATAAAATCTACCTTCGATTACGACCCAAGACGGTGTCAACGATACATGTAGGTTGAGGGTGCATCAAATCCCCTTCTCTTTCCTTTTTATTTCGTTTTTTTTTATGCTTTTTTTAGTTTGTTTTTTCGTTTGTTTTGGTTTGTTTTTCGATTGTTTTAAATTAACTATGAAACTAGTTAGTCCGAGTATGAGTTAAAGTACCACCATGAACACCCGCGTTGACTTGAGATGGGAAAAGAAACCGCTCCTTCTGTCGGTCGTACACCCCCGTCTCATTTACATATCCTCGTGTTCAAGGTAGGGCATAAATAAAACAAGTTATCTAACCTCGATCTTCGCTTTCGACCCTCTTCTTGTTTCGCCAAATCGATGGACCTTAGGACCCGTTGCATGTTAGTTTAACTTCTGATTGTTAACCTATGACGTAATTAGATGACTTTAAATCAATTTAATAATCTAATTAGACACTTTAGGTGGCTTCGACGTAAGTTATAAAATCAATCGACGATTTCTGTAAATAATTGAATGCATCTATCTCTTTCACCTAATTTCTCGCTAGTATAAGAGTGCGTGATTAGCACCTTCTTATTGACACTCGATGAGTTAAATTAATTAGCGAATTTAACCTAAATTGGACCCTTTAGGCCGTGTAGAATGCACCCTTCCGCGACAATCAATCGACATCGTGTTTTTACTCGTTTTCTAACTTGTTTTCGATCCCTTTTCGCAATCGTTCGATCTAATCAATGAATCTAACTTAGGAACTAGGTTAACCTTATCTTGGCCGTTGGTTAGGGCCGTGTGGTGGCCGTTTTCTGTACCTTTCTCGTTTTGTTTTATGCCGTTTGTTTGCTCGTTGTTTCATTGTTTGTAATTTATTGTTGGTTTATCGAGTTGTAATATTTCAAGTTTGTTTTCTTTTATCGAGTCAAATGATTTCTAAAAACCTTAGTCTTGTTTGATTAGACGGTTGTTCCCAATGCTTGTAGAGGCGTAGTAAACCGCGTGTTGTCTAAAGCAACATGGCCCGGTTTATGCTAATGCATGCTTTGGTGCGTAGCCCTATGTCTAATTCGATGAGATTAAGCGCGAGCACGTAATACGAGGATGACCCAAGGACCGTGGGTCATGTGAGCCGTGGGCCACCCTCATGTGCACGGTTTTCAAGGCTAATTGGCCGTGTGTTTTGTGTCGTGTATTGTTTCGTTTGTAGCAATTGTAATTAGATCGAGTTGTAATTTATTTATTGTTGTGTCGGCATGAAATGCCTGGTTTGTAATAGGTAGATCCCAACGGCTCCCCCATTCCCCCTTAAGCCTTGTTTGCTTTGTTTGTATGTTGTTTAGATTAATCAACCCACATGCTAAATTACAACTTTGACAAAGTTAGTTTAGTTGCATCTAAAACGACATAGAAATTGTTGTCACATGATAGGGTTAAAACAACGTTTGCATTAAATACGTCGCAGTAGCTATGACCTTGTTTGAAATCCGACACTTGACTTAGTAGAGGCCGTTATCGACGGGCGGGGTTGGGTGTCCTTGTGGGCTTCCCAACACGTACCCTCACCCCTTACTCAAGATCTATGGTTTGTGGATCCGTCTAAATACCATTGGATTACGAGAGTCATTCAAATCGAGTGATATAGGGTACAAGTCTTTATCTTTAATCACTCGTAGTCGATTGGCTTTATGCTTTTCGATGAAAGGTGTAAAGTTGACTTGAACGGTTCCAAGTTCCCAAAAAACTTGGTGGCGACTCTAATTTGTCTTAATTCGATTCGAAAAAACCTCGAGTCGATTATGTCAGGTGTGGATCCCTCGGACGCAGTTCCCGAGGGCCTTGTCCACAGTTTGGCGACTCCGCTGGGGAAAAGAGGACTAGTTACACTGTGTTTCTAGGGTCTTTTCCTCCGAGGTGAAACTTGAAAAGAAAGTGTTGGAAAGTAAAACATTACTCATAGTGCTACGATTCATGCATAAACCCTTAAGGACTTGCCCGGGCCGTCCCAACGTTTCTTCGTGATGCGTGGGGGGCGACGTCCCACTATGCCAGGAAGCTGCACATTGCTCGCTTCCACTTCGCCTCGCGCGGTTCTTGGGAATGGGGACGATCTTCTAGGTACTTTACCTTAAGACACCTCGCTTTATAAGACCGCAAAAGGATGGAGGGCATAGACCTTCTTGTAGAAGACTCGCCGAGACTTAGAGATGTCTAGGAGCATACATCCTTATAGCACGAGAATGACAATGTGCAATATGTTTTCCCGAGTCTTTTTTTTCGAAAATTCCAAAGTCCTTTTCAAAACCGAACTTTTGAACAACTTACTTTCAAACCTAGCATGATTTTCAAAACGCGGAATGCTACCCAAATAGGACTAGAATTTTCGGCCCAAAAATGAGCTTTTATAGCCGGCATGCTGCCCATTTCAAATCTCATTTTCAAATCAATCCTTCATCTTTTCAAAATCAATCCAAAATGTTTCTCGAACCTCAACCAAGCATGAAATGCGTCGAGTCGTGTCCGGGTCATGGCCGTGTTAGGCCGGGTTTGTTTCAAGAGTCTAGAACACGACCTTGTTAGGTCACCCAAGCTCACCTCTTGGGCTTTGAGTCATGTTGGTCGACCTTTTGGTCTAGAGTAGTCCACAAAAAAAACGTCCAAGCTAGGTCTTATGGACGTTTCACTCAAACCCCTGGGCTATGTTAGCCCAATCACGGGTCTAGTCACACCAAGTCCAGTTTAGAATCGAGTTATGACAGTTTGAGTCATGTCGTTTTGTCGAGTCTAAAATGAACCAATGTCTAAATCAAACCGTGAGTCGAACCTTTGGTTAACCAATCTCAAGTCGAGTCTGTGTTTGAGTCAAGTTGGGGTCGTGTCCTTAAGTGTGCAGGGGCTCTTACTTTAAATATTGACTCAGTACGGGGTTTTCTTGTAGAAAGGCCGCCCAAAACCCGACGTCAAGCAATGGAAGATGCTGTTAACAAGCTTACTGAGGCCGTGAACCTCATGATGACCCGAATGGATGCAATCGAATCTAAGCTGTGTGAAGATTCCCCTTCATCTACCCCACCTCTGACTGATCTGGAGAAACGGTTCAAGTTCATTGAGGACCGTTTGAAGCTCTCCCAGGGGAAGAACATCCACTATGAGAATGCTAGGGCCTATGCCCCGGTTCAGGATAAGTTGCCCACGAACATGGTACTCACTGACATCCCCAAGTTCAAGGGCACCGAAGATCCAGTCCACCATGTTAAGGCCTATAAAGGATACTTAGCACTGAAGGGAGTACCTGCTGATATGCTCTCTGAAATTTTCGCTCAATCTCGGATGAACACCGAAGGCGTGGTTCTATAATCTTGACCTTAAGAACTTCCCTACTTTCGAAGATATCACGGTGGAGTTCGTAAGCACTATCTTCGACAATGTTGAGATCCAAACCAACATAAGAACATTGGAGGTGATGACACAGAAAGACAAAGAAGGCTTTATTGAATTCCTTGCAAAGATGGCGCTACGAAAGCGTGAAACTAGCTAAGAAGCCCGATGAAGTTGAAATGGTAGATAAGTTCGTAAAGAATCTACGACCTATTTACCGCAATGCTCAAATACAGAATTTTGGCTCTTTCAAAGAATTGATAAGAATCGGGATAAAGGTAGAAGATGATGTCATAAGGGCGAGGCCGAAAAGCCGAAAGGATACCAAGGGGCCTCGTGTCTAAGGCCAAGGCCCCAGCAACGACCCATATTGATGAAGGCATCAATCTCTTAGAAAGGCAATCGAAGAAGTCGCAGCGCCAAACACCTAGGGCATTCACCGATATCGGATGCACTTATACATATGCTCTCCAAAGGCTCATAGCCCAAGGAAAGCTGAAGCCTATTGGTCCAACTCCGGACCCTCCCGCTGATCAACAAGGTAAATGGTATAAGCCAAATGCCTCTCGTGCCTTTCATCAAGGGAAAGGCCATGATATCGAAAGGTGCTATCGATCAAGCACGAAATTCAAGACATGATTGAGAACGGAACGCTCCCGATCCCGGCTGTTAAACCTAATAACATCACCAATCCATTTGGCGATCACTCCAACTTTGTTTCTGTCGAAGACAATGTCGATTATTCCCATCTTATCCGCCCATGTCACTTGAAAGGGGTGTTTATCGGGAAAATATTTGTGGATTGCTTTGAATTCTTGCCAAACCCGAAGAATGAAATTCAAGTCGGGAGTCTTGCTCCAGAATGTACTCCTCTCGTTAACGAAGTTAATAAAGGACAATTCGATTCACCAACCTTCATCATTGGCGTAGATCCTCAGAGGACTACCTCGGGATGGAGGCAAACCATCACAGGGATCAAGGATAAGAATCGAGCATCTAAGCTGACAGCTGAACAAGAGAAAGCTCAAGTCCAGATTTGAAAAATTATGAGTCGGGATCTATTTTCTTATCTTAGTCGAGTCGAGTCTAGGACTTTCTTTTCCTGAAGTTGAGTCGTTTGTTCCGCGATGACCTAGGGTGTGTCCTAGGAATCGTTCCTTCGAGTCTGTTAAGCATCTGTCTTTCCAATAAAAAGTTGCAGTTTCGTTTCCAAATATATCTTGTTTCCAATCCTCAATCATTCCGAAATATGATAAAATGCACAACACACTCACAGGTATCCCTGGGGTAGAAATATGTCCCGTTTCAAAATGGAAGGTACACTAGGATCCCGTGTTTGATTCCTTTACCTATTCCATGTCTGGCGGTAGAAAACCTCCATCAGAACTAGTGCTTTTGACAAGCTTTTAGATGATTCTATGACAAACCTGGACTAGCTCCTGGTTTCCCCTATCATCCCATCTCGAAGAGAGAAGATATCAACCCGTTCTAACAAGGAATTGTTAGTTCTTACCCGAATTATTTGGCAAAGCCCAGTTCTCAAGGTGTATCCATTTATGACTAAGAGAATGAATAGAGGATCATTTTCAAAGAGAGAAAAACGATGAAAAAGAATGAAAAATGAAAAAAAGAAAAATGAAAAAAAGATGAAAGAAAAAGAAAAAAAGGAAAAAAGAAGTTGA
The DNA here is from genome assembly GCF_048544455.1 of Silene latifolia. Classification (NCBI taxonomy): domain Eukaryota; kingdom Viridiplantae; phylum Streptophyta; class Magnoliopsida; order Caryophyllales; family Caryophyllaceae; genus Silene; species Silene latifolia. The sequence goes on from NC_133537.1 coordinate 321,704,968, forward strand.
AGTTATTGCGGAATGCTTTTTGGTTGAATGTCGAAGTTACGGAAGCCAGAATTCAAGTCAAGTATCTATAGTTGAGGTTCAATGGGCGAAGCTCAAAAGCGTAAGTAGTGACCTCTTTACCCTCTAAGTCCTTCCTGAGACGGTTACAAGGGGATAGTCGGGAATTTTGAGAATTATTCCGCTTGTGTTGTTACACCCAACCTTTAGGGTCCAGACATGGAAATTTGAACCCACATCATTTTTCAACCCATTTGCACTCGTGGTTCATCAAACCCGAGACACCCATTCCAACCACATCAGCAGCCATATCCCTTGGCCTTAGCACCACAAAACGAACCTTCAGAATGATGGTTTACCTTACGAACCTATTTTTACCAAGCTCCACATCCCAAAGAATCAAAACCTTTTGTACCGACCCTAGACACGGGATACAACGGTACCTTACAGGCTAGAATGGGATACGACATGATACCTTAGGTGAAACCTTTAAGTGTGTACACACAATCAAAATGCCATGTTTATGCACGACGATCGAACTACGTCGGATTTGATTTCGCTCCACGCGAATACGTAGGCAGTCCTTCAGAATAAGGGATTCAATCCACCCATCATCCAAGTTGTCATCTTGTCGGTTTCTTACGGGTCTTAACCAAGTCCAAATGAAGCCACCTTTGTTTGAGTTGGTCTTAGTACTCGATGTAAGCTAAGATAAGGATATAGGTTCAGATAAGTAGTGGCAAGTCTCAGAATGAGCTTTATCTAACGGTGTAGGCAAAGATGCTCAGTCATATAGATGTGGGTTTGTGTTGGGAACAGAAAATATGAAAAACCCGCTGAAAAGAAAGAAGGCGTGGAAGAAAAAATAGTAAAAGCCCGCTGAAAAGAAAGAAGGCGGTGGCAAGAAATAATGAAAACTCGCTAAAAAGAAAGGAGGCGAGGAGAAGAGTGACAGAATGTTCCCAACAAGAGTGATGTGTGATGTCTAAGTGTTCTCATAAAATCAATCTGTGTTTAGTGTCTGGGCGAAGCCAACGTTGTTGCTCTGTGAGTTTAATCCACCCTGTCAATGTCAAGTGATCTTGATTCCCATGTGCCCTCGGGAGCACGCCCATGCCATACGATATCTCCGTCCCAAGTCCGACGACCTTGTGATTCCCGTTTGTCATCTTTTAGCGCCGGAACGGCCGATTTACATTTCTACCCTCGACGAGTCCATATTGAATTAAAGCCCGTGCACACTTACGGTTTTATTTTCCTTTTTGTTTTACGGTAGCGGGCTACGCCCACATGGTTTACGAGTCATACAGAGTGTCTGAGTCGTGTTTCATGCTCACCCATCAAGGTTCGATTTCAAAAATTTCAAAATTTCAAAATTTCAAAAACTTTTTGCGAATTGTGGATAGATGATCCAAGTAGTGGAATCTTTGTGGGTCGATGATCCAATCCTTCGAAATTCAAAAATTCAAAATTCAATTTTTGAAGGGCCGATGGCCCAATATTCTAAATGATGACAAATTCGAAATTCGGGTCGATGACCCAATCATTCAACATTTTCAAATTCCATTTTCGGGTCGATGGCCCAATCATTCAAAATTTTCAAATTCAATTTTCGGGTCGATGACCCAGTCTTTCAAATGATCCAATTTCAAGATCGATGATCCAAATGTGCTTATGTGATGATTATTGCTTGTACATTTTCTGTGTTTCAAATATAGCAGGATATGCTTCAACTGGGGGCTCTAAAGTCTTCGACTTTAGAGCCATTGCAAATCGGGGCTGAGCCGTTGGCTTCAGAGACCATTATCGAGATGCAAAGGATGACATCCACCAAGAATTCAATTCAATACAAGAGTATGAAAGGGAAGAATTCCGTAGCTGAAAGCAAATGATGAAAGCGGCGGCAACCTCCTTGGAAAGTCCCGTCCCATCGGACAAGTGCCAGCAGATGATAAATTTTGGGCAAATGTCAGCAGATGATGAATTTTGGACAAATGCCAGCAGATGATAAACTTTGGGCATGTGTCGGCGATTCTGCCGAACTACGACGCGGGTTTGATTCCGTCAGAAACGGATACGTAGGCGCCTAAGGATAAGGCTCAATCCACCATATATGCAATTTTATGGGTCGACGGCCAACGATGATATTTCGACACAACAGAAGCAAGAGTCAATCCCCAACGAAGTTTCAGGTATGATCTCTTCTTATGGCTGGCGAGCTTATATACGCAAGTCTAATGGACTATAAACGACCCGAAGAATCCTCGTCGAAAGGGACTGGGGTATACTTTGACTTTCGCCTTGTCCAAGCCTCGTCAAAGTGGGGGCTCAGAGATACCCGTATCCGTCGATATTGGAATTTATAGAGAACCCGACAAACACCCGATGATGATAGGACACATGTATTCTTTAGTTGTCATTGTCATTATTTGGAGCTCGTTTTACGAGGTAGAATGGGCGTCGTCGATGAAGTATTTTATTAATTTAAATGATATTTAAATTAATGTTTTTTAGTGAGCTCATTTTATTAATTTAAATGATATTTAAATTAAAGCTTTTTTAAAGGGATTTCAATTTAATTTATTTTATTTTGAATTTATTTTCCCAAGTTTATTTTATTGAAAATAAAATAAATATTTGATTTGAAAAATCATTTTATGAATATATTTGATTTGAAAGGTCATTTATTTTAATGGGTTAATTGATTTGAAAAATCGATTTTAAAAGCGAAGAAAACTCGTTTCAACCATGTGTTTTTGAGCTCGATTTTAGCTCGGTTTTTGAGCCCGTTTCTTTTGCGAATTGGCACGAATCTCGAGTACACTAACCCACCTAAGCCAATACCCATCCACCCTTGTTCGAACCCCCCAACCACGGCCCAAATTCTTGTCCAAAACAAGCCCCAAACAGCCCGCACCAAACCGAGCAGCCCCCTGTTTTGGCAGCTCATTCTCGAGCCCAAAACCCGCTCCAAACACCACCAAAACCCGTACCCATTAACCCTAACCCATACCCTAGTATCCTACCCATATTATCCTAGCTTAATCACCAAGAAAACCCCCCTCAAACCCCCACAAAAACCCATGGACAGCAGCCATACGGGATTGAGCCCGACTGCCTTCTCCTCTCTTTTAACCTATTTTAAACCCTTATAAATACCACCCCTTCACCATACATTCATTCCTCTAAGTTCTCCATACATCCAACCATCACATAGAAGCTTTAAACCTCAGAAACAAACCCTAAACATCCTCCAAAAACCCTAAACAAAACCGACACACAAACTGAAACTGTTTGTGTGTCTCCTTCGAAAACCCTTTCGTTCCTCCATCAAATCACCATAAAAATTCGAGTTTCTTGTTCCTAATTAACCATATAACATCCATATACACATTAGATAAAGAATTACGAGCCAAATTGCCCTTGAGAGTACACGAAATTCCTCGAAAAACAGAGTGAAATAACACTCTGTTTTCGCGGTTTTTCCTTGTCTGTCCAGTTCTGTTTGTGCTCGTTTTTCGTGCCCAATAACCCAAAATGAGCAGGGGTTGCTTTAAGATCCCTGTTCTCCTCTCTTTCTAGTTTCCAAAACATCTTTCGGATCGAATTTTCGTCGTGAAACGAGGGAGATATCACTGTTTTAAAATTGCTGTCCAGAAACTTTCCAAAACGCGCGTGTGCTTTGTTCTTCGTCGACGACGGCCTCTCGAGATAAAATCTACCTTCGATTACGACCCAAGACGGTGTCAACGATACATGTAGATTGAGGGTGCATCAAATCCCCTTCTCTTTCCTTTTTTATTTCGTTTTTTTTTATGCTTTTTTTAGTTTGTTTTTTCGTTTGTTTTGGTTTGTTTTTCGATTGTTTTAAATTAACTATGAAACTAGTTAGTCCGAGTATGAGTTAAAGTACCACCATGAACACCCGCGTTGACTTGAGATGGGAAAAGAAACCGCTCCTTCTGTCGGTCGTACACCCCCGTCTCATTTACATATCCTCGTGTTCAAGGTAGGGCATAAATAAAACAAGTTATCTAACCTCGATCTTCGCTTTCGACCCTCTTCTTGTTTCGCCAAATCGATGGACCTTAGGACCCGTTGCATGTTAGTTTAACTTCTGATTGTTAACCTATGACGTAATTAGATGACTTTAAATCAATTTAATAATCTAATTAGACACTTTAGGTGGCTTCGACGTAAGTTATAAAATCAATCGACGATTTCTGTAAATAATTGAATGCATCTATCTCTTTCACCTAATTTCTCGCTAGTATAAGAGTGCGTGATTAGCACCTTCTTATTGACACTCGATGAGTTAAATTAATTAGCGAATTTAACCTAAATTGGACCCTTTAGGCCGTGTAGAATGCACCCTTCCGCGACAATCAATCGACATCGTGTTTTTACTCGTTTTCTAACTTGTTTTCGATCCCTTTTCGCAATCGTTCGATCTAATCAATGAATCTAACTTAGGAACTAGGTTAACCTTATCTTGGCCGTTGGTTAGGGCCGTGTGGTGGCCGTTTTCGTACCTTTTCGTTTTGTTTTATGCCGTTTGTTTGCTCGTTGTTTCATTGTTTGTAATTTATTGTTGGTTTATCGAGTTGTAATATTTCAAGTTTGTTTTCTTTTATCGAGTCAAATGATTTCTAAAAACCTTAGTCTTGTTTGATTAGACGGTTGTTCCCAATGCTTGTAGAGGCGTAGTAAACCGCGTGTTGTCTAAAGCAACATGGCCCGGTTTATGCTAATGCATGCTTTGGTGCGTAGCCCTATGTCTAATTCGATGAGATTAAGCGCGAGCACGTAATACGAGGATGACCCAAGGACCGTGGGTCATGTGAGCCGTGGGCCACCCTCATGTGCACGGTTTTCAAGGCTAATTGGCCGTGTGTTTTGTGTCGTGTATTGTTTCGTTTGTAGCAATTGTAATTAGATCGAGTTGTAATTTATTTATTGTTGTGTCGGCATGAAATGCCTGGTTTGTAATAGGTAGATCCCAACGGCTCCCCCATTCCCCCTTAAGCCTTGTTTGCTTTGTTTGTATGTTGTTTAGATTAATCAACCCACATGCTAAATTACAACTTTGACAAAGTTAGTTTAGTTGCATCTAAAACGACATAGAAATTGTTGTCACATGATAGGGTTAAAACAACGTTTGCATTAAATACGTCGCAGTAGCTATGACCTTGTTTGAAATCCGACACTTGACTTAGTAGAGGCCGTTATCGACGGGCGGGGTTGGGTGTCCTTGTGGGCTTCCCAACACGTACCCTCACCCCTTACTCAAGATCTATGGTTTGTGGATCCGTCTAAATACCATTGGATTACGAGAGTCATTCAAATCGAGTGATATAGGGTACAAGTCTTTATCTTTAATCACTCGTAGTCGATTGGCTTTATGCTTTTCGATGAAAGGTGTAAAGTTGACTTGAACGGTTCCAAGTTCCCAAAAAACTTGGTGGCGACTCTAATTTGTCTTAATTCGATTCGAAAAAACCTCGAGTCGATTATGTCAGGTGTGGATCCCTCGGACGCAGTTCCCGAGGGCCTTGTCCACACCAGTAGTGTGCAGAAATGGTCTACCCAAAATGATAGGAATGTGAGCATCCTCGGGTATATCTAGTACAACGAACTCAACTGGGAAAAAGAACTTTCCTATTTGCATAGGAATATCCTCTAAGACTCCTATAGGCTGGACCGCAGATCGATCAGCCATCTGTACTGTCATGTTAGTAACTGCAAACCTAGTCAATTTCAATTTCTTAGCAAGACTCAAAGACATAACGCTAATACTGGCTCCTAGATCACATAATGCCTTCTCGATTGAGAAGGTACCAATATTATAAGGAACAGAAAAGCTACCGGGGTCAGCTAACTTATGTGGAGCAGTATGAGTCAAATAAGAACATAACTCCTCAGTTAGTGCGACAGATTGCACATTATCAAGTGACTTCTTTTTAGACAAAAGCTGCTTCATAAATTTCGTGTAAGCAGACACTTGATTAACTAATTCAGGGAAAGGAACTTGCACATTTAAACTACGAATAACATTTTCAAATTTGTTAAACGATACCTGTTCCTTTGTCGGCACCAATCTCTCTTGATACGGGGCTGTAAGAAGCAACTTAGCCCTCTCCTCTAGATCTCTCATACCGGCATCAGTGGAATTAGGCTGAAAATCCACTACCTTGTCCTTGTTGTAGCTCGAACCTTCTTCAGACCGTCTCAGAAATGAACCATTAATCGTCATAGGGTCATACTTTGGAACCGAAACTAATCCATCAGCATTTGGATCTTGCCTCAATAATTTCGGAGTTGTCGTACCCCGAAATAAGTGGTCCCTCAAGTTGTCTGGCATTGAAGGACGAAAAGGTTCATTATCAGCAGCGTTTTCAGTCGATCGACCATGTTGGTGATCGATCGATCGACTTCCTCGTAACTTAAGCCGCACTATTTCGCTGGGATCGTCGATCGACGGGTATGTCGATCGATCGATCGATATACCGCCGATCGTCTTTTTCTTGCTCATTCACTCCGGCTTTTTTCTTGCTTGGTTCCGCCTCATCTTTTTCAGTGACATCTTCGACCATAGCGGGCCCATCAAGTGTAGACCCACTCCTCAAAGTGATCGCATTTAAGGTCTCTTTCTGATCCGGCTGCGACGGTAATTTTCCCGGAACTCGAGTTGCACTCTTGCTAGCCAGTTGAGCGATCTGAGATCCAACATTTTCATCCCGGCCTCTCTAGCTTGAGACTCCTTTAGCAACAAATTTTTCAACTCCGTAAAATCGGAGTTTTGGAACTGCTACTGCTGCTGTGGGACATACGGAGGCTTTTGGTATACGCCTTTGCTTATGGGGGCACATAGTTAGTTTGTTGTGGAGGTGGAGTCGATTTTGGACATTTTGGCTACTCCACCTCAAGTTTGGATGGACATTCGGCTCAAAATAAGTGTTTGTCTGCCTATAATGTTGAAAAGCAGCACAAGCCACATAGGGACTGCTGCAGAAATCTGCAACATGTCCTTCTCCTCCACATCTCTTGCAGACGAAAGGACTGTATGACACAACATTCACTTGATAGATCCCTCCTTTTGAAGCTCCTCCCAACTCGTACTTATCAAATTTGGCCGTGAGAGCTTCTAATGCAGCTACAGAAGGAGATTCAGCGGTTCTCCTTTGATTACCCCGGGAATTTCCATGCTCAGCTCTATGGGTGGCCATGTCTTCAATAATCTTCCACTCCTTAGTCTCTCCAACATTCTCCTCGGAATCGCCATTAGTGCAAAAGCATCTAGGATAGCTCTCTGATCGTCATAAAGCCCGTTATAGAACTGATTACATAGGCTCCATTGTTCGAACCCATGGTGCGGAATAGATCGCACCAGCTTCTTGAAACGGACCCATGCCTCATGAAAATTTTCATCTGGACCCTGTTTAAAGCTCGTGATCTGAGCTCTAATCGCATTGGTCTTCGAGGCAGAGAAATACTTCTTATAGAACGCTAGGGCTAGAGAATTCCAGTCAGTTATCCCATAAGCAGCTCGATCCAGGTCTCGGTACCACTCCCTAGCAGTATCACAAAGTGAGAATATGAACATCGTCTCCTTTACACGGTCCGAGTCACACTCTTGGTGGGGGTATGGAACAATGATGAGTCAATGAATATCTCCATATGTTTAGCCGCATCTTCATTTGCAGCTCCCCCAAATTGGTTTCTCTCAACCAAGTTGATGTAAGACGGTTTCGGTTCGAATTTTCTATCCGTCCTCGGTAATGCGAATCCCTTATAGAGATTCTCGCTTTCGGCTCGAGTGATCTGGCTATACTTGCTTCTTCACCATATCGGAGATGTGACGGTCTCAAGAAGTAGAAACAGGAGAAGAAGGTGGATCCTCCTCAAATAGCTCGTTCTCGTAGTAACTGGACAGAGTACTCAGCTCTTCCTCTGTCGGCAATACTCTAGATGATCGTCTCAACTCACGCAAAGTCCTTTCGATCTCAGGATCTAGTGGTCTCAATTCACCACCCTGTGACCTGCGCATAAGAGGAAACTACAAGTAGAATATGAGAAGAGTGTAAGGAACAGATGTCCCTTAAACGAAGATAAAAACTAAAATAAAAACAACTAAAATTTAGACAAATGCCTCCCCGGCAACGGCACCAAAATTTGATACCGTCGTAGAGTACCAAAGATAAATTTATAATCCAAACTACTACTATAGCTAGTGGCAATCAGGGTCGAACCACAGAGAGGCGATGCAATTACTAGTTGTCTAATTTTAGTCCAAGGTAACAGTTGTGAGGGGGTTTGATTTGAATTGTTCTATAACTAATGGCAATGAAATTTAAAAGTAAACTAAGCAAATAAATGAGCAATGAATAAAAATGTATGAAATCAAATATTAAAAGGGTGCTAAGATGGTCGGTTCACTGTAGTTTCGGCGGCAGTATCTTAAGTAAGTCTAAAATAATCACGTGAGACGGGAAAATAAGAAGTCCTCTCGGTCCATTCTTAACAGGTAGCATCTTTCGATCTAGCTACGGGTCCCTAATATCACTAATGCTGACTCTCGTCCTGAAAAGTGATTTAAAAGTCTAAATTAACTTATCTCTCGATCTTATTAACTTAGTCGTCTTAATTAAGCAGTCTATCTCCCTCCCCTATCTTTCGATCTTATCGGGTCGGTCAATTCCTAAGCATTCAACTAGTCGCGTGCACTCGATTCGTCAAATATAGCAATTAAATTAATTAAGCCGAAGGTATTCTCACGTGAGCCGGTCGATCGACCAGGTAGGCCAGTCGGTCGACCATGGCGCGACTCAAACCTATGAATTTCTACGCCGCCTATACTACAGATCCCCTACATCCTAGCACATGGGGTTTAGCTACTCATGATGAAAATAACTACAACAATAAAATTAACAAATAAAACAATAGAATTCATAATCGAAATAACTAAATAATTAACTAACATGAATCAATAATTTGGCTTTGGGAATTCTAACTAGCAATTCTAATCTATGACTGAATGAAAGTAAACCGAAATTATGGAATAAAAGTTACCAGTTGAAAGCAAGAAGAATAAATCGAAAGCACGAGCGAAAATCAATTGTATTCAATGATTATGCCCTAAAAATAAACTTGATATAGAACCCTAATTATTCCCTAAAATTCTATGATAATCATCTGATAATAATGACTGATAATAGGGTTACGTTATATAGGAATATAACGTGATTCTTATTTCCTAAAACCTAATTACAATGGGCTTCCTTGTTTCCAATTTTGCGTCAGATTAACGGTGTGGTCGATCGACCACTGGGACCGGTCGATCGACTGAACTGCACTGTACAGGAGCTTCTGATAGTCGTGCTCTGGTCGATCAACCAGATGTGTCAGTCGATCGACTGCTTTAGCTGGTACTTGGCTCCAAAAACTTCATAAAGTTGTCTTTCAGGTCTCGATACGCGCACCAAGTTCGCTTCCCGAGTCTTTACTCCATGTCAAATGCAATGCTAAGTACTTAGGGACGAATTTAGCTTGATTTCCGCTGAATTCTTCACATTTCTGCAATATTACACAAAAACACGAAAGTAGACGGAAATAGGGAAAATAGTAGCTTAAACTACACAAATAAGCTCTGAAATGCGTGTAAAATAGGGTGTAAAACATCATATAAATGACACGCATCACTGAACACAGGTTAAGTAATACCCAAGTGGGTAGATAAGATAAAAGCAGAATGCTACTCCCTGGACATTTTGCTTTTGTCTTATCTACCCACTTGGGTATTACTTGACCTGTCTTCAACTTGTGACGGATATGCCCGTATTCTGAGACTTATTGCAAAATTTAAGCTAATCACATGAGAATAGTACCTAACTAGTTTTCATGCCCGTGCGTTGCACGGATACTAAGATAAGTTGCAACTATAATGTCTTGCATTACTTATTTCGAGTTTTATTAACAAATGAGGTAAAATAGAGAGATAATGAAGATATAAATAGTGAGATCTATTTTCATCTCAAATACAAATCAAAATCTTACAAACATAAGATAAATTTGAAAGAAACTTATCATATTCTATTTTGCACATTTTCATCCCTTTTTCTCCCTCCATCTTATTCCTTCTGTTTTCCTTTATATTTTTATTTTTGCAAAAAAAGTGTAAGTTACATGACTTGGCCCACAAGCGTGGAGTCTAGTGGTTAAAACTTGGGTGAAATTCCCAGGAGACTCAGGTTCAACCCTCCCCAAGAGCAAAATCTTGTGGAGCATTCTTGGCCTGAGTCAATGTCTAATAGACTTCGAGCCTGTCACCCTCGGGTGACTTACTTGATATACGTGGTTTGCAGGCTATCATGTACACCCGAGGATTTACCCAGTGCGCACCGAAGGTAACGGCTGCGGGTTACCTTGTCAAAAAAAATGTTACATGACTTGAAATAGATCAATATCAATCAATTCAATATAAACTACTTATAGTCATCAAAACGCTCTTTTTCATTCCCCATTTCTCTCATTTTCTTCCTTACTCCCTTTTCGCTCTCCAATATTTTATCGTAAATTTGCGACGGGTTAGGTATTAATCATGTAGAGTAAATAAGACAAAAGTAGAATGCCTAGAGAGTAATAATCTGTTTTGTCTTATCTACCCATATAGGTAGTACTTGACCCGTCAAGCTTGTAACGGATATACGTGTCACAAGGGAGACTGGGTGGGTTTGAATTTTGTCAATTGTACACTAGATTTATGGCTTCAATTAGTCAATTTTGACTTTATGATTGGAATTTGTTTAACATTGATAAATTAAGTCTCCCTTGTCGGAAGCCGGGATCCGGGTTGGTGTCGGAAGTCGCCGCCTCAACAAGTTGTTGTTGAGCCCTCAAAATATCCGCCATTGTCCTCTTGCTTGCCATTGATGGATGATTGGAAGGTGAAAAGTGAAGGAGGAGTAATGGGTTGTTGATGGGTGAAGTTTGGTGGATGTTTAATGGAGTTTGATGGTGGTTTGGTGGAGTTTGGTGGTGGTTAAATGGAGTATGAACGGGGAAAGTAGAGATAAGAGTGAAGAAAGGTTGAAATAGAATGAAGAATAGAAAGGGGAACACGGGTTGATTTTGGCGGAATTGGGGCTCTCTGCCGGTAGGCGAACTGGCAGCCGGTCTGCCGGTAGAGGGTTCGTGCTTATATTCCCCAAAAATTGAAATTTCTCCAAAAAAAATGACTCGGTGCCGGTGGGGGCACCGGCTGCCGGTTCGCCGGCACAGAGTTCCCCTATTCACGATTTTGATCTTCAGTGAGATTCCCTGCCGGTGGGCCGGCTGTCGGCCTGCCGGCAGGGTCATCTTCCTCCTCTTTTCCATTTTTTCCTTTCCTCAATGACGGGTTCCTCTGCCGGTGGGCCGGCTGCCGGCCTGCCGGCATGGGACACACCTTCTTCAATTTGCAGCTTGATTTCTTCAATAATGGGTCTCTCTGCCGGTGAGCCGGCTGCCGACCTACCGGTAGAGAGCCTTCCTTCACTTCAAATCTCGAATTTTTCTTCAAAATTAAAATGACTCGGTGCCGGTGGGGGCATCGGCTTCCGGTCCACCGGCAGAGAGTCACTTTTCAGGAATTTAAACTCGTTTTCTTCCCTTTCCTTTGTAAATTAAATCCCGACTCCCTTACTTACCCTTTTCCGAGTTTTCCACTTTAAAACCCACGCCTCATGTCGGGATTTAGGTAAAGTGAAGGGCCCCGCTTTGCAATCCAATTTGTGCCAAGAATGATAATTCTGAATCCTCTCATTACCTAGTTATATGCATGCTATTTACAAAATCCATGGGTTGCCTCTCAAGTAGCGCCCTTGTTTTACGTCGTAGGCTCGACCAAGTCATGAGATAGCTTATATAAACGGACAAGTCATCTAGAGTGAAATGAGACTCAAGGATGGACAAGACAAGTATCAATGGAATTTATATTCTTCAATATAGGCGATCCGGCTATGTAGTGCTTGAGCCGTTGTTCATTCACCTTGAAGGCTTGATCCCCGTCGGTCACTTCTACCGATCCATGAGGGAAAACTCGGATTACGGTAAAAGGTCCCTACCATTTTGACTTTAGCTTCCCTGAAAAGAGCTTAAACCGCGAATTAAAAAGGAGGACCAAGTCCCCTTCCTTGAATTCTCTTCGAATTAAAAAGGAGGACCAAGTCCCCTTCCTTGGTACACCAAATATTGGAATTATGATTATCTCCATGAGCTTGGCCACCGATTTTGCATCACAAGTTTTGGTTGGAATGGCTTCAAACCACTTGCTAACATAGTCGACCGCAACAAGTATGTATTCATTGCCATAAGAAGAGGGAAATGGGCCTTGATAGTCAATTCCCCACACGTCAAATAACTCCACTTCAAGAATGAAATTCATAGGCATTTCGTGCCTCCTTGAGATGTCCCCACTCCTTTGGCACTTGTCACATCTCTTAACATAACTCGCCACATCATGAAATAAGGTGGGCCAATAAAACCCGCATTGAAGTACCCTTGCGGCGGTTTTTCTTGAACTTCCGTGCCCTCCACTTGGCATGTCATGGCAATGAGATATTATTTGCTTCACCTCTTCATCCGGAACACATCTCTTAATAATCCCATCCGCACATGACTTATAAAGACATGGTTCCTCTCAAAAGTATTGTTTGATATCATGAAAGAACCTCTTCTTCTTATGAGAATCATAGCCATGTGGGATGATGCCCGACACCAAGCAGTTAATGAAATCCGCATACCAAGGGGCATCCACAAAAGCAAGTGCAAACAAATAAACAATTGATCATTCGGCAAGTAATCATCAATTGGTAGCCCATCTTTCACATTCTCATTCAATAGCCTAGATAGATGGTCGGCTACAACATTCTCCACACCTTTCTTGTCTCTTATCTCAATATCAAACTCTTGTAGCAATAGTATCCACCGAATCAAGCGGGGTTTTGATTCCTTTTTTATTAGCAAAGGCCTCAAGGCTGTATGATCGGTATGCACTATTACCTTAGAGCCCAGCAAATAAGAACGGAACTTGTTCATAGCATAAATGACCGCTAAAAGCTCCTTTTCGGTAGTGGTGTAATTCGCTTGAGCTTCATCCAAAGTCTTGCTTGCATAATATATGGCATGATGTTTGCCATTCTTCTTTTGTCCAAGCACCGCTCCTACCGCAACATCGCTAGCATCACACATCAACTCAAATGGTTCTCCCCAACTAGGGGGTTGCATAATTGGAGCGGAGATAAGAGCTTCCTTCAACCTATTAAAGGCAACTAGACATTCATTAGTGAATTCAAATGGTACATCTTTACGAAGCAAGTGAGTTAATGGACGAGTAATCAAAGAATAATCCTTAATAAACCGCCGGTAAAAACCGGCATGCCCAAGAAAACTCCGAATGCCCTTGACATTAGTGGGAGGGGGCAAGGTTTTGATCACTTCAACTTTAGCTTGGTCAACTTCTATACCCTTACTAGACACAACATGTCCCAAAACCACTCCGGAGGTCACCATAAAATGACACTTCTCCCAATTTAGAACCAAGTGACACTCTTGGCATTTAGTCAAGACTTTCTCCAAAGTCGCTAAGCAATTTTCAAAAGATTTCCCAACCACCGAGAAATCGTCCATAAATACTTCAATTTCATTCTCAACGAAGTCGGAGAAAATTGACATCATGCATCGTTGAAATGTTGACGGGGCATTACATAATCCAAATGGCATTATCCTATATGCATAGGTGCCAAAAGGACATGTGAAGGTGGTTTTTTCTTGGTCATTTGGATGAATGGGTATTTGGAAGAATCCCGAGTATCCATCCAAGAAACAAAAGAAGTCATGTTGAGCCAAACGCTCCAACATTTGGTCCAAGAAGGGAAGTGGAAAATGGTCTTTTCGGGTGGCCTTGTTCAACCTGCTATAATCCACACACATGCGCCACCCGGTCACGGTTCTAGTAGGTATCAATTCATTCTTGTCATTTCTAATCACCGTCAACCCCCCCTTTTTGGGCACCACATGCACCGGACTAACCCACCTACTATCCGAAATGAGATAGATGATCCCGGCATCAAGTAGTTTGAGAACTTCTTTTCTCACAACATCCTTCATGTTAGGATTAAGGCGGCGTTGGGGCTCAATAGAAGATGACCCCTCATCCTCTAAGTAAATCCGGTGAGTGCAAAAGGAAGGGTTAACACCCTTAATATTATCAATTGTGTACCCAATGACATTTCGAAATTTTCTCACAACAACAAGTAACTTTTCAAGTTCAATGTCATTGAGTGCACTATTGAAAATGATGGGGTAACTCTCATTAGGACCAAGAAAAGCATGTTTAAGTGTATAGGCAAAAGAGGTTTAATTCCACTTGAGGAGACATGAATCTCTCCTAAATGTTACCATCCTTCCTTAAGCTCTCGAATTCCTTGTTTGGGTCTTCTACAATTGATGAATCCATAGCCAAAGCATATTCCCGGTGCTCCTTTCAATCCCTTACCTTACCCTCAAGAAATCCTTGTAAGCCCTTGTATTCTTCAAATCTTTTCATGTCAACCCATTCTTCTACCATATCAATCATGTAGCAAGACTTTGCTCACGAGGGCTCTTTCATAGCCTTGTTCAAAGAGAACTCCACTTTTTATTCACCAACTTGAAGGGGTGGCTTTCCATTTTTCACATCAATCAAGGCACCCCCCGTGGCAAAGCATGGGCGCCCTAATATGATGGGAATGTTTGAGTCTTCGGGGATATCCATCATATAAAAATTAGGGTTGAGCAAAAATATATGATACGGTTTTAAAATACGGATACGATACGGTACACGGTTTTAAATATATGAATTTTCGTATATACGATACGAATTTCCGTATATACGATACGGTTTTAGAAAAACAGTATTGTATTCGGGTCGGCCAAAAAAAGAGGACCGGGTATACGGTTTTGACACGGTTTAAATTTTTTTGAAAAAAAATAATTATCGCACATAAGTTTAACAAGACACAACCGGCCCATATTCTCTTATTTCCTTGATTCAGCCCTATTACTCCCAAAGACCAACCTTTTTCAAACCCTAAATTAAAATTTCTCAAACTCTCCTTATCATCAACAGTCAACACCACGACACCCAGCCTCTCACCCCCTTTCACCGCCAAATCCACCGCGTCCATCGCCCACTATATTGTCCGTCGACGACGACCATCCCTACCGCAACTAAATCATTCTTCAATGACGAACTTCTCCACCGCTAATAAATTGTTCGTCAATCATCCACAACGGTCTCCCACTGCGAAATCTGTTTGGAATTTTCTCATTTGAACTTCATTTTCGTTTGTAATAGACATATAATATTTGATTGTATTGACTATTTGAAGTACTGATTTGAGTGATTTAGTATATTTGTCATTTAGGCATGGTATATTTGGGCATTTTTCTACAGGTAGGTTCTTTTGTTTTAATAGGGAAGCAACAAAACCGTATCCGGGTATCCGGATTTCGTATATCCGATTTAACCGGGTACCCGAAAATCGTATATCCGGTTAAACCGGGTCGTATCCGGAATAAAAAAAATGATGTTTTAAAAACCGTGTACCCGATACGGTTTGTAAAACCGTATTGGGTATACAGTTTTGCTCAGCCCTAATAAAAATCACAAGGAATTTCAAGTTTGCCCACTTTGAGTGGGATATCTTCCACGAGACCAATTGGATACTTCACCGACCTATCCGCAAGTTGTAAAGAAACTCTAGTTGGTAAAATTTCATAACCCTTCAATTTCTTGAAAATTTTAAGAGGCATGAGGCTAATGCTTGCCCCCAAATCACATAGAGCTCCCTCTATTTGGACGGTCCCGATGGTGCATGGTATGGAAAAACTCCCCGAATCTTCGAGCTTTTGAGGAGTCTCATTAATTAGAATGTCACTACACTCCTTAGACAAGTTTACCGTTGTTGAGGTTTCCATGGCATTCTTGTTGGAAATCAACTCCTTCAAGAATTTACCATATGTTGGTATTTCCTTGATGGCATCAACGAAAGGCATTGTGATGTTAATTCCCTTCATCATGTTCATGAATTTTCCATACTTTTGCTCAAGCCTCGCCCTTGCCAACCTTTGGGGAAAAGGGATTGGTGGCACATATGTCCTCACAAGTTTTTGCTTGGGTTCCTCAACAACCTTTGTGGGTTCATCATCACCCTTGGTGGACTCATCAACAAGCATGGAAGTTTCCACAACAACCTCTAAAAGATCATCTTTAACCACTTTTTCTTCAATCACTTTTGGTGGTTCAACCTCCATTTCCGGCTTGCTACTCTTTCTCCTTTTGATGAACACCCGGTCTTCCAACTCTCTTCCACTCCTCAAATGTATAGCATTTATGGTCTTTGGGTTTTCCACGGTTTTACCCGGGAACCTACCATTTGAGGCTTGAAATTGACTCATTTGAGAAGCCAATCGAGAGATTTGATTATCCGTCATTCTTTGGGAAGCTTGCATTTGAGTCCTTAGTTGGTTGATAGAAGATGTTGTCTCCTCTTGCTTTTGGTTAGAGTGAGCGATGAATTGGGTTTGAGTATTAATCATTTGCTCCATCATGAGTTCCATATTCGATTTAGGTTGAGTAGTTTGTTGAAATGGTTGTTGAGGGATTTGTTGGAAGGTTTGTTGAAATGCTTGTTCTGTGGATGGGTTGAGTGGTTGGAATGGTGGCCTTGGTTGAAAAGTTCTTCCTTGGAAACCCGGTGGACCTTGGTTAAAGGTTTGATTTTGTTTGTTGGCTTGGAAGTTTTGTGAGTTTTGTGGTTTCGTTTGGAAAGTTGGGTTTTGCACATTTTGAGAACCATAGAAAAAATTCAGGTGGGCTCTCATCCCGGGGTGGTATTGATTGTTGTTGAATACTTGTTTTGCCGGACTTGATTCCCATACCCCATTCACTTGTTCCATGAAATTAGCATCTCCCATCATCAAAGGACACTCATTTGGTGGATGTCCTTGATCTCCACAAATTTCACAACAATAAACTTAGTTTCTACTAGATGAAGAGTTGCTAGAGTTCAACAAAGAAACTTGTTGTTTGAGTTCCTCTATTAATCCCTTAACTTCCACATTGTTTGCCGACTCCACATTTGACTTCCCTTTCCTTTTGTGCCGGTCATTATTCCAATAGAAAGTCCGGGATGCCATCTCTTCGATAAGCTCCTTAGCCGTCTTGTGATCTATCTTGTCAAGTGCTCCTTTTTCCCGAGCCGGAGTCTAGATTCATTTTCATCTCATTATTCAACCCCTCACAGAAGTTGTTTATCAATTCATTGTCTCCGATCCCGTGATGAGGGCATAACCTTTGGAGTCTTTTGTATCTCTCCCACGCCTCATAAAGAGTCTCGTCATCATGTTAAGTGAAGCTTTGAATCTCACTCTTGATTCGTATCGTCCTTTGTGGTGGAAAGTACTTGTTCAAGAAGGCCTTGGAGACATCGTCCCAAGTTTTAAGTGAATCGGGCTCACAACTCTTCAACCATTCCTTAGCACTCCCCCTCACGGAATAAGGAAAGAGTCTAAGGCGGATTGCATCCTCTGATACTCCATTTGCCTTATACATATCACAACTATCCAAGAAATCATTAAGGTGTTCATTGGGGTTTTCGGTAGCTCCCCCTCCGAATTGGTTTTCTTGGACTAGTTGCAATAAAGTAGCCTTCACATCAAAATTATTTGCTTGTATAGGTGGCTTGACAATGCTTGGGTTTACCACCTTCTTTGGAGCTAAATTGTCCCTCATAGGAACCGCGGCCATTGTTGCTTCTTCGGGAATTCCAAATGGATTCTCAAAGCACTCAAAAGTACCTGGTTCTTCTAGAACGTCTTCCACTACTAAAGTTTCTTCGAAAATAGGAGTTTCTATCAATCCCCTTCTTCGGAGTGAATTGAGTCCTCTTGCAGTAGCTTCAATATCGTGGTCAATCGGATGAATAGGTTGACCTCTTCGACTTCTCCTACTCATGCAAAAGCCTACACACTTAAGAAAAGGATTAGTAACACAAGAGACTTAGTCTAAACTAGAACAAAAACGATTAATATCTAGCCTTTGCTCCCCGGCAATGGCGCCAAAAACTTGATGGTTTCAAATTTAACCTCGCAAGTGCACGATTGTCATCGCGCAAGATTGAAGGTCGAATCTACAAGAAGCTAGGAATATTACTAATCGCTTATAGTCTCGGGTTTAGCTAAGTCGGTAAATAAGGTTGGATACGATTTTAACTAAGCAACTACACTAGATTTAACGAAATTAAATTAACTCAAGAGAGGATAAAAACAATTAGACTAATTAAATCAATTTTAAGTAGACTAATTATGAAAATTAAGCAAGTGAGAAATAAAGATGTAATTCAATAGAATAAAAAAAAGCCTAGGACCCGATTTCCCACCAACAAATCATAATTCGTCGTCATGAAGGAGCTTAGATTACTAATCGCTTGCCTGGAATATTCATCAAAATGCGAAGCCTGCCAAGTCCATGCACCAATCATACATCAGCCATCTGAGCTCCTTCATTCAATTTCCGCACCCTGACCATTCATAAAGTGGGGCATGGATATTGTAGGAAAGCTACCAGTAGCCCCAGGACAAAAAGTATTCATGTTGGCTATGATTGAGTACTTCTCCAAATGGATCGAGGCTGACTCTTTCAGGCAAGTAACCGAAAAAGAAGTAATATCCTTCATCAGAACAAACATCATTTGCAGATATGGAGTCCCGTCAGAAATAGTATGTGATAATGGAACCCAATTTGTGGGGAAAAAGACCCAAGTATTTTGCCATGAATGGAATATCAACCTGGTAACGTCAACCCCTGGATACCCAAAAGCTAATGGCCAGGCTGAATCCAGCAATAAGGTAGTCATAAGGTGCCTAAAAAAGAAGCTAAAAAGAAGACGAGGCAGATGGGCTGAAGAACTTCCATTAGTATTATGGGCAGAGAGGACAACTCCAAAGACATCAACATGCCAAACACCTTATTCTTTGGTGAACGGATGTGAAGCTTTCATTCCTGCAGAAGTACGGGTGCCAACATCAAGGTACATCCTGAACAATGTTGAAGCAAACAGAGACCTGAAGCAAGATAATCTGGTCCTAACAGAAGAGCTAAGAGATGCTGCCAAAATCAGGATGACATCATACCAACAAGCAGTTGCCAGGACTTACAACAAAAATGTCAAAATCAGTCTTCAGGGAAGGAGACCTCGTCTTACGCAAAGTTTTTCCGAATAAAAAGGAAAAATCAGCAGACAAGCTGGCCCTCACATGGGAAGGCCCTTACTTAATTGATTCAATTGTTGGAAAAGGGGCATACATGCTCCAAACACTAGAAGGAGAAATGATCCCAAGATCCTGAAATGTAACCCATTTAAAATTATTCCATATGTAAAATCCGGATCAGGCCACAGTCAGGTACAAACTCATATCATTACTCAACCTGATGTGCTACCTGAAAAATTACGTGTTTCATATGCTCTGTATGCAACTCATATCTATATATTTAACTAACCCAATTTCTCTTATTTTTTGAATCCTGAACAATTATACATGATAAATGTCTATATGCATAAATATTCAGGATTGAGGGCTACTCTACTATATATCAAAATCTGAAACAAAACTTTGCACTTAATTGTGCCTGACGAGTTGGTAACCATCACCGGATACAGTAAATGCCAGGACCAATCAGGCATGAAATAATTGCCTGACCTGACTAGGTTTACTGCAAATGTTTACAAACGGCTGGACGCAGCAAGACGGTGGAAGGATGTGCCATCCCAACCATTTAGTCTAAAAGCCCTCCTGACAAGCCGAATACCAAGCCCTCCAGTCAGGCAGGGGATATAAGCCCTCCTGACAGGCCGATTTTCCCACCCCTTCAACCATTATGGCAAAAACCATACTTGGTTGAATTACTCACGATAGTTTAAATAACAGGATAAATTAAAAATGCTTTACAGGTTAACCAAACAAAAATTTTGACAGGTCCAACAGGATTGGAAAAAGCAAAATTCACAGGTTCAAACAAATAAGCAGAATCAGCCAAAGAAGGCCACAACGATTATATTAGTAAAGCCCTTACCCCCCTGGGGCAAAGGCAACAAAAGATTCATAAGGGCCAGGGATAGCCTCCCTGACCTGGATAGAGACAGAAGAAATAAAATTGTTTGTCTAGGGACATCCCCCCTGGATGGGCCAAATATCAACTAAGAAATAATTACTGCTTCTCCTTGGAAACAGCACCAGCACTCCCACTCTTAGCCGGATCAGCATCAACGTCCTGCTCCCCTGGAGAATCGACCTCCTGATCATTTTCCATGTTATGCAGGTCAGGATACTTTGAAGCAGCAAAAGCCATCTCAGCTTCAGGGTTCCATTTTTCCCTAGCCTCAACAGGCTCTGACATGGCAGCAACCTTCCCCTTAATATAGAAATGAAGGGAAGCATCATCAAGTTTGAACTCCAATTCATCCCTCTCCTGGGTGAGCTCTTCATTCCTGTCCAAAGCTTCCTGCAATAGCCGCTTACTTGAATCTGCCTCAGCCTTAGCAGCATCCTTCTCAGTCTGCACCCTCACCAAGTCAGCAACTTTGGCAGCCAGATCAGCCCGTATGAAATCCAGTTCAAACTTTAGCCTATCATAATCTATCTCATCAGATCAATCCTAACTACCAAAGAAGTAGCCTGATAGGCGTTGTGGAGACAGGCCGCAACGCCCTGACCAAAAATAGAAAAAATAATATGAATATTATACCCCAATAATAAAATTACCCAAACAAAATGCACAAAATACACATACAAATAAAGATAGCGTACCTCCCTCACAGAAGCCAAGGCACCTGCCAAAAGGCTGAATGAGTGATCCAATGAAGCAACCGCCTGAGTAGCAGTCTCAACAGGGTCAAGGGTAAGCATAACGTCTGACTTGGAAGCAGCATAATCCCTGATCTTCACTCTAGCATCCTCCGTATTATCCACTCTGGCCTTCACTTCCCTGACTGGGGCAGATATATCAATGTCTTCAATTTTTTTTTTTCTGGGTCTGCTGAACTGTTTGTGCAGAGGCGCAGAATGGCAAGAACCTTAGAAGCATCAGCTGTTCGGTCGGATCAATAACAGCTCTCAAAGATCTCCGCTTTCCTGGGAGCTTCCCTCCTTAATCTTAGCCAATCTGGCTGAGAGGTCAGCCATACCAAACCCGGCAAGGTGAGTAGATGACCTAGTAGCTACAACACGAAACACTACATTAGCAATATAAACTAAGCATCACCAAAGAAACCAGAATAAGAAGAAAAAAGAAGACAAGATGGACTTACTGCCTGAAGTAGAAGCACTAATAGCCCTTGAAGGTTTAGCCACCCTGGCAGTACCATCAGCCTTCAAACAGAGAGGAAGATGGCCAACCCCACAACAGAGAGGCCAAGACCTCTCCAAAGGAGGAATAGCAAGGAAAGCGAGTAAAATATTTGCGAGAGGATACTCGGTTTCGGTTTGAACCCAATCATCAACTGCACACGTGAGAGGTATGACTTATTATAAATTTCATTTTATTTTTACTAACGAATAAAACATGCAGGATAAGAGCAAAGATAAAAAAACTCACCAGCAACACAAGCTTCGTAATTTAAATACGCCAGATCAGGACCCACAGAATTGGTCCTGACAAACATGTATCCAGCAGCCCAGTTCTTATCATGGCCGCTATCCAGATTTCTCAAGAGGGGAGTAGTGGAAGCCCGACCTTAAAACTTATACGGTCGGGTCATTAGTTTTGACAAGATAACAAGCCTTGGATCATTAAGAGAAAACGAGATATTGTGTTTCTTGCAAAGGTATTCAATAGAACAGACCACCTTCCACACCATGGGCATCAACTGATAAGATGGAACACCAATTTCCTTGATAACCTCAACCATAAGAGGGAAGAAAGGAAGCTTACAACCTGCCCTGAAAGCCCAGTCATGAATACAGAACCAACCAGGACACGCCGGCCACGATAGGGGAATTCTCGGGATCCGGACTTCAAGATCGCAGGATGATCCCCTTATCCTTCAGCACCTTCTCGAACTCAGGCTTCAAACGGTTTGCAAGAGATTGGTCATCTTTCAAAGCCTTTGTAGGCTTAAACTAAAAATCGCCATGGAAAATTGAGATCATCTCCAGAGGATAATCACTTGGATTATCAGCCACAGAAGATTGTGCAACAGAAGAAGGAGGCAAATTTTCAGAAGAGGTTTCTTCAGGATTTTGGGGAGGAGGAGTTCCAGGAGTCACCGCCCTGGTAGATTTCTTTTTCGCAGCCATTATTAAAAGATTATGAAAAGTTAATTGAAGATTAAAAAACTGAAGATTAAGGAGGAAGATTATTAAGAAAGAAGAAAGGAGGCTATTCTGATGGAGACTAACTTAATGAAGTGAATAAGTATTTATAGTAGATTAAATTAGGGTTTCAACCGCAAGTGGATGGATAATCATTGAAGAGGTTGCAGTAAAAACTACACGCGTCATAAACTGAAGAAAGTAGACGTTACAGGAACTGATTAGGCATGATTCAACCGTTGAGTAATTTTCCAAAGACTAGAGGTATCTCCTTATTTTTTGTCCTGACACATCGAAAATAAGGAGATAAGGGGCAATTGTTAGGCCTGGAAATCCGCAGATATCCCTGAATCAATGTATCACCTTAACCTGACTATCAGGCCGCCAAGGTGTCAGGCTATCAGGACACATGAAGACAGGCGCCAGGCTATGGAGAGGACAACGGTCAAAATATCAGGACGATATCAGACCAGGAGCTTATATTACAAGAGGAATATACGCGCGGCATTGAATAGGAAGATCTCGCAATTAATGCAGCAATTAAGGACGTAATATTGAGAATTATTGGTAATTAAGGAGAATATTCCGCATTAATGCCAGGATCAAGCAGCCGTTCAGCTGGTGCCTATATAAAGAGCATTTGGAAATCATTTGAGGAGATATACGAGACAAGAAATAGCAGACAATATTCATATACAAATCTCACATATTTACGTCCCATTGTGCTAAACATATAATACAATAGTGAAATCCTCTCCTGGCTTGGTGCCCGTGGTTTTTTCCCATTTAAGAGTTTTCCACGTACAAAATTCTTTGTCTTGTTATTGTTATTTTTATCATCTTTATATCTTTATATTCTGCTTTGATAACCTGACTAATAAACCATATAGAGCTACTTAACCCTACCTAAATCAACCCAGACTTGATCTTGCCTTGCGCAAAATCCACACAAAACAATTCCCTTAGCCAGTTATTGGGGTGATATGTAAAGAGGAGATGACTCTAATTCACCTAGAACCCCCCTCTCGGGTTCGCAATAGGACACTAGACCTCCTAACTTCCCTCCCTCTCGGGTACGGAGTTGGAACCCTTAAAATTAAAACCCGAATCTCCTAGAAACGCGCGCTTTTCCAAGACACTCTAACTCCATTTAAGGTCAATAAGTTCTCACCATGTTCCAAGCCATCCAACTCCACCTCTCGGAGGTCGAATTCAAACTCAAGCCTAGAGGTGCCTTCCCATAGTTCCCCCATTCGGTCTCAACCTAGGTTAGCAATAGGACAATTTTCCGGGTACCCGATTCCCGACCTAACCAACTTTCGTTGGTGGACAAGGGTCACAAATCAACACTACCCAAAATTGACCAATTTATCAAAACAATCATCTAGCCTACCCTTACTAATCCTCCCCAACAACAAGCCTTTATGGGAATCAATCAATTACATTAGTCATGTTGGGGTTAACGAGTCCTAGATAAAGGACTACTTGTTGGAATATGTGTCCTCCGACAATAATGCGATCACGACTGTTGATCATGATGATCACATGTTTAAATCTCATTATAAAGAATACAATTGGGAAGTAATATTGTTACTGTCAACTGGTCAACATATATCGGTAATGATTGGTCGACTAGAGTTTGACATTTCGTCGTGCGACGGTGGTGATCGATTGACCCCTAGGTCATACCTATAGGGCAACACTCTTAATTGATTATTTAATTAATCGTATAATGTTACGAGTTAATTAAATTACTTGAAAATTGACGGACGATTTTTGGAAGTAAAATTTACGTATCAAGTTGAAATGTGATTAAATGAGATACGGTCTGAGTAATTGAATTGTATAATTACTCGGATGAAATAATTGTTTAATGTAACAATTAAATTGAATGAATTATTATAAATACAATCTGTTGTGATTTATAAATGGTAAAATATTTTGGCACAAGTAATTATGAAATTACTAAGTCGATTTTGTATGTGACGTATTTTTATTAATACGTTGATTTTTAATATGTTAAAAATACATAACAAATTTATGTCACATATGACATGTGACATATTGACAATTGACAAAAATAATATGGAATCCATATTATCAAGTGGGCCGAAAATTAGAGGGTTTTTAAGCTAATTATATGTTGATTGTAATTAGTGGAGGGCATGATGATTACCCTAGTCTATAGCCATGCAAGCCTATTGTTTATTGTGAAGAACAATTTTTCCATGCATTGGCTCCCCTAAAGCCCTCCTCTTACACGGTTTTGAGAAGACAAAACCTATGATGGTTTTTCCATAATTTTTACCTAATAATATACAAAAGGTTGTAAATTATTTTCATTCATTCACTCATCCAAAAATACAATTTCTAGAGAGAACAAAATCCTCCTCTTCTTCTCTCTAAAAACCGAAATATTTAAGAGTTTATAAATATTTTTGGTTCAATTTTCTACTAATTAATATTATACTAGTTCTTGTAATATTAATTAAATTAAGAGAAAAGCCTTGGGTATTAAGCTTAGGGAGAGATCCTATACTTGGATCTTTGTTCTTCCATAAGGGAAAGCTCAAGAACAAGAGAGAAAGGTGATCTCTCTTGTGCCCATTAAACCGAAATCACCAATGTAAGGACATGATTTCTCCTCTATTTTTATATTGTTTGCATGCATAAAATCCGTATTTAATTTTATGACAAATTAATTTCAACATATATGAGTATGTTAGTATGTATATGAATCTACATTTACTTCAATTGGTATCAGAGCCACGGTTATAAGAATAACAAATAAAACTTGTAAAATTTGTGTTATTATGAGATATCACGAAATTAATCCATGCATGTTAATATTTCTGGTCCTAAAATGTTTTAGGATTTTTTGGTTAATTTTTCGGATTTTTATTGTTCATAATTTACAATAATGGCATTTAAATGTGATTTTATGAGTAAAAATGTCATTTTTGGTCTAAAATTATCTATACTTCGAATTTTAAGTTGATTTTTGGATATGTTGTCACATATATTATTTTGAGATAACCTGTAAATTTTCATAATTTTTGGACTTGTTATGCTCGAAAAATGAATTTTTCATTATTAAATTCGGATTTAAGTGAAAAATAGGTTAATATGAGTTAAATTTCGAATCTGGTCATAGAAAATTAATATGTTGTCACATGCAATTTTACAAGATGTGTGTAAAATAATTGGCTATAAAGAAGTCATTTTGCATGATTTATGAATTTTTGAAGAAAAATAGCATAAATAGTGACATTATTAGTGGAAAATTAATAAAACATAATCTATGACTTAGGAAAAACGTCTTATGTTGCATTTTATTATCTTTTTCAGATCTAAAATTGAAAAGTTAATGAAAATAATTTTCCATGTTTTTATGATTATTTTAGTTAAAATCGATAAACCGCAACATTGTTTTTCCGGGAAAATTTCGAAATTTTTAACCTAAGATTTTGAACATTATAAGTGTCATGGTAATTTTCCAGAATGTTCATGAGTTTAAATTTCAAATTTCAAATTTATTTGAAATTTTGTGATTTATTTGAAATTTAATAGCTTATTTTTGTAATTTTGGTCCATTTATGAACAATTTTATAAAATATGGGTTAATTATGGTCAAATAATTAGTGAAGACTATATTTTGAGTCCTAAGAGGTTAGGGTAATTAACTTATGCATAAATATGAGTTTATGTATTTTTGTGATTATAAAAATGTTGAAATCACGCAAATCCGTAAAAACCGAGTAATATACGATATTGGCTAATTAAAGGCGATTTAGCATAAAATTGAGCATGTTCATACATATTATAATGCTGCATTTTCTTTATGATTGTCATAATTTTAATTTATGTAATTTTTGAATTATGTAATTTTACTTAGTATGGCCTTAGATTTTAATTGGTATTTCCCGAAATGTATGGGAATATCGATTCGGTTGTAATTTTATTGTGATCTCGTATCACCGCTTTGTAATTTAATAGATTTATTTTATTTTAGTTACAAATGTATAATAGGAAATTATGTAATTTATTATGTAATTTTATTCATTCCGGAGTTCCCAAAGACGGATTTCTTCAAGAATGGCGATACATAAAGACGGTGTTACCTCGAGATGCGTGCCACAACCGAAGTTCAAGGGACCAATGGAGTTGGTTTCCGAATATGTAATAGTTAAATAGTTTTTCTATTTTAGGAAATGCCATACTAGGATTTATTTATCTTTATGCTTGCATTTTATTTTATGTCACATGCATCGCTAAATCGCCATAACTAAACGTGCATTGTCATCTTTTATCGAGTTTATCGACCGTGTCAATTCGAATTATTGTAGTTCACCGCTTTAGTTCACTTAAAACGTGATAGATAATAAATTGACATGACCTCTTGCTAAAACAATCAATTGAGACATAGCCTTACCAAATAGTAGAAACCATGAAAACCTATTTCGCGAGGGAGTGCGCTCGGCCCCACCGGGGTACAAACCTTGTTACGTAGGGGAAGTGGGTGATGAATGTTAATCCACCGAATTCATGTTGATAAGGGATGTATCGGCCACACCGTGCCCAAGTTAATGTGGGTTTGGATCATGGACACATTTATTCGAAATTTGGATTGAACTCAACAAAAGTATTTGATAAGGGATGTATCGGCCCCACCGTGCCCTTGTCGATGTGTTTTGGGCTAAAGATAATTGTTAATGTAATATTATCGACCAAGAGTTCTAAAAGTAGAATCGATTAAACGTTAATCCACCGAGTTATATTGATAAAGGATGTATCGGCCCCACCGTGCCTAAGTCGATATGAATTTGGGTCTTGGAATCATTTATCTAGTTGGGTAGAGGTCACTAGAAAAATGCATAAAACTTGTTTAAATCATACATTTTCACGAGTATTATTAAAACGACAATTGTTTTACTCCTTTTATTTTGTTTTGTAGACCACTTCTTTTTCATAACAAATGGCAACACCAACACCAACTCCTAATGCTACACCTCTCGCTAGTTCGTCTTGGCTCCGATCCTTTATGGATCGATGTAAACTTGAAAAGAATGAGTCAAATTTCTCCGAATGGGATGCCCAACTCAAATTAGCCGCCGAAGGTGACGACAAGCTTCGTTACCTGACCGAGGCCTCTCCACCCGAACCCTCCACTAGGTCCACCGCGGCCACTAGGGAAGCATATGAGGCTTACCAAAAGGAGTCCGCCGCAATGAAAAATGTCTTAATATTTGCGATGGAGGCGGACCTCCAAAGGAGAGCCTTTAAAATGGGCAATGCTAATGAGATTTACTCCAAACTTGTGACCATGTTTTCACAAACTCCGCGGATCGTCCAATATGAGGCGGCCGCGGCATTCTTTGATCTCGACTTCAAAGAGGGCCAAAAGGTTAGCCCTCATGTGCTCAAACTCATGGAGCTTGTCGAGACCTTGAAAATTCAAAAGGTTGAAATCCCCAAAGAACTCATCGTAGATAGGATTCTACACTCCTTGTCCAAAGTCAAGGCATATGTGCAATTCCGGGTGAATTTCAACATGCAAGACAAGGATGTGTCTCTTGAGGAGTTGCACAAGTTACTTGTGCAAGCCGAGAGGGACATGGGGTTAAATGTGAACCCTCCCAAGGATGTGCTTAACATAAGCACTAAAAGTAAGGGGAAGTTCAAGAAGAATGGGAGAAAGGGCAAGAAGCAAGCTCCCACATTCACCAAAGCTAAGTCTTGTGAAGCTAGAACCTCAAAAGTCAAGAAGGGTCCTCTTGATAAATGCCATTATTGTAATGGCATGGGACATTGGAAAAGAAATTGTTCCAAATACCTTGGTGATATCAAAGCTGGAAAGATCACTCCAGTAGGTAAATGACTATCCTTCTTTTATGTTTCTAATTCAACTATGGTATTATGATGCAAAGTTGTGATAATGTATCTCCCTTTTTATTGTAAATAGGGCCTCCACCACGCAAAGACAAGGGAAAGGAAAAGCAAGCATGATAAACCATGGAGAAGCTATGGATAGCTTTTATGGAGCTTTGCTTTTCATTGTCTTACTTAATTTATGTTTTGAATCTTTAGAACTTTAAGTTTCCGTGTTCGACATGGAAAAGTATTTTGGATAATGGTTTGTATTTTGGATGATGGTGACTTGGTTTGCAACCCAAGTCACCCGTTTTATCATTTATCCTTTTATGTTCTAAAATTCATCTTTAAATGCTTGCACTTTGAAACATAAGATTAGTCACTTAAAGTGATCTAATAGACAAATATAATGACGGGTTTCATTATATGTCCACATGCTTAAGGCTTGTGTATGATCATTTATAAAGCGATTTTGAGTCTATGAACTCTCTTAAAGGAATGTCAACCACCAAGTACACATATGAAATAAATATCTATTAGTCTATCTATGAGATAGTTCTCCTTATACTTCAACATCAATAATTTGTGTCTCATATGCTATCTTTGAATGTTTAGTGTATTTATTCTAAAGATAGAGTGGGAGAAAAATGAGGACACAACACACAAGGCAAGATAAAATTGTGTACTTGTGTATATGAAGTACTACACAAGAGAGAATGATTTGAATGAAGGTATATTAATTTACATAGTATGCCGAATAGATGAGATCTATGGTCTCAAGTTAGTTCTCTATGACTAAAGAGACCAAGTGTAGTAATCATAAGAGAATATTCTCAAGATAACTACACGAGGAGACCAAAAGAAAGTTTTGGAAGAAAAAATGACTAATGTAAAGTCTTAACAAGTTTTTGACTAAGTTTATGAAATATTTGACCAATAGTTTCAACCTTGAGATTTACTTAAGAGCCTAAATGAATCATAGTAACATACTAGTTATGATCGAGTTGCAAAGATTGATATACCGATATCTTCAACGGCCAAAGTTTTAACCACGCAAATGTCATTGCTTAACCTCACTATGAAATGGTTAAACCTCCTTCCAAAAGGGTATTTGCGAAGGACGTATTCTAGATATTGTTTATACTTGAATAATGACATTGCTACACGCCTACACATCATTATGACATGAGTGTGTTGGAGATTTAAAATCTCTTTCCGTAAGGTTAAGATGAGACCACTTCAAAATAGGTATTTTGAAAGGATATGATGGGAACATATATGGTTTTATCCTAATAACTTGGCAATGCAATTTATATTTCAATTCTTGAATAAATTTCGATTGAGAAGTCAATTTCGAAATGTGTAGAATTGAGTGGGAGTCAGGAAATTCTCATGTAAAGACATGGAATTTAGTGGGAGCTATCATCCTTTGAATGTTTATAACTCATCACTCATTAAAGAATGACGAGCTAATACCTTCTTTCATAAAGAAGCTTTTGAGTTTTCAATTCTGGATGAAAATGGACAATGATGAATCCAATTACATCAAAGGATGTTGGATTAGTATTAAGAGATACACATCGTTTCAACATTCACAAAAGGTTATTCAGGTAGATAAAAATGGAATTACCATTAGCAGTTATGGTCGTTCATTGAACCTATGAACGGTTGATCTCATGATTATTAGTAACTAATGTTTCCGCCATTAGAATAATCATGTACATGTCCAATTATGAATCATATGCATAAGAGCATGATGATGGATGGTAAGCCATAATAGAAACGTCATGTATTCTCAAGAAGAATCTGATGAGCGATTTCGGTGTTTGACAGAATACTCCATTATGTGATAAGAGGTTGCACATATTGTAGAAAATCCGAGCACATATGAGGATTTATGAGAATCCCAATTCTTTCAAGCCTAGAAAGAGAAATGAGAAGTTTTTGGAAAGATGCTTGGTTAAATAAGAGGTTATTCAAAAATCAATCTTTCCTAGTTAAGCTAGGACTTGTGAGAAGTGCTAAGCTAAATAATCTTGTCAATTGTTACAAGATTCTACAAAACGTATACCTAGTGCATTGTGTGTGGATGGAGTACTTGATCAGTACAAGTTATATCATTCATCACAAATTCGTTCGTTATGTGATAGTCGATAAGAAAGTTCTTTCAAGTTAAAGAACCGAAACCAAGGTCGGGAACCTTGATGTGTACTTGGTAAGATTCATGCTATGAGAGAGAACATGAATGTGAAGGAAATTGCAAGTGTAAGAAGTTTGAACACATGGACACATGGGATGTTAAACTTCTATTGCAATCAATAAGTGTTTACACTGACGATATACATCACAAGGTTGTAATATGATATTGACTACCCGAGTGTGATGTCGACATTTGTCGTTTGAGTTATTATTAACTCACCTTGTACATTGTTATATCCAAATGGGTTGTAGAGACAATTGAACCCCGTTAAAGTGAACATGGATTAACATTGTTTTTGCCCATAGTTACTTATATGAGGTGACGTCTCGAAGTGACTAGAATGTGATGCGATTGATGGCAAGTTCAAGTGCCATAGAGTCATGTGAGATGACTAGTCGATCACATAGGCAGACTGTTAGGAACATTTTGTCGGGCCTAATGACCGCTTATAGAGTTCTGGCAATTTATATAGCCTGGTCGTGGCGAGAGCTACTATAGTATTCAAATGAGTCGATTCTTTTGACTAAAGACTATTCTCCTAAGATGGCACAGTTTCAGATTAACTTTGATTTGTGTTACTACGACCTTCGTAAATGGGGTCAAATGGGCATATTTTGGGTTATGATGGCTGTGGCTAGTCGAAGGGAATGAGTGCGATAGGAATTGTCCATCCCTAGTCAGGGTTATAACAATATTTCAGGGCCACTCGAGGAGTAATGAACTGGAAATGCGTGGCCACGCTCGGAAAGTATCTATGATAGATAAGTCCGGTCAATCAGTTATTCTCCAGATCGAGGAAACCACTCTCGATACGATCACTTGCAAGTACGACCCAAAGACACCTTGCATTGAGTGGGAGATAGTAATAGGACAAGAGAATTGGTGACGACACTTGTCGAGGACAAGTGGGAGATTGTTGGAATATGTGTCCTCCGACAATAATGCGATCACGATTGTTGATCATGATGATCACATGTTTAAATCTCATTATATAGAATACAATTGGGAAGTAATATTGTTATCACAATTGGTCAACATATATCGGTAATGATTGGCTGACTAGAGTTTGACATTACTGTCGTGCGATGGTGGTGATCAGTTGACCCCCTAGGTCATACCTATAGGGCAACACTCTTAATTGATTATTTAATTAATCGTATAATGTTACGAGTTAATTAAATTACTTGAAAATTGACGGACGATTTTTGGAAGTAAAATTTACGTATCAAGTTGAAATGTGATTAAATGAGATACGGTCTGAGTAATTGAATTGTATAATTACTCGGATGAAATAATTGTTTAATGTAACAATTAAATTGAATGAATTATTATAAATACAATCTGTTGTGATTTATAAATGGTAAAATATTTTGGCACAAGTAATTATGAAATTACTAAGTCGATTTTGTATGTGACGTATTTTTATTAATACGTTGATTTTTAATATGTTAAAAATACATAACAAATTTATGTCACATATGACATGTGACATATTGACAATTGACAAAAATAATATGGAATCCATATTATCAAGTGGGCCGAAAATTAGAGGGTTTTTAAGCTAATTATATGTTGATTGTAATTAGTGGAGGGCATGATGATTACCCTAGTCTCTAGCCATGCAAGCCTATTGTTTATTGTGAAGAACAATTTTTCCATGCATTGGCTCCCCTAAAGCCCTCCTCTTACACGGTTTTGAGAAGACAAAACCTATGATGGTTTTTCCATAATTTTTACCTAATAATATACAAAAGGTTGTAAATTATTTTCATTCATTCACTCATCCAAAAATACAATTTCTAGAGAGAACAAAATCCTCCTCTTCTTCTCTCTAAAAACCGAAATATTTAAGAGTTTATAAATATTTTTGGTTCAATTTTCTACTAATTAATATTATACTAGTTCTTGTAATATTAATTAAATTAAGAGAAAAGCCTTGGGTATTAAGCTTAGGGAGAGATCCTATACTTGGATCTTTGTTCTTCCATAAGGGAAAGCTCAAGAACAAGAGAGAAAGGTGATCTTCTTTCTAAAGAGATTCGATTCGGAACTATTATATGTCCAAGGTCCAATATTGAAAAAATTTCAGAGGTTTTTCCTGACTTTATTCGTGTCAACAAACAATTCGAAATACCTCGACTTTCTTAGAACAAGTCTGAGTCAAATAGCAATGATTCGAAGCACTTCATTTTACACTATTTCGGAAACCCAAGGACTCAATCGTATGGATAGGGAAAATACAGGATTTCCAATCCTAGCAGAAAAAGGAGGGAAACGGATACTCAATTAAAAGTGAGTAAACAGAATTCCATACTCGATCTCATAGATACATATCAAATTCTGTGGAAAGCCGTATTCGACGAAAGTCGTATGTACGGCTTGGAGGGAGATCTTTCATATCTTTCGAGATCCACCCTACAATATGGGGTCAAAAAGCCAAAATAAGGGATTTTAGCCCTTATAAAAAGAAAACTGACTCTTGAACCCCTTTCACGCTCATGTCACGTCGAGGTACTGTAGAAGAAAAAACTGCAAAATCCGATCTCTCTTGTGCCCATTAAACCGAAATCACCAATGTAAGGACATGATTTCTCCTCTATTTTTATATTGTTTGCATGCATAAAATCCGTATTTAATTTTATGACAAATTAATTTCAACATATATGAGTATGTTAGTATGTATATGAATCTACATTTACTTCACTACTCACTAATCATGATCCTTAAGACAAAATAGTTGATAAAGATGAATTCTTTAAGCATAAACATGATGTGAAATTGGGTTCTACAATTAATCATGCAATAATTCAACAAATCTATTAGGAAAGACTAATTAAGCTAAGATGAGGAAGGATTAAAGCAAAAAGACACAAACTTTAACACAATACCCCAAAGACTCAATCTTTGGAGGAGAACAACAATGGTGAACAAGGAAAAGATGAACAAGAGAGAGAAAAATAACAATCAAACAACAAAAGAGAAGAATTCAAGCATAAACAATTGAACAAAACTTAAAGGAAAGTAAATGTAAACAAATAAAATTAAGGGAGGAAATTGTACCAATTCAATAACAAGAAGGAAACTTGGATTGAAAATAAGGATGTAGAAATCTTCAACCTTGTTACAACCCAATTACTAGAGTTAATAATATTCTAATTATTGAAGGATTTTGTCTAATTAAGAAAAGATTAGCAAAGTAATTTGCAAAGTTTCAAACTTGGAGAATGGTAGTAATGTAGATCTAGGGTTGTGTGTACAATTGATTAAGGGAGGGGGTATTTATACTATCCCCTTGAATTAGACATAAAGAAAGAGAGAAAAGCCCATCTCGTGTCTTTGCGTCCTGTGCCGGCACACCGGCAGCGTGCTCTATTCTTTCTGAGGTATAATTTGAGTTGGGGTCGTTCTCTGCTAGTGGACCGGCTGCCGGCCTGCCGGCAGAGAACACCTCTTGTTTGGTTTCTTCCTTCAATTCTTCACAAATGGGTGTTGCGTGCCGGCTGTCGGCTTCCTTGCCGGCAGCGAGCTCTTTGCTTTCTTGCTTCACGTTTTTCTTCTCCAAAAATTCCAAGACATGATGGGGTTCTCTGTCGGTGGACCGGCTGCCGGCCTGCCGGCAGAGAACACTTCTTCAGCAATCTCACCTCCTTTTCTTCATGCTTACTCATCGAACCGCCTTACTTGCTCCGATTCCTCTATAACCGCCTCAAATCCTGCAAGAGGGGCACAAAATCATAGACGAGGAGATTAGGCACAAAATGCAAGATAAGACATACAAAACCGACTCAATTGGGGTCGGAAACATGAAAATAGAAGGGAAATTCGGTGTAAATAAATCGTATATCAATGGATCTACCTCATCATTATCTGAGCCCTGAAGGCTTCTGAGTTCATCAGAATCATCATCCTTCTCTTCATTGGTTGCAACTTCAATGTCATCAATACCCCAAATATGTTTCCCATTAGCTAGACAAGTTTCAGGTTTAGACTGACTGAAAATACTTTCAACACCCTTTAGTATCTCCCCATCCTCTTTGTCACGAAACAAATCATATTCATCAATCAAATCTTCCTCCCCAAACTGCACTCATAGTCACTTGTATCCTTTTCATTAATACTGCCTTCTGAATCAACAACTCATCTTCAGGAGTTGGATCTTTCAATATTCTCTTCTTATTCCTTGTACCAGAAGCAACAACTTCAATACCACTACTAGATCCCTCTTTTGTACCCTTAGCCCCTCGTCTTCCACTCTTCCTTTGCTGAACTCCTAGATCTGAACTAGTAGCTACCCTCTTACCTTCACCTACCTTAGCTTTCCCTTTCCCTAGTCCAGACAACACAGAACTACCTTCACTACAAACTTTAGCTTTCCCTTTATCTAAACTAAACAACAAATCTTTACATTGCCCTTTCTTTAGCTTATCTTTATGTTGTCCTATCTTCAGCTCAGCTTTACCTTGCTTTTTCCCAATCCCCTCTAACACCTTAGTCACATCATCAGAAGCTGGTAACTTTTTTGGAGTGGGAGTTTTTTCAAGCTTTTTTGAAGGTGGAGTGGGAGTTTTTTAAAGCTTTTTCATAGCCTATTTTTTTTTTGTAAGTTCAGTGGGAGTGGGTGTATTAAATCTTCTAGGATCTCTCCTGGACCATTTTATGTCATCATTATCTTCAATGAGAGGGTGTTGAGAAGTTATTGTTGTTCTCATATTTGAAGGAATCTTTTGACTAGGTGCTTTAAAAGCAGAACTGGGCAATGCATTTGTTGTGTTTGTCAAAGTCAGAGATTTTGTTGTGAGGTTTTGTGAAGATGATGATGCAGTGATGTTGGGTTGCAAAGATGGGCCATATTTTGGTAAGGGCTTAACTGGGGATAAGCCCAATAAGAGTTTTTTGTTTCTAGTCAAATGGGGACTGATCATAAGGGTGGATGAGGTGGTAGTGGCTTAACAAGATACAGAAAAATCTCCTTATTTGCATCCCTGGATTTCAGTAATGGTATTTGTAGACACCAAAAATTTATATTTTTGGTATCTATTATTTATTTGATATCTTTTGTATTTAGAGATAATTATCAGAAAATAATGTGATAATATCTCAGAATATTCTAGAATATGCCGTCTTACCCTCCAAGCCACTCTACTATAAATACAACTCCATATTTGGGGTTTAGAGGAGAGTAGATGGATTAAGTCAAAAAGACCCCATACTCCTACTACCAAATTATAGGTAGAATGGAATAAGTCACAAAAAGACTCCATCATCTCCCTACGGAATTAAGTCGATAAGACCTCGTAGTCACTATCAAAACCTTAAATACCTTAGAGATGGAATCAAGAGAGTTACGGAAATTGTAACCCTAAATCTTTCAATAATAAAATAAACTCTTGTTTTCCGTATTATTTTGTTCCTCTTTATTGATTATCGCAGGTACGAATTTTTATGGTTTACAAATTGGCACGCCCGGTGGGACGATTTTCGCTCTTCATCTCCATTCTCAAGGATCAAATTCAGTAGCAGGGGTTCGAGACCAAGTTGCAACTGACATAAGTCTCTACAACCCGTCTCGAGGGGGCATCTGTAGACACCAAAAATTTATATTTTTGGTATCTATTATTTATTTGATATCTTTTGTATTTAGAGATAATTATCAGAAAATAATGTGATAATATGTCAGAATATTCTAGAATATGCCGTCTTACCCTCCAAGCCACTCTACTATAAATACAACTCCATATTTGGGGTTTAGAGGAGAGTAGATGGATTAAGTCAAAAAGACCCCATACTCCTACTACCAAATTGTAGGTAGGATGGAATAAGTCACAAAAAGACCCCATCATCTCCCTACGGAATTAAGTCGATAAGACCCCGTAGTCACTATCAAAACCCTAAATACCTTAGAGATGGAATCAAGAGAGTTACGGAAATTGTAACCCTAAATCATTCAATAATAAAATAAACTCTTGTTTTTCGTATTATTTTGTTCCTCTTTATTGATTATCGCAGGTACGAATTTTTATGGTTTACAGTATTACATCATAATCACCTACAACTTGTCTTCTACCACAACCCAGATTAATTCCACCCTTCTTATACCTAATTTCACACTCCTTCCCCATTAATTTATCAGCCATATCCCTCAAATACTTGAAGTTTATGACATTACTCCACACACAACCGTGCAAGTGTACAACACCACCAATATATTCCACATGACTATTCCTATATGCAAAGTTACCTCCATGGCTTACACGCAAATTAATAGTAAAATTATTCATGCCTACAACAAGATATTATATGTAAACACTTTCTTAGCAATGAACTCAACAAAATAACACAACAATATTCAGGGTTTGATAAAAAGTGAAAATAAAACAACAATATTCAGGGTTTGATAAAAAAATGAAATCGGAAATATTATGATCAATTAACCTGAGTTTGATAAAAAAAGAACTCATAAAATTAGGGTTTGATAAAAAGCAAACAAATTAAATAAAAATAGGAAAGAGTGAAGAATCTTACTTAGAAATGAAAAAAATCATTATGTTTGATTTTTGATGATCTTCAATTAATCTGGGTTTTGATTTTGAAATCGTCGAAGGTAATTTGGGGGGAAAAATGGATTGTTGGTGGGTGAGTTATGTTGAGTGAGAGTGTATATAAAGCCAGGGGTAAAATGGGTACTTCACGTTTTTTTGGCCGGAATCAACTTAAGGTACCAAAATGTGAACGGAGTTCACATTAAGGTATTAATTTTTTAAAAAAAAAAAAATTCATAAGGGGTTAAGTTTTAAAAAGTGTAACATTAAAGGGGGTTTTCATCAATTGATCCTAGTTATAAGGACTACAATCTTTCGGAACTAAAAACTAAGCAAACGGTAATATCCATAAACTTAAAATAAAATACGTCAAGTATGATTGATAGATGAGACAAAAGAATTTTTGCCTATATATATGTGAGAATATATTTGATCCGTTTTTAACTTAAGACAATAAGATGGATACCGTTTTAAAAGAGACTAAAATCTAAGTGGTCTTCCATAATTTGAATGTACATTTACCAGAAAAAAAGAAACTCGGTAGAAGAAATCTACACTATGAAAGCTTCAATTTTCAGATGTTGGGACTGCCACCTCCACAGTACTCAGACAAGTTAGCATGATATTATCCACTACTTTAAACCGACCGATTGTTAAACTTACCGACCGACTTCGGTCAGCCATTATTGACAGTTTGTGACTTTACCGATAGGCTTTGCCACTAATATTGACTATACAGTAATACAACAGGTAAAAACCTTAAGGATGAAAGTGATAAAATTAACGATGGAAGTGATAAGATTATATGTTAAATAAAGAGGGAGGAAAAGATTCCCTGATCCCTATAAAAAAACAAAGACGCATGCAGTTGAGGGCGAAGTAGTCGAATACTATGCCTTAGTAGTGCTTGTGGAACAATATACTTGTGTTATTATTGCTTATATTAGAACAGGATGCCTTACTTAGTAGCGGTGGTAGCAAACAGCCCTATAAGAGAACTATAATAGAAAAGGCATACATATAGATGTGGAGGGCAGTCTCGGGCCAAATGAAACCGAAGCTGGTGGAAAGTAGATTCTTTCTTATTATATACTCCCTCCTAGTCTGAGTGTTAGTTCCCTTTTCCATTTCCATGCTAGTCGGGTGTTGGTTCCTCTTTCCTTTTTTGGTAAGTTTTGTGTGGTCCAAATTCAATTTCATGTGGGGTATGTAGGGTGTTTTGTGCGGTCCAAATTCATTTCCTTAATTTTGGTACCGAAAAGAAAGGGAACCAACACTCGGACTAGGAGGGAGTACGACATTTAAAGTCTAGTGAGCTTATATAACATGTAAAAAAATTAAGTAAGTTTGTTCTGGGAAAAAATGGGGGATAAGAGGGATTAAATTCAGATTACTTAAGAAGGACATCACTAGGTTGAATTATTCTTATAAAAGAACCCTTTTATAATTATTACTCCCTCCGATCCAGGACAAATGGTAACATAAGAAAAAAAGGGTTATTTAAGAATAGGTGAAAAAATGAGGGGTAAAGTTGGAAGCTTTGAATGGGGTCACAAGAATAATATATTGTGTAATTAAACATTGAGTGAGTGAGTGAGTGTGCCATTTGATAACAAACGTGTAAATAGGTAGTGGGATATAAAGGTAACTTAGTCATTTTCTAGGCCAAATAAGGTATGTTACATTGGTGTGGATCGTTCGTTTTAGATAAGTGTTACCATTTGTCTGAATGAGGGGGATTAAATAACATTTTTTGTGGTCATGCTAGATTGCTAGATAATGAAAACTGCGTGTGAAAGTTTTAGTTAATTATTTTGTAATTCCTTTTCAAATTTACCTCATAAGACTATTTATTTGTAATCGTAAATTTTGGCTCCGTAACTAAAAATGTTACTATAGCCGAATGTAAAGAATGCGGGGAAGTGGTGAGTGACCCCATAACTTTGTACAATTGTGAAATTACCCCCCATAACTTTTAATTGGAGTGATTAGGCCCCATAACTTACATGATAAGTAAAATTAAACCTCTTTATCAAAATCTCACGAGAAATTCAATTTATCATATCATAAAAGTCAAAATGGTTATGTTTTTATGAAAAATACAAAATAAATGGTTAAAAATATTAATAAAAAAAGCATAAATTAGATAAAAAAAAAATTAAATATTTTACGAAAATCAAACAATTTATTATTTTTATATAAAGTACAGATTTTTCAACTTTTTTTAGAATTTTCGTAAGAAAAATCAATTGCGAAATATTTTGTTACGTAGTTGTGTTAAAATCAGAAGTCGAAAAAAAGCTTTTCATTACTAATAAAAAATATAAAAAATATAATAAAAGGGTAAAAAATTATTCAAATTTTCTATTTTTCAGCATTTCAAAAAAATTCACATAAAATTGATAATTGTTTTTTTATCAAAAATCATACCGAATTACATACGTATGTAAAAAATGCTTTTAGTGTATAATACGTATGATTTTTGTATGTTATACGTATACATGTTGGTATAGTTGTTGGTATATAATGATATTTTGGTGAGATTTTGATAAAGGG
Organism: Silene latifolia; assembly: GCF_048544455.1. Taxonomy (NCBI): domain Eukaryota; kingdom Viridiplantae; phylum Streptophyta; class Magnoliopsida; order Caryophyllales; family Caryophyllaceae; genus Silene; species Silene latifolia. Next base: position 321,744,520 of record NC_133537.1, read on the forward strand.
GTTTAATTTCACTTATTATGTAAGTTATGGGGTCAAATTACTCCAATTAAAAGTTACGGGGTTAATGTCACTGTTGGTGATTTTGATCACAAGTACATTTAAGTGTATTCGGGTTTTCGTGTCAAAATCGGGTTTGAGCTCGGAATCGATATAATGTGAGTAAGGGAATACGGAGTGTATGCTCATATAGTCATATAATCTGATTTATCGAGTACATGGATAAAGTGGATAAGGGACACTATTTATAAGTGTTGTCATAGTATATTATGTCCCCTATCGGGGTTATATACTCGGGGTTAAAGTATTTTACATACTTAACGAAAATTGAGAAACACAAATTTGACAAATATCAAATTTGGTACGTCCCCGATCGGGGTTGCATAACCCCAAACAGGGGTTGTGTGATTCTCTGTATTTGGCACGTGTTTCTGCATGTAATGGCAGTTTCATTTGTTTGTGATTGGCTGAAACATCATATATTTCTTTAATGCAATAGCCAAATGTGCTGAGGTGGCATCATAGTTTTTCATCTAGAGTTGATGTGGCGCTTAAATAAAGCACAACTAAATAAAAAAAGAATAAAGACCCATTGAAAGCTGTCTTTAATAAAAAATTATTACTAAATATTATATTCAATCCTTATGTTTAATTATCTTTAATGTGTTATAAATGTCTCATTTTATGATATATTAAAATCTACTTACAAATACATTTTAACTGAATTTATAAGACTTCTAAATTACGTCTACAATTATAATTAAAAGAGGATTAACATGTGATTTTCAAAATATCTTTTACAAAATTATTATTTTCTTTTCCGAAAATTAGCCAAAATTAATTTGAAAAATACTAAGTAATTTATTTTTAAAATAGACGAAATTTTAGCTAGCCGTAGCCTATTTCGAAAAAAATTTCAACTACATTAAAATGTTACAGTATAAGATATAATTAGTTTACGATCACTATACCATTACTCAAAGTATATTATTGGACACAGGCAAAGGAAAAACTGTAACGCATATAAATTACATGTGACGAAACACTTTACATTAAAGAAAACATAAATACCTTATTGGCTTCTTATATATTTGAGACAGATAAAGTTAAAAAAATAGAATATTTATAAATAGATAAAGTAAACAATCGGTAAATTGGGATAAAAAAAAAGATTAATTGGTGAATTTGGTTAGCATTCACAATAAAAGAAAAATTCTTAGGTGTACCCGGAATATGACATTATCATACACTTAAACCAATAAGAATATTATAATTATAAACATTAACAGCCGTTGTCAATAAATGAGCGGTCTCATTGTTTAGGGCGTACGAAAACATAGTAGACTTATACACATAAGAAACTTTGTGAGTAAAAAATCGAGAATATACACAAGTGATAAACTTTCTTGATGCCATGATCACTTCAGTTATACCAGATAATTTTTTTTATATGTCAATAAGAACAAATAAGAAATCATAATAAATGTGTATAAGGTGATCGAGTACATTAAAAATTTAAAACAATAAAAAAATATTTAAAGCTTGACATATTGTGAGGGTCACGAACACGCTGAAAAAATAATTTCAATCTCAAAATATTAGTTTATATGGATATTAATAATGAAATGCAATTATTTTATATTAATATTTTAAAGCAGGCCCGTGAATTTTCACGGGTTTATACCTAGTAACAAACAAAGTAAAATCCTTATCCTCTTGTATGCATGCGTGTATGTATGTGTGTAATTCATACACATATATATTTCACAGAATGTGAGAGTAAAAAGTCAGATTGACATATGCACATATTTCGTATTTGACAAAAGCAAAGTAAAACCAAACTCTCTTATTATTCTTTGTTCTTTGCTTTTTACCTTAAGACAAAGGAATTGTCTTATCCTACAGAGATTTCGTGTAACCCAAAGGCAATAGGGTCGAAATACTCTAAGGAAAGTGTGTTCAACACGATTCGATAGGGTGTAATAAACCGTCTTATATTGTTTTCATTTCTGTTTTAGTGCCTTTGTTTGTATTATTTACATACTTGCACTACTACAATTTAAGGCAAAGAGAACGCCTCTTCAAGAACGGTTGATAGCGGAACCGATCTCTTTGTTATATTTAGTTTGGCGGGCATATAGGATTTCAATAGAGAACGGTTGTTTGCTCAAACCGTTCTCATACATTAACAAAGAACAAAGAGAACTGTTAGGTTTGACCAACCGTCCTAAAATATAAAAGAGACCGGTTATATATCCAAACCGTTCTCCTTGATAAAACAAAGAGCACGGTCCCTATCCTCGACCGTTCTCTATTAAATCCCTGAAAACCCCATTTACACTTCATCAACTCATATCGTCTTACAATCATCCTTTCCTCCATTTCCTCTAACTCTCTTTCCACCGCCACCACCCTCGTCGCATCGTCGGTGGCCATTCATACAACTGCTTTCTTGTCGCCGGCACCATGATTCAAGATTCTATTTTGTACTCGGATTCCTTGGATGTTCTTCAACATCTTGATTTGTTTGGGAGATCTGGGAAATTTCTAGGTAAATATATTCTTGAAACCCAAATTTATGTTTCGTGTGAGGCTGAGTACCAGGTTTATCCCACTTTTATTTATTCGATTTTAAATCAGTATATTTAATTTTATTGTTGCTTATTTTATACTATTGATTTACCTCAATAGTATAAAATTTTTCAGATTATTGGTGGTTTTTTTTTTTTGTGGATGAAGTTTATGGAGTAGTTAGATTTGACCTTACACCTTCGTCTCACCACAGTTGCCGCATCGTTGGTCAAGTAGTCGACGCCTTCATTTCAATATGTATGTTAATTTTAATTCAATTTTTCTTAGTTTTATTATTTTAATTTCTAACTAGACAAATTTATATTATATTATCAATCTATTTGCCTTATTGAAAGTGTGATTGGATTAGTTTTTCTTTGTTTAACTTATATTCTCAATTACTTAAAACCCTAATTTCAGTAGCTGTATAATTTTCAATTTGTGTTTACTGGTTTTCTCATTAATCTTTGATGGAGATTAATTGTGTGTGTTAGCTGAATATTTACACACTGTTCTTACATGATGAGCAGCATGTTCTCACTCGTAATCAGCATCATCGCATGGTTGCTGCTTTCCTGAGTTTATGCCTTGGGATATTCCCTAATTTGTTGGTTGTGATTTGATATTTATAAGGTTAGTGAGGTTTTCTCACTTCAAATATATTTGTGTGTTTTTGTTTACGACTATAAGACTGAAAATAGAATGCTTTGAGTTCTAGTTGGATTTTAATTAGCTTGTTGATTATTAAGTCAATTAACTAGTGAACGACCTTTTGATGCATTAGCTGGTTTGAGTTTTGGTAAATATGTGCCTGATGCGATCTCAAACATGGTTCTTAGATGATTCCGAGCATAGTTGTTTTGTTGTACTTGGGATTATACCTTCATTTCTTAGTTGTGACTATACACCTACACCATTTGAGTAATATGAACTATATTATTCAAGCTCCACTTCGATTGGATGAAGTAAGGATAATGGCCCCTTGTATTCTACCATGTTAAATCTCCCTCAATATGATTTAGGGTGTTGTTTCTGATATTCTTGTACTTGGTTTGAGTGGCTTTTTGTGTAGGTGAACTGATGTATTGATTCGACCGTTGTTAAGTTGAAGAGCACCCTGCCTGTAGATACCTCATTTCTGCACCTCCCGCAAACCACCCGGTGATGATTGGGCCGCATGTTTGGTACGCGGAACGATTTGTGACAGTTCGTAAGTTTATCGTCAAGTGATTGCTCAAACATTTATGTCTACCTCTTAGTTGTCATCTACGCGTCGATACGGTCGTTTTGACAGTAATTAGAATACATTTGGAGTCCGGGCCTAAAACCGTCTTCATTTTCTGATAACCGTTAAATCCCGAGTCAGAATGTTCTGGAATGTTCCGGATATTTCTATTCCATATTTTATAAATATTTCACAATCTTTTAACCTTTGGTAAACAATTTCCAGTAATATTCATACAAAATATTAAAGAAAATAAGATTATCCTGTTATTCCATAAATTAAACACGGAAATCTTTCTTCCGCATGAGGAAACCACCTGGGAACAGACGCAGCAGGTGCTGCGCCTCTTCCAAGGGATGCAGTGACTGCTACGCCTTTTCCCGAATCCTTTTCTGCGTATTTTTCGTATCTTTTTCATATCTTTTCGAGATTCACTTCCAAAGTCTCTCCGAAAAACCCTATGCCTTCACGTGATTAGTATAAATAGGAGCCTTCGCTCCTCATATTTCTCACGCGAGTGTCCGCCCTTCTCTTCTCCCTTTGCATTCTAGACCACGTTCTTACTTTTTGGCGTCTACGTGCTTGAACATTCGACCACGTAAGCTCGGATCCTTCTGAGTACCAGCCTCGTTTGCATGACCGACCAATTTGACCAACTCCACAATCAATCAACTTAATTAATCTTAATCCTTTTCCTCCTACGAGGGCACTTTCGTTACATTCGAGTCGAGCATCACTAATCATAAACTTAGTTCATCTCGTTTCGTCAAACATGTAAGTCTGATGGTGTAAATCTCTCTTTTATTTATTGTTATTTACTTTTTGTACCATTAATGTAAGATTTATGTCGAAAATACTTGTTAAAACCGATTTATAAAACCTCGTTTAAAACCCTTTTTACGGATTACCAGAAGATAACCGTCGAGAAAGGACGCAAAGAATCGCTGCGCCTCTTGAAGGAGCGCGATGCTCTCTTTGCGCCTCTTCGTGAGGCCGCCAGATTCTCGCTTCCTTTCTTCTTCCTTCGTCCTTTGTAAATTCGTTAGCTTTTATTTGTTTTCGTTTGTTTTCGTCAATTCTTTGATATAATAGCATAATAATTTCACATGTACACTATTTATCATTCATTAACACGTTTAATTTAGTCATTAAATTCGACTTAAATCCCTTATAATCCAATATTTGCGGGTTTTCGTCATTAAAGTCAATCCGGGTTGTAGAATTCAATTCATTCATATTGAGTTTCTGGAATTCGATCTTTGATATATTTTCATCTGTCTGTTGTCATATTTGTCATTAGTTCGTCATTAATTCGTCATGTTTAACCTATTTAGTTCACCTATGTCACTAATCAATCTTTCATCCATGTAAATAATTCGTTCACATTCATTTCATCCATGTTTTACTGCTTTTATGACTCATTCATGTGTAATTAATGAATTAATTCACTTTCATCCGAGTCGAATATCATAATCAATCCTTAAAATCACCAATTAATATTAATGATTTGCAGTTCCGGCTTCACAGCCAGAACTCACCCTTGGAACAGACGCAGCAACTGTTGCGCCTCTTCCAAAGGGCGCAGTCCTGCTGCGCCTCTTCCAGGTTGACTTCTGTCTCTGAACATCCGTTCTGCCTTGACCTGATTAATTAGTTTACGTATAATTAACTATTAACCGTATTATCGCCTAATGATTTGTTCGTTAATTCATTCCTTTATTCTTTTTCTCAAATTATCCGTTTTAGAAGTATTTTCGACATAAATCGCTAAACCCGATATAATTATTGTAATTTTCCTTTATTGTATTTATCATTGTTTTTGCATCATTTGTATGCCTTCACATGTAATTGAACCTTAAATTCCCAACTTCGACCCAATTGTTTGTTAAATTAATCGTTCACCGACTTAGTTAATATTCACATGCTAGGATTAAAACTTGGATGTTGCATTGCATGCATATAATCGACAATATATCAAGTATAGATGATTTTCCCTAATCATTAGTAGAGGCCGCTATCGAGGCGGGCGGGATTAGGTGTTCGATCAAAAGAGCTTCATAATACGTACCCTCACCCCTTACTCCAGATCTCTATGAACATCCGTGTTCATTGGCATCCACGAGAGTCATTCTAGACATAGAATGCTAAGGGTAACGATTTGTGTCTTGACATGTCACTACTTTGTGTCTTGACATGACACGAGGTATTCGAACGGTTCCAATTTCCCATAAAAATTGGTGGCGACTCCACAAATGCAAACGCTTGTTTCCCAAGCGCCCCCGTGGCCCCATGTCCACAGTTTGGCGACTCCGCTGGGGATAATACACTTACGTGTAGCCAAAAGGGTGAAACTTGAACAAGGTTAGTGAATAGTTTGTACAAGACAATTGTCGGTTTTCATAACTCGGTCTTCCTAGATCGTTTCATTCGGCCTTCCTAGGCCCAACCCAACCCATTCGACCAATCGTCCCGTCTAAACGGTCCTAATTCTTATTTGGGTCTAAGGATGGATAGCGATTGACGTCATCCATACCATGATGCTTACTCTTGTTTGTATCAAGGACCTTCACTACTTGAGGAAATGGACTAGGAATCGGCCTTACTCTTGTTTGGTACGAGCCTCTCCACAAACTTTGGGTTTGATTGTTCGGTACGACAACCCACCCTTTAAACCAAAACCCTTTTAAATGCACGCAGCATCCCGTTATAATGCTTGTATAAATGTTTGTACCTTACGTGATCATCATTTCTAAACAAAACCATGACGATTTTTGTAAAATCAAAATCCATTTTAAAAAAATATAAATTTCGAAAAAGGCCGATAAATAGCGCAAAACCAAGTCCAAACTCTGTCCATTTGTCAAGTCAAATTTCGGGCCCAAGCCCATTTCAAAACCTCACTTCGAGTCCACTCCTACGACTACACTATAGTTGACTAGGACCAACATTTTTCAAACTTTGTCATTTCTTCAAAAGCTCACCGACACAAGTGGCACACACCCACTTCACGAGTCAAAACATTTCTTAGTAAGTGTGTTATAGTGGTCGATCGGGTTTTGATTCGTCGTCGATCTCTTATCCAAGTTTCCAAGATGCCTGAAACAAGTGACGTGAACTTCAATCAACTCCAAGATGGTAATGATCGAATCCTAACTGCGCTAGCTCAAATCCAAGTTACCCAAGACCAAGTGTATGATCGTCTTGACACCATCGAAGGCCGGATCTATGCCGTAGAAACAAGGTTGCCTCCTCGAGAAAGTGAAGTCGTTGATGACTTCGTGAATGACTTCAGGGACGAAAACCCTCCCATGGGAATAACTGCAGCTGAAAAAAGACTGCAATACTTAGAAGAGCAATTGATGTATCTTAAAGGGGATGACATTTATAGGGAGAACAATCGCAAGTATGAGGCCGTAAATTCCAAGTTGCCAACTAACTTCAACATGACGGATATCCCTAAATTCAAGGGGCATGAAAACCCTTTGAACCATATCCGTGCCTTCAAGGATTACATGTCTATCAAAGGCATCAAACCCGAGATGTTCTTAAGGATCTTTCCTTCATCTCTTGACACCATCCCAAAGCAATGGTTCTACTCTCTAGAACACAAGAAGATCGCTACTTGGGAAGATGCCGCGATCGAGTTTGCTAAGCAATATGCGGATAATGCTGAGATCCAAGTTAACATGCGCACTCTAGAGGTTCTTACCCAAAATGACAAAGAACGTTTCACCGACTTCCTAAGTAGGTGGAGGAAGACTAGTACCCAACTAGTTGAACGCCCAGATGAGGCTACCCTTGTGAAGAAATTCGTGGACAACTTAAAGCCCATCTATGCCAACCATTTGAGATACCAAAACATCAAAACTTTCAAGGACTTAACCGTACTAGGGACGAGAATTGAAGATGACATCCGTAAAGGGCTCTTGTCCAAAACGGTAGGTCGAGGATATCAAGGCTCAACAAGTCGTTCTTACGGCTCCACTAGCAAGACCGATGAGGTTAACCTTCTCGAGCCATCCAAGAAGAGTACCCCACCAAGGAAATTCACAAATCTTGGGGACACTTACTCCAATGCTCTAAAAAGGCTAATGAAACAAGGCAAACTCCAACCCATAAGACCTACTCCCGAACCATAAAAGAAATCCAAGTTCTGGGACGAGAACTCGTACTGTGAATATCATAGGGGTAAGGGGCATGACACGGAAAAATGCTACAAATTGAAAAATGTGCTTCAAGATATGATCGAGGATGGTCGACTACCAATACCGCCGGGAGGCAAACCCAACAACACTCAGAATCCTCTTGGAATTCTAGTGATCACAAGTGAAGAATCTACCTTAGATTGTTCACACCTCATTTCTCCAGTTGAAAATGAAATCCACGCAATCGAGAATGAAGGATTCTACTCTACCATTTCCCCTACCATCGCCGACTTCATCGCATGGGCAACGAGTGTGGATAGGCAAGTTTGGGAATTGGAAAACGTGGTGACGACTTTACGTAACCCTAATGCAACACCTAAAGAACATGCGCCACTAATCTTCTCTCAAAATGCTATTATGCAAGAAATAGTCGCCGTGGTTGATAAACTAGTCGACCAAATCACACAATTAGAGGACGAGATCATGAGAATGAGGGAACTAGCTACGGTCAATGGAGTATGGGCCGATGATGATGAAGACGAGTATCTCATTGAACACTCCTTAGTCAAGGAAATATTCCAAAATGGTGAAGACCAAGATGTGGACCACCTAACTCGTTCAGGGCGCCCATATCAAGGTACTACTCAAAACAGTCCAACCAACATTGTCACACCAAATGATAACGAAGATGACTCCACTGATCATTTGCTCAAGCAATTACAGAAGACAAAGGCTGATCTTTCAGTCTGGCAACTAGTAGCAAGCTCATTCCCACATCGCCAAGCTTTACTGCAAGCTTTGGCCAAGCTAAATGTAGCACACAATTCCACACCCGAAGATGTAGTCAACTTGGTCTTCCAAGAATCACCGAAGCTAAGTAATCCTATTACTTTCTTAGATGAAGATTTGCTACCCTTTGGCGCTAGTCACAACTTGGCTCTTTACATCACTGTCATTTGCTTAAAGAAGAATGTGCCAATGACCTTGGTAGATGATGGCTCCGCGGTCAACGTCATACCCCTGAAAACGGCATACAAACTAGGCATGAAAGAGTCGGATTGGACCCTCACCAATCAAGGTGTTCGCGCATATGATGGTACACGACGAAAGGTCGTAGGACTCATCAACCTAACCATAGCCACAAGGCCAATTGAGCGAAAGGTTAACTTCCAAATAGTGGACATTGAAGCTTCCTTCAACATACTTCTAGGAAGACCTTGGATTCACGCTTCCAAAGCGGTAACATCCAGCCATCACCAAAAGATCAAAATTCCACTAAATGGCAAAGTGGTGACGATCACTTCGTCACCCATCAAGGCGATAATCGAAAAGAAGTCAAATAATCAAGTCTTTGCGGATCCAGTATATGAACTTGGGGGATTTCAAAGCATAAGTGTCATAGAAAGTGAATTGGCACCCCTATACTACGATCCCTACTCCAACTTGGTGGTCAACCACATACTCAAATCCCAGGGATACTTCCCTGGAATGCCTTTGAACCCTATCCGAAGAAACACCTTCGCACCCTACAAGGAAGGCAACTCAAAAAGAATACCACTTGGACTAGAGTACAAACCCACTAAAGAGGAAGTTCTCGAGATGCTCGCTCAAGTTCAAAACCGTAAGTACGTAGGAGTCCAAATGCGACCCTATCTCCCTACCCTAAATGGATACTTTGTTAAGGAAGGAAGTCTAAAATTCTTTCACGGATTTCCCGAACCTTGGCACTATCTCGAAATGAAGCTAGCCGGAATCGAGATCTTTCACGATTGCTACTTCATTCCTCCAGAAACGGTTCCTACCGTCAAAGCCCGTCAAGCACCTTGCTTAGACGAAAAAGCTGTTAGTCTACTATTTGGAGAAGATCGATTCGTTAAAGCCGCGCAGGATGAGATCATTACCATGATACTTCAAGACGACCACTTCAACCCTACCGCGTTAATCACAGAAACAAACGCGAACCAAAAGAAAGGATGGAGAAAATCAATCAAGTGGACCAACAATCAAGGAAGACTCTTCAAGCTCACCACTGGAGAAGGAGAGATGTTCAAAGGAGAACCAGAAGACGATGAATTCGAGTCAGAGTCGGAGTCGGAGTCAGAGTCGGAGTCTAGAGAAGTCACTAAGGAGTCTCCTCCTGTCGTCACCCCCATTCCTTTTGTTTCTCCTAGCTTAGCCTCAAATAGTAACAGTAGTTCGGGAAATGTCCCAACAACTGTCCCTTTATCGCCACTGACCACAGATCAGATGGATTCTTTGTTTTAACTTTTCTCAAACTTTAATATGAATAAATCAGGTTCTGCTTACTCTTTGTGTTACCTTGAGTGCAATTCTGTTTACGATGATACTGAGGATGACCCAGATCCAAACTCAATTGAGATACCTCCCTACATAGCCAAAGAAATATTACAAGAGGGGGAAGGGGGACCAGTAATAGAGAACACCGAACCCATCAATGTAGGAACCGAACTAGAACCCCAAGAACTTAGGATAGGGACTACCCTGAACCCCACCGAAAGGGCCAGTTTCATAGACCTCCTACACGAGTTCAAAGACGTTTTTGCTTGGTCCTACAAAGACATGCCAGGGATCGACAGGGATATCGCCGAACATAGAATCCCAATTAAGCTAGGGTTCAAGCCCGTGAAACAGAAACTTCGTCGAATGAGAACAGAATGGGCTCTCAAGATTAAGGAAGAAGTCGATAAGCAATTCAAGGCCGGGTTCATCAAAGTTTCCGAGTACTCTGACTGGGTAGCCAACATAGTACCTGTACCCACAAAGGATGGGAGAATCCGTGTTTGTGTTGATTTTAGGGACTTAAACAAAGCAAGTCCTAAAGATGACTTCCCTCTACCACATATCGACATATTGGTGGACAATACCGCAGACCACGAGTTACTATCCTTCATGGATGGGTACGCGGGTTATAACCAAATCAAAATGGCCATAGAGGACATGCATAAGACCGCCTTTGTCACTCAATGGGGAACCTATTGCTATACGGTCATGCCGTTTGGGTTAATCAATGCCGGAGCTACATATCAACGCACCGCAACCACACTCCTACATGACATGATGCATAAAAAAGTTGAGGTATACGTAGACGACATGATTGTCAAGTCCAAGGATAGAGAAGGACATATTGCGAACCTTCGCAAATTCTTCTTAAGGCTACGAAAATACAACATGAGGCTCAATCCTCAGAAGTGCGCATTCGGAGTGACATCCGGCAAACTCCTGGGATACGTCGTTAGCCAACGAGGTATAGAAATAGACCCTTCCAAAATCAAGGCTCTAATCGAGATGCCACAACCTCAAACAGAAAAAGAAGTCAGAGGATTCTTGGGAAAAGTACAATATATAAGTCGATTCATATCGAAACTCACCATGATTTGTGAACCTATCTTCAAGAAGCTCAAGAAAACGGATCACACCATGTGGGATGATAACTGTCAGAAGGCATTCGACCGAATCAAGGAGATATTAGCTAAACCACCAGTGCTCATGCCACCTCAACGAGATCAACCTCTTGGTTTGTATCTCACAGTAACCGAAACAGCCATGGGCGCCATGCTAGCTCAAACCGTAGGAAAGGAAGAAAGGGCTATTTACTACCTTAGTAAGAAGTTCTTGGAGTACGAGTGCAAATACTCACAACTCGAAAAGACATGCCTCGCTCTTGTGTGGGCAACGAAGAAGCTACGCCACTACATGCTTAGCTACTCTGTCAAGATATACTCCAAAATGGATCCAGTCAAATATCTCTTTGAGAAACCCGTCCTCAACGGACGCCTAGCAAGATGGACTTTGATGCTCTCAGAGTTCGATCTCAAATACGTGCCTCTAAAAGTTATAAAAGGGCGCGCCGTTGCCGAATTCTTTGCAGAAAACCCCATCAATGATGCACAAACAATAGATACTTGGTCATTTCCAGACGAGGATATACTCCAAACCGATGTCGACTCCTGGGACCTTTACTTTGATGGAGCATCAAACTTAAGAGGATTTGGAATATGAGTGTTGCTCATTTCTCCTGAAGGCGAGCATACACCAATCTCTGTCAAACTCGACTTCGAGGTGACAAATAATGCGGCGGAATACGAAGCTTGTCTCATTGGACTACAAGCGGCAGTGAGTTTAGGCATTAAAAACCTCCGAGTACATGGGGATTCATCCCTGATCATCAATCAAGTTACGGGATCTTGGAAAATCCGGAGCGAAAGCCTAGCACTTTATCAAGCCAGGATAGAACAAGTTGCCCAATTCTTTGATCACGTGACCTATCTACACCTACCTCGGGAATAAAATCAATTTGCAGATGCTCTTTCAAAACTTGCATCTTTGATTAATATGCCAGATGACATGGTGGAAATGCCTTTATGCATCGAATGACGGTCGGAGCCAGCTCATGTCCACCAAATCACCGATGAAGAGGAAATCACAGAAGAACCATGGTTCCAAGCAATCCTAAATTTCAAGCTCAACGGTACCTATCCATCGGATATGGACAAAAGGGGACAACGTGATGTACGCCTACTAGCTTCCCAATACGTTCTCATGCAAGGGAAATTATACAAAAGAACACCTCTTGGTGTAATCCTACGTTGCCTTGATCATTCACATGCGCGGAAAGTGATGGAGGAAGTCCATGATGGAGAATGCGGTCCTCACATGAGTGGGCCCATGATGGCAAAGAAAATCACACGTTTGGGGTATTATTGGACCACAATGGAATCCGATTGCATCAAATATGTAAGACATTGCCACAACTACCAAATCTTCGGGAATGTACAACATGTCCCTCCTTCATTGCTCTATACGATGACATCTCCTTGGCCATTTTCTGCCTGGGGAATTGACATAATCGGGAAGATAACCCCAAAGGATCGGGGGAGGTCACTGTTTCATTCTAGTGGCAATCGACTATTTCACCAAATGGGTAGAAGCGGCTTCCTACACTAGTCTCACGGCTAAAAACGTGGCAAAGTTCATACAAAACAACATCATTTGTCGATACGGTTGCCCACATGAGATCATTAGCGATAATGGATCACATTTCCAAGCTGAGACTGAGCAATTGCTAGCCAAGTACAAAATTAGGCATCACCACTCTTCGCAATATAGACCACAGACTAATGGCGCGGTAGAGGCGGCGAACAAGAACGTTGTCACAATTCTCAATAAAATGATTGACAACTATCGAGATTGGCCAAGCAAAATACCCTTTGCTTTGTGGGGATATCGCGCATCAGTTAGGACGCCCACTGGGGCCACCCCTTTCTATTTGACCTACGGCATGGAAGCTGTACAACCAGTCGAGTTAGAAATACCATCATTGCGTATCTTACTCGAAAGTCAAATCCCGGAAGCCGATTGGAAGAGGGATAGATACGAAGAACTCATCCTCTTGGATGAACGTAGGCTATGCGCATTGCATAATGTCCAAACCTATCAAGCACATATCAAACGAGCCTTCAACAAAAGGGTCAAGCCAAGGAACATCAAGGAAGGAGACTTAGTACTCAAATCGGTTAGAGCTCTTTTACCTGTTGACCCAAGGGGAAAATTCAAACCTAATTGGACCGGAACATTTCTAGTCAAATCCATACTTCCAGAGGGTGCGGTTAGAATCACAAACTTAGATGGGAATGAATTTGCCAACCCAACAAATCTTGACCAATTAAAGCGGTATTATGCCTAGAACAGAAGTGGCACTAAATAAACGGCCCCTGGCCAAAGCTGAAATAAGCCAATGTCACTCTGCTCTTGCATTTTGACAAATCGTCATCCTCATATCATCAAAAAAACTAAATTTGCACCTCTAGAGTAAGTAAAAAGCTCATGCTTATCTTCTAAGTTCATTACAAGCTCTTGCTTAGAACAATTATTCTTTTACATTTACTCGAACTACGCGCAAGGGTTTGATTTCATTTTTAAATGAATACGTAGGCAATCCTTCACGGGATACAACCCACTAATTTCAAAATGTAAATAGAAGGACATTTGCAATTGCATTTGGAATTCGACAAGAATAATAAATAGAAGATGACGACGGTTTCATAACCAATTAACTTCCTTTATTTTATTCATTTCTAATAATAGTAATAATACGTTACATAATAATAATGCCAAAATAAAATAAAAGTAGGCTAGGATTCTAAAAATCCCACCTTCTTATTACAATAATAATAATAAAGACTTGGGCTATTCCTCCATCTTCCCTTTGCCCTTGTCATTCTTGTCATATTTCTTGTCACGACCCCGAGCCGGACGCTCTTGCGCCACTTCGGACTTAATCACCAACGGTCTTTCTCGCGGTCTAGCCTTCCCATTCTTATCGATCACTTTGTCCACGACAGGAGAGGTCTTCGGTTTCTTCGAAGGATGAACAACTCGAAACCCGGCTTCTTCCTCTCCCTCAGTCAGATGCTTCTCTTTCTCCTTTTCCACCTCGCGGACCTTGTAGTCAACAGGCTCACGCTTCCTCAATCTCTCGCCCTCCTCCAGAGTAGTAACTTTCCTCCACCGCAAATAGGAGTCCGACATCCATAAGGCACTAACAGAAGAGTTTAAGAACCATACATTTCTTTGAGCCCATTTAATGGCCCACTCCCTTCGACTCTCAGTAGTAAGCGCCACGGCAGTCTGCGGGACAGTATCAAGCTTCGGGATTGTCTGCTTTAGTCCAACCTGTCTCATCAGCCTCTCCGGGAAGATGCATACCATGAATTCCAAGCCAGGAATGCGCATAGATCGGGTAGGATCCAAGGAAGATACTCCAGTGACATATTTGAGGTGCCACCATGGTACAATCCATCTAATCAAGGGGCCATCATCACTCTTCAGTTTGTTTTCCCAGTAATTGCAGACCCGAGTGAAGTCTACCATGTAAAGCCTGGTCCTCATTGCAATCGAACGAGCGTGATAAGAAGGAACGTGAACTGGGGGCTCGATCAATCGAAGACGCTCCATAAGCCAGACCTACCAAAAGCGGGCATTAGAACGAAAAAAAAACGAAAAAAAAAACGAAAAAAAAAGAGAGAAAAAAAGAGAAAAGTGTTCTTTTACCTGCAAAATAACGGGACTTCCAAAATACGGTAGGTCACGATTAGCTTTCCTATTATCCAAGCCCAATAGGATCTCTCCTAAACATAAATAGGCTAGGCTCCTGCGCAGCTCCATTTGCTCAACTAGGCCCAGGAGACGGGGATCACCTCTCAAGTCTTCATCAACATGCCCTTGAAGGACATATACATGCAACAAGCAAAATCCGAATGCCCTTCGCCTAGCAACATAAGAAACGGTGGGGTCGGCCTTGTTAATGAATCGGTCAATAAAGTCCAACATTCGCACTCCTTTTGAGGTCACTAAACGGTCCATCTCAATTTTAGTCAACCCAAGCAAGTCTCTAAATTTGTTCTTATATCCTTGTGAAGTAGAAGGAATAGCAAGCAAGTGCTCTGGGTCCCACCCACCGATCGCATCAATTTCTTCAGGAAATGGGCAATGTCACCTCCGAGAAACGCAAAAACATGATAATTCGGGTCCCAATAATCAAGACAAGCATCTAGGAATGGATTGATAAGCTTCAAACTCAACAAATATCCAAGACTGTAAGCACCCATATCGTGCTTCTCCATGTTGGAAAACTCGTTGGTCCACTCTTTTAGATGAATCTCCAAAGTATTCATGATGAGTGATTATATTGAGAATTTTATGTAATAAGACAAATAAGAGACGGAAGAATTGTGTGAATAAAAGCTCTATCGACGTCTCTATTTATACAAAAATCTGTTTCCTAAAATCCGCCAAGACGGATACACCTGGGAACAGGCGCAGCACCTGCTGCGCCTCTTCAAAGGGACGCAGCTCCTGCTGCGCCTCTTCCTCAGCATTGTTTCTGTGAATTTCCGCGTTGAATCTTTCCTAAATCCTTTCACGAATAATTTCCTATTCCTACGGGTTATTGTTTAGGTAAATAGGTCAAAATTACCATAATTCGTGTTTCCTAAATTCGCGGGCATGCATTTCGAGGCAATATCAGCATTTTCGTCATTTTAGCACACTTACATAGTTCTTTCTCTTTTTCTTTTTCGGGGAATCATTTCTCCAATTTAATGTAATTTATTTCAAACTTATATATTTCTTTTATTTATTTCTTTTCTGGGGAATCATTTCGCTCCCGTCTTATACTGCATTTCTAACTTATAGATTTCTATTTTTCTTTTTTTTAGGGGCTAACCCTCCCTACCGTCCGGTCATTTCCGGCAAATTTTTTGCATTTTTTACATTTTTAGCACTTTTGAGTCATTTGTTTTGCGCTAATTTTGGCCATATGTATTTACAAATGTATGTTTTACGTGATCTTTATGTAAATTTCGGCAGCATGACGGCATAAACCGTCATCTACCAAACCTGTTCAAAGCTAACCTGCAGGTACAAGCAACACAACCCAGCAGCAAAGGCACTCAGGCCATCATATACAGTCAAAAAAAGGAAATGTACAGCAAACTGGGGGCTCGAGCCCCAAGCAAAATCCAAAATGTCCAAAAATGTAGGTCCTAAAATGTACAAATGTGCAAGATACAAACAACAACAAAACGAGGCTACTGTCGGTCGCCCTCTAACTCCGCAACTCTCGCCTCGAGAGCAGCTACCTCGGCGTCACGAACCTCGAGCTCCCTCAACAAGCGAGCTGTCTCCTCCCGAGACTGGGCCAACTCCCGCTCAAGCTCACTCCTCCCCTGCAAGCAATAGAATTGGCTCATGTCAATCATTTCAAGCAATTACAAGAAAAAGTTGGAAAATCAAAATTAGGAAGAAAAGACATAAACGAAAGGTTCATACCTGACGACCTCGACCGCCGACAAGTGCCTCAACGGCAGTAGCTCGCAGCCGGTTGGCTACCCTCCATAACGCCACAAACCGAGACGGCGCAACCTGCATTTTCAAAAAGAAGTTCTTAATAATTGGATAAGTTCAATCAAATGTGTAAAAAAAAAAAAAAAAATCGTGCAAATTAGAGGCTCACCCTCCGAACTAGATGCTGCCAATCGTCCAGGCCAGCATCCGTCACAGCCGCGTCAAAGTCACGCAGCTCGGAGATCGACGTCCTTCCAATCGCGTCAGTGTACTCAAGGGTCTCGGGGTACTCTGGGGGCTCGATTCCCGTCGCCTCGACCTCCTGCAAATTCAAATGTTTCTCATTAATCGATGATCTTTCATCGTATTCTCAAAATCAGCAAAAATAAAGGAGAGTAAAATGCTTACCACAACCGGCCAGTACGCCAACCTCCCATAGAGGAACGCCTAGTAGTCCTCACCAGGAAGCAGGAGGCGTCACCAACAACGCCAGCTAAGTCAGCCTCCCTCTCAGCCTCAGAAGGCTCCCTGAACATCGTCCTAGGAGGATCGATGGGAACCGTCAAGACATCCCGAGAGCACTGACGAGCCAAGCGCTCGCCCAAGTACCACACAAGACCCATCGACATCCTCAGCAGCAGCCGGCTCAAGCTCCTAGGTCGAAGGACCTCAGCCACAAAAGGAGGCGCGCCAGCGTACTTCGCCCAAGGCCTGGGCACCCACTGGGGAAAGACAAACAATGAATCATTCTTACGATCGGTTAAAAAGTAATAAAGAAGCAAAACAAATATAAGTGAGATGCTCACGCTGTCCAGCTGAAGAGCGTTCACGTCCCGCCGGTAAACACCGTGAGAGTAACGCTTGCTCCTCGTGCGACACATCACCCAATCCCTCACGACGGGATATGCCTTCTCCAGCGGCTCCATCCTCTTAGGCGAGAGACTCGGAAAGTAAGAGTATACCCACGCCTGTGAAGCAAGATAGCCAATAACGATCTTTCGTAATTTAATAAGGAAAAGAAATGATCTCAGTCTAAATGAAGGTTCATACCTCCAACAGTAGTCCAGGGCCGACAGCACCAGGAGAAGTCCCCTTCTCCATCAACTCCGGACGAACCATGGCCCTCATGAAGCGGATGAGGACCGCAAAACCATGATGACCGGCCCCAACGTCCTAGGGAGCTCAGGTCAGAAAGGAAGGAAAGAAGCTTCGTCGACAACCTCTCTCCCTTGTCTCCGAGGTAGATCGAAGATAGAAACCACCAAAGCCACAAGCGGGCCCTCTGCTCAGCTGTACAGGGAGGAGGAGCCGTCTCTCTCCCGTCGATCACCACCAGCGCCGGGGTCTTCCCCGCAAAGTAGTCTCGGACATAAGAATCAGGCACCAAACCAGGCACTATAACAGCCTTCGGCGACAAGTTCCAGCCGATCAACCTCCTAGCCTCGGCCGAGTCCACCCTCATGGCAGTCTCCCGCCACTCCACCACCTCAGTCCCATACGGCAGCCCAGAAATCATGTCGTAGTCCTCCAACGTGACTCCCACCTCACCAAAAGGCATGTAAAAAGTGGAAGTCGTGTCCCAGAATCGACCCAAGAAAGCGCAGACCAGGCTAAGGTTAACCCGCAGCTTCCTCTTTGCAATGTCCCTCCAAGCCTGCACCAAGGCACCAAATGCTCCCCGCTCGATCATGGCGCGCTCCTCCGCCGACAGCCTCTCGTATCACTCCATCGCCGTCGTGTAGCCCGAGAACGATCTGATGTTCCCGGCCTCCTATTGTGATTTGAAACAAAAGCTATCTTTAGTTTGAATAAAATTGGAAGAGATATGAGCAAATGAAATGAAAGAAGGTGAGTGATGAGTAATGAATTCAAGATTACCAAACTCTTCACCGTCCTATAGGACATGTGACCCTCCGCAGCCCAAAGCAAGTGCCTGCTATCCCAGGTCTCAGCCCACGCATGTGCTCCCCTCAGCTGACGACCGCCTCGCCCAACGTTGGCCCGCCTCGGCGCCTCCTCCTCCTCAGCAGCCTCCTCCTCCTGGACCTCGTCCGCAACTGCCATCACCGCAGCGGTGAAAGCCTCCTCCAAAGCCTCCTCGATAGCACGAGAAGGGTCAACAGCAGTGTCTATCTCCATGGGAGCCCTCCCAGAAGTAGAAGCCTCGTCACCTGCAACGTTAAAGTAAATTTAGGCCGCATCAAGTGACGACGAGCCTTGATTAGGGATTTTCGAGCTTTCGGAAGCCCTGAAATCGCTCTTTTCTCGCCATCTTTGGCCATATTCCCACAAACTCGATCACTCATGTGGTAATTTGGGTCAAGTCAAGCCTAGATTGAAGCCTAGTCATGGGTTCAAGTCGAAATTTCGGCAGCATTTCGTTATAACGGCGATTATGCCCTAGAAAAGTGTCCTGAAAAAGCCGTCACAAACCAAAATTTCGAGATGGTAGGAAGTTTACCCATCATACAAGGATCCTAAATATCAAGTTTCATCGCAAATGGGCAATCCTATGGCCATTTTCGAAGCAATTTACGGTTTAGCTGTGAAACCGTCTCAATTTCACTCAAATGCTCAAAACTCAACGAAAATTCGAAACAAATACATTTTTATGATCCTTATACTACCAATTAGCCATTTCTAAAATCAATTTTACAAGGCAAGATCATTTGGGGGAAAAGCCCCAAATTTTCGACATTTTAGGGTTGGAAACCCTAATTTTGTCGATCAAATTCATCCATTATTGAAGATTAATGCAAGAATGATATGCATACCTCGATTAGTCATGGTGAATGCAAGCTTTTGGATCAAATTTTGGCGGAAATGGTTAAGATTTGAGAGAGAAATGGATGATTTATGTTTCGAAACAAATGAAATGAGCCTCTCTTTTATCGAGTTTTTACGCAGAAAAGACACACTCAGGAACAGACGTAGTAGGCGCTGCGCCTCTTCCAAGAGATGCAGCTCTTGCTGCGCCTCTTCCTTAACTTCCCTCCATACGAGTTTTCAAAAATTCGTTATGAGTTCGTTATTTGTGGGGCCATCTTTGGTGCGCCTCTTCCCCAATGCCAGTTTATTCTTTTTGGTCCGTTTGACGATTATTCTTCGTTCAGACCCACATTTCTAAGCCAACTGCAGACCGTTATACATTATCGCTTCCAAGACTTTGCTTGTCACAACGAGCAGGTATTCCTTCACGGGTGTTTCGACACGCCTTCATTATATTCCCTCAGCGAGAGTAAGCGGATCGACAATCCCTCTCGAGACATGGAGATACATTCCTGATAAGGTTTCCCAACACGAGAGTTCATGACATACAATCGTCCCTCTCAAGTTCCTCCGAAGTTTGTTTGAAGGCGACCCCAAGCAGATTTCTCCCAGCAGTTCCCGCCTGTGTCCTGCTACTCACAACATTTCTTGTTTCCCCGCGGAAAGCGATAAAGGTGTCGTTCTCCAGAAGTTCCCAAACCAGTAGAGTTCCTACACTCAAGCCTTAGTTACTCCTTAGTTTGAAATTGTAGGGCCCCATACCCTAGCACAAATCCTTATATATCTTTTAGGTCTTACCCTTAGCTCCTATGCTTACCCTTAGCTCCTATGCACCTCCAGAAACGTCTCGAGGAAGAAGTCTCAGGTATGGTCTCTTCTTATGGCTGGCGAGGTTCCTTACGTAGTCTAATGGACTTTAAACGACCCTTCCCGATAGTCGACAGACTCTAAAATGTTCCCGACGGAAGGTCCTTGGTTCAGACCCCTTGAACCGCCTCGCGTCGCCATAGTCGTCAGGTTGTAATCTTCGATTGACCTGATGGCTATACTTTGACTTTCGCCTTGTCCAAGCCTCAGTCAAAGTGGGGGCTCTGTAGATACCTCATTTCTGCACCTCCCGCAAACCACCCGGTGATGATTGGGCCGCATGTTTGGTACGCGGAACGATTTGTGACAATTCGTAAGTTTATCATCAAGAGATTGCTCAAACATTTATGTCTACCTCTTAGTTGTCATCTACGCGCCGATACGGTCGTTTTGACAGTAATTAGAGTACATTTGGAGTCCGGGCCTAAAACTGTCTTCATTTTCTGATAACCGTTAAATCCCGAGTCAGAATGTTCTGGAATGTTCCGGATATTTCTATTCCATATTTTATAAATATTTCACAATCTTTTAATCTTTGGTAAATAATTTCCCTTAATATTCATACAAAATATTAAGGAAAATAAGATTATCCCGTTATTCCATAAATTAAACAGGGAAATCTTTTTTCCGCAGCAGAAAACCACCTGGGAACAGACGCAGCAGGTGCTGCGCCTCTTCCAAGGGACACAGTGACTGCTGCGCCTTTTCCCAGGTCCTTTTCTGCGTATTTTTCGTATCTTTTTCATATCTTTTCGAGATTCACTTCCAAAGTCTCTCTGAAAAAACCTATGCCTTCACGTGATCAGTATAAATAGGAGCCTTTGCTCCTCATATTTCTCACGCGAGTGTCCGCCCTTCTCTTCTCCCTTTGCATTCTAGACCACGTTCTTACTTTTTGGCGTCTACGTGCTTGAACATTCGACCACGTAAGCTCGGATCCTTCTGAGTACCAGCCTCGTTTGCATGACCGACCAATTTGACCAACTCCACAATCAATCAACTTAATTAATCTTAAACGTTTTCCTCCTACGAGGGCACTTTCGTTACATTCGAGTCGAGCATCACTAATTATAAACTTAGTTCATCTCGTTTCGTCAAACATGTAAGTCTGAGGGTGTAAATCTCTTTTTTATTTATTGTTATTTACTTTTTGTACCATTAATGTAAGATTTATGTCGAAAATACTTGTTAAAACCGATTTATAAAACCTCGTTTAAAACCCTTTTTACGGATTACCAGAAGATAACCGTCGAGAAAGGACCCAGCAACTGTTGCGCCTCTTCGAAGGAGCGCAGTGCCTGCTGCGCCTCTTCGTTAGGCTGCCGCAGTTCCTGCTTCCTTTCTTCTTCCTTCGTCCTCTTTAAATTCGTTAGCTTTTATTTGTTTTCGTTTGTTTTCGTCAATTCTTTGATATAATAGCATAATAATTTCACATGTACACTATTTATCATTCATTAACACGTTTAATTTAGTCATTAAATTCGACTTAAATCCCTTATAATCCAATATTTGCGGGTTTTCGTCATTAAAGTCAATCCGGGTTATAGAAATTCAATTCATTCATATTGAGTTTCTGGAATTCGATCTTTGATATATTTTCATCTGTCTATTTTCATATTCGTCATTAGTTCGTCATTAATTCGTCATGTTTAACCTATTTAGTTCACCTATGTCACTAATCAATCTTTCATCCATGTAAATAATTCGTTCACATTCGTTTCATCCATGTTTTACTGCTTTTATGACTCATTCATATGTAATTAATGAATTAAATCACTTTCATCCGAGTCGAATATCATAATCAATCCTTAAAATCACCAATTAATATTAACGATTTGCGTTCGGCTTCACGGCAGAACTCACCCTTGGAATAGACGCAAAGAATCGCCGCGCCTCTTCCAAAGGGCGCGATCTGCTGCGCTGTTCGTGTTGACTTGTCTCTCGAACATCCGTTCGCCTTGACCGATTAATTAGTTTACGTATAATTAACTATTAACCGTATTATCGCCTAATGATTTGTTCGTTAATTCATTCCTTTATTCTTTTTCTCAAATTATCCGTTTTAGAAGTATTTTCGACATAAATCGCTAAACCCGATGTAATTATTGTAATTTTTTATTATTGTAATTTTCCTTTATTGTATATATCATTGTTTTTGCATCATTTGTATGCCTTCACATGTAATTGAACCTTAAATTCCCAACTTCGACCCAATTGTTTGTTAAATTAATTGTTCACCGACTTAGTTAATCTTCACATGCTAGGATTAAAACTTGGATGTTGCATTGCATGCATATAATCGACAATATATCAAGTATAGATGATTTTCCCTAATCATTAGTAGAGGCCGCTATCGAGGCGGGCGGGATTAGGTGTTCGATCAAAAGAGCTTCCTAATACGTACCCTCACCTCTTACTCCAGATCTCTGTGAACATCCGTGTTCATTGGCATCCACGAGAGTCATTCTAGACATAGAATGCTAAGGGTAACGAGTTCTTGGTGTTCATGTCACTACTTTGTGTCTTGACATGACACGAGGTATTCGAACGGTTCCAATTTCCCATAAAAATTGGTGGCGACTCCACAAATGCAAACGCTTGTTTCCCAAGCGCCCCCGTGGTCCCATGTCCACACTACCACGTGCACTAGTAAGTTGAGGAGTGCCCTGCTACATGCACCAAATAAGCAACTTCTAAAAAAGTAAGAACTTTTCTCAATCATATATGTTATGGGAGATGAGCGGACATGGGGTGGTCAAGAAGTTGTTGGCACCAAGTAGTTTTGTCTCTATACATTGTTATTTTGTCTTCTATGCGCTATCTTATGCTCGGTTCCTTTCATTTCGCTAATATTGTGAAGTTGAATCTCAGTTTGTGACCTTTCAATTAGGTGACCTGCTGTTTGAGCCTCTAAGAGTTGAATCGCCCGGACAGGTTAGCATGGTTAAGAAACTTGAAGAAAATCTCCAAGGTGTGTGATCAATTCATAAGATTAAGTGATTAACCTATTCTTCTCTAACATTCTGACTATATAATTTGGACAGGTTAAGGGATTATAGCTTATACGAGGGGCATGTCGATTTTTTCCTAATGAAGATCTGCTATAGACAATCAAGCTTACTGGTTACCGTCCTTGGCCGAGGACCTATTTTTCCTAACATCCTATACCCTGGTTTCTATTTTGTTGATAGGTATGTTGTCTTAATATATTTCAAACATTATGTATGATACGGAGTACTCCCTAGATATTTTGGTAATTGACTGTGGATAATCGATTGAGTGTATAAAATAATTGTTGATTACTGTATCGTCTTGCATTTGTGACCAAGGTTCTGCAACAAAGGCATTTGGCTTAACTTACCTTGATTTTTTTTCTTGTTTATGTGTTTTGGATCAGGGGATTAGCCATGCTTCCTGGTGCATCAATCCCTATTTTGTCTCAAGTAATATTTTTCCACTACTGACTCTTTTAGTGTCGTTTCTGAAAATGAGAAAACAAGATGATAATATTTGTATTATGGAACATGAGTAGAAAACAAGGCTGTGGTGAATTCCAATTTCTTACGATTATTGCTCTTTTTTTTCATGCTTTTCTTTATGTCATTTGCTAGATTTGATTGGTAACGATTATCTGTTCTTCAACTTTTTTTTCCTTCCTCTTTATGTTGTGGGTTGATTGTGGGGCTGGAGGACATGGATTTCGATTAAATGATAAATCCTAGGAGTAGTTTGTATGTGAAGAAAAAAATTGTCAGCTTATGTGTTGATTGTTTTACATGTGCGTGTGCTTTTGTCGGTGTATCAATCAGATGGGGTCTAATTTTGACTAACTTAGAACCGCTAATACATTGAGTTTTTAATGAGCATATTGATCATAATTATATGTCATATATTGGTGTGTCCTATGTGTTTAAGAGTCGCTCATTTTAATTATGTACCCGGTATCAAATATTCACGAGAGTCCTGCTATAGAAACTTATGCAAGCTTCATTTTTCTGCAGACGATGATTACAATTTTTTGAGGTTCGATTTATTTGCACTATGATGCGACTAAGTGATGAGGATTGCAGATTTTTATTATGTTTTGCACATGGTAGCGTATCTTCGATATTTGTAGGCTCTTAACAACATGATACAATTTTGTATTTTGTTTCAATAAAATTTGTCCTAATGGTTCAAATTAAATCGAAAGGTTTTTCTTGTGTAAAAATTGCTGGAGTTTCTGAATTGTAACAGGTTTAATTCTTATGAGCTATACTATTCATTCGTGTAGGGTTACGATAAAAATAGAAATATTAAAAAAAAAATTACAGGATCAAAGAGAACGGTTAGTACCATCACAATCGTTCTCTTTGAAATGGTAGAACTAAAGCGCCAAAAAATCTAAAACTCTAACAAAGAGAACTGCCTTATCAAAGAGACTGGTTATTTCATGTAACCGTTCTCTTTGATATATCAACGAGAACGGTTCTAAAAGGCAACCGTTCTGATTGTTGTTACAAAGAGACCGGGTTGACTTGATTTCAACCGTTCTCTTAGATCAAAGAGAACGCTTGGTCACAGGACGGTTCATACTACGTATAAGAACGGTTACCAACCGTTCTCTTTGATCATTTTTGTAGCAGTGTTGTAATCTTTGTAATACAAAAAACTACAACAATCACAATTGTACAAAGTTTGGGTCAATCACCACTTCCCGGTAAAAAAATTGTCAAGCACTGAAGCGTTTAAGAAAATCCAGGGAGTTAAGACACAACTCACAAGTGACACAGCCACTGGCACCGTTGAGAGTGAGAGCTAGCGGAAGTAACTGTCAACCGACAACCGTGTGTTTAAGGTGTGCCTGGGACGTTACGTCATACATCAGTCAATGTTTATAATAATAGTCGCATCATTTGACAAGTCATCTCCCAAAAAGGTGATTTTTGTCGTCTTCTTGACATTATGACAATATCAAACGGCCGTGTTTCAGAAAAAGGGAAGTAAAAAGAGTGAGATAGAGTAGTACAGAATTACAGATGCATGCATCATTTATTGGTGTTCTGTGACTTTGTGTATACTTTGTGCAATTGGTCTCCCTTGTGACGGGTTACCATTTGTGACAGATATTTTGTGAGATAAAATGGTAACAAAATGGGTTAGTGGAGAAAGAGGACCACATGAATAGTGTTGCAGAGAGAGAAAAAGTGGGTACATTGTGAGGTAAAATGGTATCCGTCTTCAGCTTGTGACGGATATGTCATGTCTTCAATGAGAATTTGTGTACTTTGTGTCTGCTGCTTGTAACTTGCACTATTTTGTATCCTTTGTGTTTGAACACAAATTCTCATTCGTGATGAACATATCCGTTGTAAGCTAATAACGGATCAAGTATTATTCATGTGGAGTAAATAAAACAAAAGTAAAATGTTTAGGAAGTAACAATATGTTTTTGTCTTATCTACTCACATGAAAAATACCTCATCTGTCGCAAGCTTGTGACGGATATACGCATCACAAGGGAGACTTGCTCTATTTAAATTTCAGTTTTGTCAATTTTACACTAGATTTATGGCTTCAATTGGTCAATTTTGACTTTTATGATTGGAATTTGTTTAACATTGATAAATTAAGTCACTTAAAATTATAATATCTATTTTAAGTTTGAAATGGGTGAGTATTATACCACTTGTGTATATAATACATTTTCCTACATTTTATGATGCATGTGATGTACTCATTCTTATACACAGCTGATATGATACTTGACCCGTCTTAAGTTAAAAACGAATATATAGTACCGTCTTAAATGAGAATTTGTACAAAACTAAAAGAATGCACTATAGATTTATGGTTTCAATTAGTCAATTTTGACTTTACGATTGAATATTTGTTTAAGGTTGATAAAATAGGTTTGAATTGTACTCATAACTAAGATAAATAATAGTGCATTTTAGAAGTCAAACGATTGGTCTGGTTCATTTTTCGTTATCTATCGAATATCTACCTATTGTCTCGCTTTCTAAAAAATATAAATGAAATTGCATTCTTCTCATGTTTCATAATAAAAAATTCACACCTTTTTTTTTCAAGTAATCAATTAGTCATTATTTTTGTGATTATTGTAATTTATAATTCTATATATTTCTCAGCTTGTATTTTTCAGCACATTTTTATATTCCTAAATCTTGTGTCTATATAGGTGTGAACCTTGTTTTTAGGAAATCCAAAATTAAAAAGTCATAAACAATGTGAACAATTTAGTAAGACTATGGTATTATAGCGACATATTGAAATTTTGCAGTAGAATATACGAACAATTCAGTAAAACTAGTTGAAGTCTAAACAATTCAATTGGTCAATGACATTAATTAATACTCCGTACAATAGTTTTAGATTAAGAAATACTGAAAATTGAAACTTAAGAGTAGGTCAATATTTTCCCAATAGAAGACTACAGCATATACATACGTTTATTTGGTTTCTATTCCTACATTGCCTCTTGAGTCTTGATCCACAACAAGGACCACAACCAAAAGCAGGTAACGACTATCAAATCAAAAAGGTGTTATTTAGAAATTGGAAGGTCGTAGGTACGGAACAATTAAATCCATAAAGTCACTACTCTCCAAGTGCCTTTTAATACAACACAAATCCTTACCTTAGACGGATATTATCCGTTTAAAGTTGTAAATTGATAATGCCCTCTCACAAAATAAGAATGAATAGTGCGAGTGGAGGAAAATGAATACTTCACTTGCCCTCCCACTTGCATTTTGTGAGAGAAGCACTATCCGTCTACAGTTTTAGACAGATAGTGTCCGACTACAATGAGACTGATTGTGCATGCATAACTACAAGTCTACAACTTCTCTCCATGGAAGGGGGTAATTATTTTTTTTGAAGGGAGAAAGGGGGTAATTATTACGGAAGTAATAAAGGCTAAAATAAGAAATGGAAGAAGATTGGTAGCTAATGGTGATTATGAAGGGTTGAAATAAGAGGTAAGGGGGAATTATTAACTCCATACATTTATGTGAGCTTATGTATACTTTTTTTGAGCTTTTCCAGTTATTTGTTTTAAGTTTAAATGGATTAACTAATAAACTTACAATAATGCTCATATTCTACATCACCAGTTATACTACAATTGTTTGTAAGTCCATCAACTGCTTAATGGAGGAATACTATCACCTCCTCTTTTGACTCTATACAACCACCACTAACCGCCAATCTCCTCTCATTTCTTCCTATTTTAGCGTCTATTACTCTAATAATAATTATCCTAATTTCAAGCGAGCCTCTAAAGCATAATTAAAAACTCATTATATTAGTTAGGTTAATTTGAGTTATCCTGGCTGAGTATAATAAGGAGCCACGAAGATACAAGTTGTATGAGTTGTATTTATTCATTCATCATTTATCTCCGAATTAATATCGATTGATAGAACAATTAGTAAAGAGTCTGAGACCATTCCAACCCAAAATCTAGTCGAATAGACTATGAGAAACAATTGAACCATACAGCGAGCTGCTATCATCCCTCTAACAAAACTAAATTCAATTTAATCAAAAAGAGAAGCTTAATTGAGGATCATCGTCGATTTCTCCCTATATTACCCAAATAATTCAAAGGCATGCATTTCGAATTCAACATATTCACCAAAGCCAATACAATCCAAATTAACAATATCATTATTTCTTATTGTTATATTTCCTCCAATTCATTCAATTTTATACGTTTGCTTTATATCAATGCTCGTTTTATTTTATTCATATCTTTAGTTACATATTAATAAAAGTAACAATTTTATATTCACAATGTACTCATTAAAACAATCTAAACAATATCTTACATGACTATCTTTTATGCTATATATTAGAAATTGTATCGAAAATTCTCTCCACTTGAAATAGTGCTTAAAAATCAAACGTATAAAATTGAATGGAATAGATGAAGTAATTGACAACGTGATATTTTAAGACGGTAATGAGCGTGAGATATTACATATTTTGAGTTTTGTGAATCTCATACCCTCTCTGTCCCAGTGAATAGTTTACATTTTTTACTTTAATTTGTGAGAATAAAAATAAACAAATGTAGACTATTGACCGAAACAGAGGGAATAACATTTAGTGCAAACATTATTTACTTTAATTTGTGAGATATTGAGCGATCTCTTCAAGAATCCTTTAGAGGTATTCTCTATATGAACGGGAAAGCTCATTTGGGTAAGTAGTTAGGATGTCCTGTAATTGATAGTAGAGTAACTAAAAATACATTTGACAGTATTATTCAATCTTCTTACACCCAATTATTGAAATGGAAAGCGAATTCTTTATCGCAAGCAGGTAGACTAGTTCTGGTCAATGCTAATTTAGCCTCGAAGGGAACTTTTCAAATGCAAAGTTTCCTTCTTCCCTCATCAATCCATAATAGATTAGATAATCCTTCACAACGATCCCCTAACTTGATTGGTTAGCATAAAGTTTGTTTACCGAAATCGATTGGTGGACTGGGAATAAAATCTTTTGAAACAGCTAACAAAGCTTTTCAAATGAAACTTCTATGGAAAATCCTTACGGATAAGGAAAGTATATGGGTCAAAGTGATAACTAAAAAATACTTGAGAAATTGTTCACTCTTTGATCATAAGCCTAATTCAGTGTCTTCTTGGCAAAGATGGCAGGTAGGTAATTGTAGCAATATTAAGTTTTGGTCTGATAATTGGGTTTTTTCACACCCACTCACCAGCAG
This sequence comes from Silene latifolia, assembly GCF_048544455.1. Taxonomy (NCBI): domain Eukaryota; kingdom Viridiplantae; phylum Streptophyta; class Magnoliopsida; order Caryophyllales; family Caryophyllaceae; genus Silene; species Silene latifolia. Next base: position 321,773,696 of record NC_133537.1, read on the forward strand.
TATGGTTGACGATAATATTAGTCGTGATCTTAATCTTTTGGTTAAAGATTTCATAACCTCTGACAAACAATGGGATGTTTGTAAATTATCCAATTTAGTGAATAATGATATTGCGAATCTGATTACTAACATCCACTGCCACATAATGATATTCCAGATACCCTCATTTGGGGGTTGTTCGTGGATGAAAATTTCTCTACCAAAATAGCAACTTGGTTAGCGCAAGGTTTTTTCGACCAAACTCTTGACAAATGTGAATTTCAATAGATTTGGAATTTGAATATTTCTCCAAAGTTAAAAATTTTTCTTTGGAAAGCCTGTGTTAACGGCCTCCCAGCGAAAGGTAGGCTTCTCAAAAGTTATATTAATGTCCCACCACATTGTATTTTGTGCAACTATATATCCTATTGAAAACAGAGATAATTTCTTTTACGAATGTCCCTTGATTGGGTCTGTTATCCAAGACATGAACATTATTAGTTTCGAGATTTTTTTTTTATCAAATTATAATAATATTACAAGTCAAAGTTTTCTAATGAAACTTAATTATTTTAAAGACTTAATCCCAAAAGATGATTTCATTAAGATTATTTTTATTTGGTGGAATGCGTGGTTTATATAAATGATAATATCTTTAATAATGTTCATATCAATATGAGCAAAATTATTATTTTATGTAATAATAGCATTAAGACCTGGAATGAGACTAGACATAAGGATACAATCCCGAGAAAGACGAGTCAGCTAGAAACACTTCTAGTAAGGAAGAAATTTGGTGGGAGAAACTTAGGTACGCTTTCCTAAAGCTAAATTTTGACGGATCGAGAATAAAAGGCAATAAAGCTGCTTTAGGATATTTTATAAGAGATCATAATGGTAATGTCGTTTTGTTAGGAGCGAAAAAGTGTGGATACAATAGTATTCTTGTTGCGGAAGCTCTCACTTTAAAGAAGGTATTTTAGCAGCTAAATATTTAGGAATCTCAAAGTTAATTATGGAGTGTGATAATTTATGTGTTATTAACTCATTCGAGGTACTTGGGAAATTTCTAGTATTATCAAATATCTGAAATTAGACCTTCATTTTTTTTATTAAGAGATAATTAAATATTGCTTTCGTGAAGCCAACAAGGTTGCTAACTTCATAGCTTCTATTGGACATTCATGTCTAACTCTTTCGATGTGGTTTGAAAGCCGACGGCTTCAACTTACCTCTCTCATTCTAAAGGATGAGATACGTTGGTCATATCCCAAAAGATCAATCTAATTTTCTTCCTTGTCAAAAAAAAAAGTCAAGTAGAGGATTTTTAAGCTAGACGACTATCTTGTCTTTGCAAAATACTACACAATAAAATTTGGCGTAAGAGAAAACTATAAAATAATTTTAACACTAACATAATTTAACTTTGTTCTTTTGAATGGACAAAATTTACACAAATTCTCATTGAAGACGGACATATCTGTCATAAGCTGGAGACGGGTTAAGTAATATCTAAGTGGGTAGATAAGACAAAAGCAGAATGCTACTCCCTAGGCATTTTGCTTTTGTCTTATCTACCCACTTGGGTATTACTTGATCCAACTTCAACTTGTTACGGATATGTCCGTCTTCAATGAGATTTATTGCAAAATTTAAGCTAATCACATGAGAATAGTATTTAATTAACGGGCTATTTAATTACACACCTTACGTCCAAAGTAGCTCGGATATATAGTCTCACAACTTATCAACTATACTAGTTAATATCTGTAAAATATCATTCTACTGATATTTTTGTTGTTAGTAAATTACGCAATTTTCCTTTAAAACCGATCTTAAACCATTTTACATTAGACTAGACAACTTGTTACTCCTTCCGTTCCGATCAATATTTTATAGTTTATTTTCTAGAGTGTTTCAGTCAAATAGTTTACACTTTCCTTTTTTTAGATATGTTTTACTTTCTACTTTATTTTTTAATAATATTAACATAATTCTCTCCCTTTTTACCTTGATATTTGTGTGTAAAGCATATGCAAACATTTAAATGGGACGAAGGGGGTACATCCCACCACTATTTGGCTACATTACATAAATTAATTTTACTCACTCCTATTCACTAAATTATTCCACATTTGTTTTGGATGAAACTTAGTAGTACGGTGATATGTGGATCAGTGGGTGTAAATTAAAGTAAAAAAGAGAATGTAGAATTATAAATTATTATGAGCATAAATAATAGACAAATAAAGAAAGTGAAAAACTTTTGTAAATTTGCCGTTTTAGAAAAGGTGGAAGATCTCAAAATAAAAGAGAGTACTCCATAAATTAAACAAATGTATAAACAGCTCGTCTCATTATAAACGGCCACTATCCGTCTATAGTTATAGACGCATAGTGTCCCTCTCACAAATTTAAAGTGGGTAATACAAGTGAGAGTATTCATCTTCCACCCACTTTATTTTGTGTAAGGAACACTATCCGTCTATAATTATAAACCGATAATATTCGTCTATAATAAGAATTTGTGATGTATAAAATTCATCTGAACCAGGAATGTTTCTGGTTAAAATCGATCTCATACCATTACGATTTAAAAATTTGCTATGTCGTATGTCTCGTCACTGCGTCACACTTAGATTAATTACAAATTCTCATTGAAGACATGACATATCCGTCATAAGCTGAAGACGGATACCATTTTACCTCACAATGTACCCACTTTTTCTCTCTCTGCAACACTATTCATGTGGTCCCCTTTCCCCACTAACCCATTTTGTTACCATTTTATCTCACAAAATATCCGTCACAAATGGTAACCCGTCACAAGGGAGACCAATTGTAGATTAATTACGTTACAAATGTGGGACCCGTAACTCCTAGTAGAAACTAGAAATTAATCAACGAAAGTCAGAGGAACCTCTATACTACCTCTCTCCACCCCATTCCCCCACCATATTTCTCCTTATTTGCCACCTCTACACAGCTGTCTCCTCCTCATCCTCCGCGTTCGCGCGTTTTCCCTCTCTCTTCCTTTCCTTAGCCTTCTCAATCTCTCAATAATATTAAAATCTACTTTTCTACCCTACTCCCCACTTGTTATCCACACCTAAGTTCTACATCCCCGGTCCCACCTATCCATACCTATATATATATCCCCACTTCACTGCTTCCTTAATTAAAACCCGAATCACAATTGTCGACTATAAACACCCAGATTATTAAATTTAAAATAAAATAAAATAAAATGGATATGTCTTACAACAACGGAGATAGGAGTCCATCGACCGATGAGGAAGCCGGGTTGAAGCTAGCGTCGGAGTATCCGAAAAGACAGGCCGGTCGGAAGAAATTCAAGGAGACACGTCACCCGGTTTACCGGGGTATCCGACAGCGGAACTCGGATAAATGGGTTTGTGAGGTACGGCAGCCCAAAACCACGGCCCGGTTATGGTTAGGCACGTTTCCAACTGCTGAGATGGCGGCACGGGCACATGACGTGGCGGTTATTGCTTTACGAGGACGTCATGGTGCGTGTTTGAATTTTGCTGATTCGGCGTGGCGGTTGCGCGTTCCGGTGTCGAATGATACGAAGGATATACAGAGGGCTGCGGCAGAGGCGGCTGAGGAGTTTAGGCCGGTTGAGACGGTGGCGGTGGCGGAGATGGAGATGGAGATGGAGAATGTGTTTTATATGGAGGATGATGAGGTGGGGTTGGGTGATATGTATCAAGAGCTTGGGATACCACCTCCGCCTGGTAGTTGTAGTTGGGGTAGTTATGGCGGTTATGATGACGTGGACTGTGAGACTGCTGATGTGTCACTTTGGAGCTACTCTATTTAAGAAAATGAAATAGTGTTACTATCATACTCACATATATTTTTTATTTTTACCTTGAGGGTATGTTTTGAGAAGGGGTAGATTCTAGTTAGTGTCTTTGGTGGGTTGATTTCATTGGAAGGTAGATATATATAGTCATAACTCATAATATGGGGTTGATTTGATTTTTGAGTAAAGGTATAGGGAGATTTTTGTGTAATTTGTGGTGATACATATAACATGAATTCTTTTACCTTTTTAGGGCAATATATTATCATCGTTAACCGTCATTTCACAAATAAAATTGTCATAAACCATTGGTTGACTCCGTTTATGTTCTTTTCGATCAGAAAAAGTTGAACTGTAATGAACTAAATTTTGGGTTGAGTTAAATTGAACTGAATTAAATGGAGTAAGTATGCCAAGTTCTTTCCCACAATTCACAATGGGCTATATTCACACATATGGACGAAAAATCTACAAAACTTCTTGGTTTGTGACATCTCCTTCCTAGCCCATTTGAAAGGGTAGGGCTACCAGTAAAGTCCAGCATACACTTTTACGAGGAGCCCAATTCAAGATCACAAATTTTTGTGAGACGGTTTTTCATTAATGTTCTTTTTAGGGGGTCTCTTTCATTGATGTTAGCGAGAGATCTCTCTTATAATAGCGAGTTATCATTTTTATTTTATTTTTATCATTTTTTTATAATTAGTTTTTAGTATATTTATTACTTGTATATTATTAATATAGTGAGAGACAATTTCTTAGAAGAGTTACTAATTCCTGAAGTACCTATGAGCAACTTGTCAATTTTTGTTTTCAAATAAA